>NC_080746.1:40134978-40438758 GCF_020826845.1 Diceros bicornis minor
CTAATGAGAAATGAAATCCTTGCCTTGTCAAGTCTCCAAGTGCCTTCTCCAGGTTATGAAGCCTGGAAATTTCCTGAGTATTTCCACGGTTACGGGGAGGGGTATTGAGGGAGAGGATATGTTACTAGCAGACAGTGCTAGGTACACAAGGATTTTAATAAAACAGTTTTGTTTCTTTTCTCAAACTCAGACACTGGAAACTTGGAACATTTGATGGGATGAGGGAGGCACACTTGAACAGAACGCAGATCAATTTAATCACCTTACAACTAAAGCCATGTGAGGGACAGGCTGATGGGGTGGGGAGGGGCCAGCTCCTGCACTACCTGCCAGGTAAGGTGGGAGACCAGCCCTGGGAAGGGCTGAGGGAACAGTCTGCAGCTGCTCTTTGCACACCTGCCACCTGCTAGCCTCCTTTCCTTTCCTAGGGGTTGTGCGTTGCAGTCTGGTCTTAGCCAGCCCAGGCCTCTGGGCTATAGAGGAAGAGCAGGGGTCCAGAGCGTGTCTGCTCAAACGGTCCTACTTCAGAGGTCATTTGGTCCACTGCTCTTCAGACCGTCTGTGGTGAAAGTGATTGGTGTTTTCCTCCCAGTGGTGAATTGATATGAGTGTACAGTGCACCCCATGTGTAACTAGTCACACACAAATTCAACAATACCCAAACCATTTGTAGTGGGCTAAGTGGTAACCCCAAAGATGTGTCTGTGTCCAAATCCCAGGAACCTGTAAATGTTACCTTATTTGGAAAAAGTGTCTTTGTAGACGTGATTAACTTAAGGATTTTGGGATGAGGAGATCATCTTGGATTATCCAGGTGGGCTCTAAATGCCATCATAAGTGTCCTTATAAGAGAGAGCAAGAGGGAGATGTGAAACACGCATACAGAGGAGGAGGCAGTGAAGTGGAGTGATGTGGCTATAAGCCAAGGCATGCTGACAGCCACCAGAGGCTGGGAAAGGCAAGGAAGAGATTCTTTCCTAGAGCTTGTGGAGGGAGTGTGGCCCTGCCTACACCTTGATTTCAGGCTTCTGGCCCCGGAACTGTGCAAGAATAAATTTTTGTTCTTTTTACACCACTTAGTTTGTGGTAATTTGTTATGGCAGCCACAGGAAACTCATATACCAATCTATGTTCTGTTCAACAAGACAGTGCCATTGCTTGGCAGTGTAGCAGTATCAGCATGCTATTAACTATGCTAGAAAATAGCAATATGCTATAGAAGCTTCTAGGCTTCTCTTAATTTCTCTACTTATCTTGTTGTGAACCAGCAGCAAAGAGTTGGTGGATGGCACCGCTTTGTAGATTACCCTTTGAGTCCCACTGGTCTAGTTGCCCTACCTTTACCGATGAGGAAACTGGGGCCCAGAGAGGATGTGGTAAGACTGGGTTAGAGCACAGGTGCCTCTATGGCTTGGAATGGATAGACGTGATGTGGCATCAGCCTCCTGGGGGCCAGGTCTGGGGTGAGTGGACAGGAGAGCTGCCCTTTGGCCTGTTCTGCGGGCCAGCTAGTGTCCCTGTCGCTATTCTGTACCCTGCTGAGTGAAAGCTGATGCTCCACTGAGCCCTGGAGCATTGAGCTGCTTAGAAGGCCCAGAAACCAGGGGAAATTTGTAAAGCCTTTGCTGCAGCTAATGAGCCAACAGCAGCAGGCAAAGGACCCTGTCGAGGGTAAAGGTCATAGCTTGCTGTCAATTTAATTTCCAGCTGACTGTTTCAGCCTTTGTAGTTTGGGTCATATTTTCCCTCTGCAGCCCAATTTTAAATTTCTACATTTTCTATATGGTAATTATCTCT
This sequence comes from Diceros bicornis minor, assembly GCF_020826845.1. Lineage (NCBI taxonomy): Eukaryota > Metazoa > Chordata > Mammalia > Perissodactyla > Rhinocerotidae > Diceros > Diceros bicornis. The sequence goes on from NC_080746.1 coordinate 40,136,776, forward strand.
TAGAGAATATGGGATTAAACCACAGTCTTCTTGACTCTTATGCTGCTTGAATAAAGTCCATCCAACTTGGCATTCAGGGCCCCCTGAAGAACTTTCTCCTTTCCATCCCTGCCTCTCACCCCTCCCTTTTATACACCTTAGTCTTTAAACTTCACCAAAATCATTGCTCCCCAGTAGAGGGGACTAGAAGAAGTTAGATTCTTGAAGCCCTACAGTAGGTGAGTTTGTGGTTGACCAACTGAAGAACCAATGGAAAAGTATGGCAAGGGGGTAGTGGGCATCAATCTTTGAAGATCTCAGGAAAAAAAATCTTCACATTTACTAAAATAGACTAAAAAGATATCATAAGCAGCTAGTCACCAGCATGACTAGCACGTGTACTAAGTCATCCAGCCCATATGAGCCACCAGACAGCTGTAACCACATAAGTAAACCAGACACAACCAGAAGAAAAAAACCCCTGGCTGAGCCCAGCACTGATTGTTAACCCACCAAACCAAGAGTAAATAAAATGTTTATTGTTTAAGACAAAAAAAAAAAAAAATAAAAGGCCGGCCTAGTAAATCAAGACTTATCTTTGAGTTGTTACACTTCTTATCTTAGTGATGATAGGCATTGTAGTTACTCAATTATTCCTTGCTTGCTATAGACACTTTTCAGAGTCTCCCACCTTTGTATTTTCAATGACGTTCTTATTTATTTTGTTTTGTTATGAAGAATGCCCATACTTAAGACCCCTTTTCCCTAGTATCTGGGCCTCCATCTTAGTATTTAATACTGCTGGGATTTTATGAATTATTTGTTGGGTCTATTCCCTGGGTCTCACACATCTCTCTCTCTTCTCCTCTCAGATATTATGGGACAGTAGTTCAGAGGCCCGGGTCACTTTCTTTCATCTTTTTAAATTTTTCCCAAGGCTTTGTTTCCGAAGCCTCTATTTCTCACTGTCTACTTTTGTTTCCTTTTCTAGTCCCAACCCTGGATCTCTTATTCTTGGATCAGTGATTTTTGTTGCAAGGAACAGAAGTGCTCCCATGCCAGCTTATGTTAGCAGAGGGTTTGTTATAGGAATCTCAGGAACGCAGGGAACAAAGCTTGACCAGCCTGCTGGGAGCTGGAGTGGGAAGGGCCCTCTAACTCAGGAGTGACACCAGCCTGCTCATCTCCTGTCTATCTGTGTGTCTGTCTGTCTGTTTCTCTGGATCAGGGCTCACCACTGCCTGTCTAAGTGCACATCTTTGTTCTCAAATGAGGGAAGAAGAGAGGGAGGCAGTGTGGCTGACAGTGACAAGTGTCCATCCCCAAGCCAGTCACTTGGGGGAGAGGAGCTGTGTGACTGCCCTCTCAGTACGGACTGGGACTAGGGGCGGTATCCAAAAAAGGGGTCTGTGTAAGGGTCGCCACCCTCAAACTTATTATACTTCTTCTTCTGGTTTCTCAACAGGAATAACTGAAGTCACCTTTACTGGAAATCAGTTTGCTGAAACTATTGAAAGAGCCATTCTTGAAGTTGAAGAAAAGGTAAATGGAAGTAAATTTGTGTCTGCTAACATTCTCTTATAAGAGGATGTTTGGGGAGGGATTGCTGTGCCTGTCATTCCTCACACATGCCCAGGTCGCTATGTCATATTATACCCTTCCTCTCTGCCTGGCCAAGTTCCCATTCATCCCTCCTTCATCTTTATCAAATGCCACCTCCTTGGAAATGAAGGCTTTTGCTTCCACGCTGGCTGGCAGTGATTTCTTCTGCTTTTGAACCCCTGTAATACTATCTCCTTCTTACTGACATGTATCCTCGTGGGCTCTATCTTATCATTTGTGCCCCTCCTCTGGCCGTTCCTCTCCCATAGCTGTATCGAGTGTAGGGGCTCCTTCTCTGTGACATCCTCCATCCTAGTGTTTCCACACTTGATTATACATTCATGCACCGCATAACAACATTTTGGTCAACAACGAACTGCGTGTACGATGGTGGTCCCATAAGATTAGTATCATGCAGCCTAGGTATGTAGTAGTCTATACCACGTAGGTTTGTGTAAGTATACTTTACGATGTTCACACAACGACAGAATCACACTGCTGCCATCACAAACCCTGGGGGCTCTGTCTCTTACCGCCCCCCCCCCCACCCCGCCCCCAGGGTTCCTTCCAGGTAGGGGAGCCTTGCACTTCCATTGAGAGATGCAATCTGACCCTGGTGTTCCCCCAACCCCTGCCAGGCAGCCTTCTTAAAAGCAGGTATCTTCCTCCAAGAACTTTCAGTCAGTCTTGTACATTTTATTTTTGTTAGGGCTTATTGAAATGCAGGAAATTTAATTAGTTTACATTAATGCTGCACTTTCTCACTCTATGAGTAAGCTGGAAGACACTAACAGAGGTTTGATCAGCCTAATCTAGCTGTATCTAATGATGTTCTTTCCCTCCTTTCTTCTTTAAATAATTGTAAATGGTTCTATCAGTCAAGGCGGCACAGTGCAGAGCTTTATTGCCATGTGGAATTGTTTAGTTAAATGTGATTTTTTAAAAATGACTCAACTTTTAATTAGAAAGCAGATTGTCAAATGACATTTTGATTTGTCCTTTGACGTGGGAATTGGAAAACAGACCCATCATGATAGGAAACCAGGTTCTAGTCCAGAAGGAGGCATATTAACTTAGAGTAGGTTTTCAGTGAGTCATTGTTTTCCTAAAATAGGCCACCTTCTCTGGTCTTTTTGTTGAGAGAGAGAGACCTTTCTCTGTGTCTGATACCACCTTAGGTTAACGTATTTTCTAGGGGAGACTATAACCTGGAATGCCCCAAACAGGGTGTAACTGTCAGGGCTCAGGTCTAGATACCAAGACCCTTCTCCTGGGATTCCTTGAAAACATCAGTATCAAGAAATCAGCAAACCTATTATGATGCTTGTAATTGAAGAAAATATCAGGCTACATACTTCTACATACATACCGCCCCAAAGCTGCTATCTGCCTTACTACTGAGGGTCATCCTAGAAGCAGCCTGCATGTGTTCTGGCCGAGTTTGGCCCCATAAGCTCATGTGCTGCACCCTACCTTGAGCTGGCACGGTGGCAGGACATCTAAGCACCCCAGAGGAGGGCAGGAAGGGTCACCAGTGAGGCCAGCCCCAGGCGTCCGTCACTCCACACGACTCCTCTGTGCTTTGTAGCACTTTTCATACGTTTTATAGTAGTTAGCAAACTTGGATATCTCAGGGGCACCTCAAGTTTAATGGGTCTACATTTTAACTCTTGGTCTCTGTCTACCACGGCCCCTTTCCAGACCTCCCTGCTCCCCATCTTATTAAGGTGCACAATTGTTAACTCACTTTTTCAAGCCAGAAACTGGGGAGTTGTCTGTTAACACTTACCTTTGTCTTCCTGCACATCATCAGGTCCTAACAATGCTTCTCCTAAAGTAGATCTTGAATTCATCTACTGCGTTCCCGCATTCATCTCCAAGTCCATGACACCATCATTTGCCTAGGTTACCGCAAAAGACTGTGGACTGGTTGCCCTGCTTCCACTTTCCCTCCATTCTGCTCATGACTTTGGACCCAGGGTGATCTTTAAAATACTTGTCCTATCATTTCACTCCCTTGCTCAAACCTGTCAATAACCTCCTCCTGCACTTGGATGAATCCCGTAAGCCCAGTGTGGACCATGGAGAGGACTGCACAGTCTGGGCCCCAGACTTGGCTAGAGATCCCACAGCTTTGTTGACATCATGTTGAAGTAGTGTGTGAGATACTTTTCTCTTTCACTCTTGGCTTCCTTGGCAGATTGCAATGACTTCGATTTTCCAAATGCAATCAAGTAACTGTCAGGCTCTCAAAGGTATACTTAGAATGGATATTGTGTTCTAGGAAATGGTACAGGAAGTGATTTGTTCCTCCAGACCCCAGAACATCAACCCCTAGAACACAAAGGTAGACCACTGTTTCATTTGGAACCTTCTTAAGTAAACCAATTAAAATTCTAAGAGCCAGCTCTGAAGGCCTAGTGGTTAAAGTTCGACGCACTCCACTTCGGCGGCCTGGGTATGCTTCCCAGGCACAGAACCACACCACTCATGTCAGTAGCCATGCTGTGGTGGTGGCTCACACAGAAGAACTAGAAGAACTTAGTATCTATACACAACTGTGTACTGGGGCTTTGGGAGGGAGAAAAAAAAGGAGGAAGATTGGTAACAGATGTTAGTGAAGGGCGAATCGTGCCCTGCAAAAAAAAAAAAAAAAGAAAAAATTCTAATACCCACGCTAATCCTCAAGCAGTCCCCTTACCAAATATTTTGGTATAAAAATGTGCAACAACATTTTAGCTCAGGAAATCACGAGTGAAACTTGGTTCCAGGCTGGTAGAAGAAAAGACTGACATTCTACAGGCAGGGGGAGAAAGAAACAAACTAAATATTAGTATATAGCTCTCCTTTTTAAGCAGAATTCTGCTATCCTGAAACCTATATGTTTACCTTGGTCTTGAGCTTTACTTTCGTGTGTGTGTTTGTGGAACCATGTACACAAACACACACTTGAAAAGGGATTCTGTCTTAGTTGAGTGACACTTTCCATTTTCCCCAGCCTTCCGTTCAAGGTAATTCATGGGAATACTGAAATTCCAGCTTAATTTTGGTTTATTGTGGCCTCAAATTAAGACAACTTTTCTATGATCTGAACTTGAAATTTTTTATAGTACTAGTTTGATGAGTCACCTGATGTGTTACAAGCAAAGACTGTAATGGGAATACCAGGCAAGGTGACCTGAATACAGTGTGATGAGCGCCATGGTGGGGTTTGTTACCAGATGTCATGGGAGCACAGAGATGAGCCCCTCACTCACTTTGGGGACAGAAAAGTCACGAAATGCTTTCAAGAGTATGTGATGCTAGAGATGGGTCTTGAAGGAGGAGTGTGCCAAGTGGAATGAGTGACTGGGAGAAAAGCAATGGAAAAGGGCATTTCAGACAGCTGTGTGGGTGGAGGCTCTGGAGGTCAGCACGGGCATGGCATGCCATGGCCGCTGCAGTGGAAGGCATGAGGTGGAGTTGGGGGCTAAGGGTTGACAGGGGCCGGATCATGCAGTGGAATGCCCCTGTGGAATTTTACTCTAGGGAGTTACTGGATCAGATTTGTCTTTACAGTAGGGATTCTGTAGGCTTGGTCTCTACTTCTAAGGCTTCTCCTGAATGGCAGTGTCCAAATCAGACACACAAGTCCTTCTATCAGTTCCTATAGGTGTGAGTCTCAAAATTCCATGGACTTCCAAGTTTAAGGTATGACAACAGGCTATCTACTGGTAATCCCAAAGACATTATTAAAAGTTACTCAAATGTGGTTGGTGTTAAATTAGCACCCTGCTGGAGTTTATAGATGACTCTATTTTGTATTCCATTGGGAGTCCAGCTGCCTCGCCATGCTCGGCAGTGATGAGTTTCAGCCTCCTATGGAGCATGGACATACACAGGGCGTTGGAGTTCCTGTAGATCTTGGAAATGGCATTCTAACGGTGCAACAGCAGCCTTATTACAAGATGTTGTCACAAATTCAAGATGCTGAATTTGTGACAATTTTTAATTGCTTAGGAATCTGGATGTTTAATTATCAATTACTGTTAGCTTGGCTTTCTCATTATTAGTTTAGAATGATTTGGCTAGGTGGTAACCTTGAAGTGTGAAGTGATGCATATTTACACCAGCGATATTTTTTGGCTTAACAGTTTCCAGCAACCAGACTTTAAAACATGTATGAGGTTGAAATGAGTCATCCATATGCCTTTGCTAAAGAAGATGTATACATGCCCTGCATTTGCTTCTGCAGTGATTCCTCACAATTGTTATCACATTCTTTTTCGCTGGTAAGGAGAAAGTGTATGGGATGGGCACGTTGTAGCATCCTTTGCCTTGCCTCCACAGGTAGTGATTTCAGGATTTAGAAATGTTTGTATTATCTGGGGCTTGAGAAGATGGAAGGTAAGGCAGGGAAACACGGGGTAGGAGGCTGTTGCAGAAATCCTCGTGAATGAGGATGAGGGCCTGACCTAGTGGTAGTGAGGATGGAGAAGGGGGGATATGTTTGAGAGATGTTTAGGATAAGGGACCGTTAGGACTTCAGGAACAACTTGATGTAGGGAATGCAGGAGAGAGGAGGTGCCCAGGAAAACCCCCAGACTTCGGGGTTGGGGAACGTTAGTAAGAGGAACAGGCTTCTATCTTTTCGGCAAATTCTGAACCCCTGGTGGGGGCAGTGGACAAAGAATGATTAACTTTTTAAAAAGATAGAGGAAGGAGGGCTATTTTAAAGGCATAACTGTAGGCAAAAGGGCAATTAATTTTGAGTAAGGGGCAGTTTTCTCCGCGGCGAGAGGACGTAAAGTAGGCTGAGATGAGAAGATGGGCATAGGCACATGTGGGCTTGTTCTGCCGCGACGTGCAGAGGGACAGAAGTCTAACTGCTTGACGTGATGTAGGCTGGGAGTGGGCGCCTAGAAGGCCAGGCCACGTTTGCGCTGGGGGCCACTGAAGGCTTTTCAGTTAGAGGACTAAGGTCAGACCTTTGTTTAAGTGAAACCATTCTGTCTGGAGACTGAGGAATCAGGTTGGAGGCAGGAATATGTCTGGTGAGGGTGATGAGGGACCGCAGTGATGGCAGGGAGACCATGCAGGCTGGGGCGCACGTACCTGTCTGTGCAGCATATATTTCTTTTGGGGGAGGTGGAATACAGAATCTAGAGTCAGTGCGGAAGGGCAATAATCAGACTGTAGTAAGCTATTAGACAGGAGTGGGGTGCGGGTAGCGGGGGAAGGCGGAGTTGAAGGTGACTTGGAAACCCTGCCCTCTTGAGGTGACTGGGTTTGCCTTAGTCAGCAGCGGCCCACAGTGGTCTGCAGGGACGAGCTCACTGCTGACCTGGGGGACTCCGTGGAGCCTCCAGATGGGCTGCTGGCAAAATCAGTAAACCTTGTCTTCAGGGCTCGAACGCCTTCTTGTTCTGTGCCCTTTGCCCAAACCATTCTCATCGACCGTTCGGTTTGGTAAACCAGCTTATGGTTCAGCAAAAGAGACAGCATTAAAATTAAAGATCAAATATTTATCACTTTGTTAGTGACAAACTCAACTTCAGCAGCCCGAGTTCATTGTCTGATGGGGTCATTCTCCTTCCCCTACCCCAAAATCCACCCTTTGGAGACTCCAGAGAACATTGACATGCTGCTGTGCAAATATTTGATAGCAGCTTAGTTTACTGCCTGACTTTTGCAGAATATTTGAGTTTTGGCAGAAGTCAAGGCCTGCAGTGAAGCACAAACGGTAGGCTCTGAGACATTCGCCAGGGGCTTTGTAGATCCTTTGTGGACTGATTTTCTTGCCTCCTCTGCTCTTCCTCTCGCTCATGCACATCAGCTGCCTGTTCCAGTCACCGGCTTGTTGCCTTGCTATTCCTGCAAACCTCTCTGGCTCGCTCCTGCCTCAGGGCCTTTGTCCTCCCTGGTCCCTGCCTGGCCCCCTCTTCCCCTAGTTCAGAAGGCTTGCTCCCACTTTTCCTCAGACCTCTGCTCTCTAATCAGAGATGTAGTCCCTGGTGATGTGCTCTGTACTACAGGATGTACCCTACTCTCTGTCACCTCGTGCTGCTTTGTCTGTCTTCATAGCACTTAACTCCTTGACATATTACATACTTAGTTGTTTCTTGTCTGTCTCTCTACTGGAACGTGCCTTCCATCAGAGTAGGAACTTTGTTCATTATTGCATCCCACTGCTAAGACTGTGCTGAGCACATCAAGCTCGCCCTGTATTTGGTGAATCAGTGGCTGATCAGATGGACCAGTCAGTTAATCAGTCTGTATATTCACAACAGTTGATCAGTGGCTGGCATGTGGCAGGTGCTCAGCAAGTGTTTGAATGAATGAATTGGCGAGAGAGTGAATGACCCTGTGTGACTAGCTAGTCCCCGGCACTTAGGTGCTCAGCAAGTGCTTGTTGATTAATGAATGGATGAAAGCATGTGCCTGCCTCTTTCTGAGACGGACCCTGTCGATGGGGTGAGCCCCGGTTTATTTATTTGAGGAAGGCCCAGACGTGCAGTCATGGGTGCGTGTGGTTGCTGTTTGTGTTTGATAATTCAGTCAATACCTCACTTTTTCTCTCTCAGTATGTCTGCCATCAGCCAGGCTCTGCAATTAACTTGCTGTAATTTAGCTTAGAGGTGAATTTTTCATTTTAAAGCTACCATAAACAGCTGGCGCTTGTGATATCTTGGTTGTTAATGAAGTTAACAGAACATGAGGACTGTGTTACGCGTCTAGGGGAAGGGGCTGTTAGCCCACACCTGGCCACGGATGTGTGAGGACAGCCTGATGAGTTTGGCAGTATTGTGGTTCTCTAGGTCCTGGGGTGCTCCACAGCCTGCCAACGTGGGGGCAGAGCCCCGGTGAGTGTGGGGCCTCTTTCTCGAGGGTTATGTTTTGCTCAGACATTTGGAGGAAATTACATTTAAAGACCATTAAAACAAATATGAATATTAGTTGGAGGAGAATTCAACATAGCTTAGTGGTTAAGAGCAGGGCTCTGGAACCAGGCTGTCTGGGTTTGAATCTGTCCCACCTCTTACTTGCTTTGTGGTCCTGGGCAAGTTACAAACCTCTCAAAACCTCCTTCTCGCTTCTAAGATGGGAGACTGTGATGCGATAGAGCCTATGGCATGGGGATGTTGTCAGCATTTAGTGAGAGCCAAGGCAGCTTTTATCAGAGTGCCGTGCACATCGTAAGTAAATAACAGGGGCTAATGTTATATACGATTACTTGACATTTTAAGATAAAAGAGGAGACAAATGAAATTTTATTCTTGCAGTGGCTCTGCCCCAGACCTGGCCTCCAGGGATGAATGTTACTCACCTCTGCCATGTTTGAGATGGAAAGGTTAGCGAAGCACTGCCTTAAGAAAACCAACGTATGCAGTTGGCTGATATGCATGTCTTCACCAGTTTTCCCCCGACCTTGCCTTAGTCTTGAGCTGTCATAGAGTTGAGCTGTCATTAACAAGGTGATAGATTAGCGATGCTTACTTTTAGTACCTGCAGTCTTAAAGTACCTAATTGAATAGCACATGAAGTTGAAGGAACCTACAGGTTTCGATAAAGAATTGCCATTTAAGGAATGACAGTACTTAGAAGAGCTTGTAATTTTTTCTGAGGGCTTTCACACACATTACTTCCATTTCATTCTTATAACAGCCTATTATTCATCAAGGTAGAGAAGACTGTCAGAGTGGAAGGAAACTTCAGTAACTCTTGGGTCCATCTCTTTGATCTGATTCTGGAATCCTTTCTGCATAATCCCATTGGTCTCTTGGTTTCTCCTAGAGATGGAGAGCTCCCTACCCCAAAAGCAGTCCAGTCTGGCTCCCTGTAGCGTCTACTCATTGGTTCAGGTTCTGCCTTCTAGAGCACAACTAAACTTATCACTTCTTCAACGTGCAACTTATATCCTTCTTGATATATAGACCTCGCGACCTAGTGTTTCCACAACTCCTGGGAACATTATTTAGACATTTAATAGCCCTCAGTGGTGGGAGATCTTAGTCCAGTATTTTTCACCTGCAGGTCACAACCCATCAGAAGACTGTGAAATATGTTTTAATGGATTGCAACTGGCATTTTTTCTAGTGAAATAAAGCAAAATAGAAAATAGCAGAGGGCCGGCGCCGTGGCTTGGCGGTTGGGTGCGTGCGCTCCGCTGCCGGCGGCCCGGGTTCGGATCCCGGGCGCGCACCGACGCACCGCTTCTCCGGCCATGCTGGGTCCGCGTCCCACATACAGCAACTAGAAGGATGTGCAGCTATGACATACAACTGTCTACTGGGGCTTTGAGGGGAGGGGGAAATAAATAAATAAAATCTTAAAAAAGAAAATAGAGCATGTTGCACATAGTACGCTAACATATTACCTTGTAAAACTTGGTTTCCGTTTGTGTGCTTGCACTACTGTTAAATATATTTCTGAGCATCATAACCATTTCAAAAACCATTGTTTTGGACCCCTCTTACAGGACTTTCAGGTTAACTTCTTTTATGTTTAGTCGTCTTCTTTGTCCTTTCCATGGTTGTATTTGCTTCAGGTCAACTAGTTAAAAACGAAGTTGCTGTGCTTGAGTTGCTGATTGTTATGAATTTGACTCTAACTTCTCTGTAAAGGAGGACAGTGGACTGTCTGGGGTTCAATAACAAGATCCATCAAAGGCCCTGCTTCCCTCTCTTTCCTCACCCATCTTCAGTGAGAGGAGTTGGTTGAGCACCTCCAGAGCTTCGTGTAATCATAGGGCAGTTCCTGGAAAGCCAGCGTTTCCTCAAGGCTGGACCAAACTCCTTTGCTACCAGTTCTTGGAAGGAGCATGTGGGGACCAGCCTGCACTCACATGGGCTTCCTTGGTCTCCCAGACAAACAGGAGAGGTGTCGTCTTGTCACATCTTGGCCTAAGAAATGTGACAGTAACTTGAACTGCAAAGGGAGGGACGTTGCCCAGTGGAAAGAGCAGAACTGAGAGTCCAGCAGAGTTTTCAGATCCTGAACTCTGTGTGTGTGTTGGGGGAGGGAAGGTGGATGTGGAAGGAGCGGGTATTCCTTGGACGGGCCACTTGAGCTCTTTGAACCACAGCAGTATTTCAGATCAGGTCCTGTGCCAAGCACTTTTGTTTTGTAATCTCATGTAATCCTCACATTGTCTTTCTCTCACTTTGTCATACTGGCCTGATAAAACTCCCACCCTGGTTAAATCTAACATCCATACCTGCTGTTAGATTGGTGCTACCAATCCCCCCCCCAATCCCCCGTACCTGCACAGTTGGTGCTACCCTGGCTCACCTCACTTTAAGGTCTGTGACCTCTGACCGCAGGTGGGCCTTGTGCTGCTGGTGGTTACACGATACTTCTCTAATGCATCATTCCCCCCTCCTGGACAGCTGTTTCACCGCTTGTCTCTCCTCAGACTTCCAGCATCTCCTCCCTCTTTCTGCCTCCTAAGATGATGACCTTCTTCCCATTTCGCTGAGAACCAGCAGCAGTCAGGTGAGGACTTGCACAGACTCCCACTGCCACATCGGGCCCCTGTCCAGGGCCAACCCCGGCTGGTGCTCCAGAACCTGCTCTATCTCTTTCCGGGGGTTGCTTCCATCAGTTCTTTTTCCTTCCTTTTCCTGGGCCATTTTTCCCTATAATACAAACATTCTATAATTGCCTTAAAAAAACAAACAGAACAAAACTGTTGTCCTCATATCTTCTAATTCTGACCCTATTTTTATAATAATATTGATAATGATGATGATGATGGTGCTAAAACTTACATAGTACTTAGCATGTACCAGGCATCATTCTCATGTATCAGTTCATTAGGTGTGACTATTATCCTCATTTTTCAGATGAGAAATCTGAGGCACAGAAAGATTTAAGTAACTTGCCTGAGGTCACAGGGCTGATAAATGCAGAGCTGGGATTTAGGCGTAGACGCTTGGCCTCCAAGGCCTGTCTTGAGAAGAGTTGCCCACTCGTGGTCTCCAGTCCCTCTGCTCCCTTCCTCTCTGGGCCCTACTCAGATCTTTGCCCCCTCCCCACCTCGCCACCAAGCTGCCCTCTCAAGTCACCAATTGACCAAGTCACACAGTCAGCTCCTTCCTCCCTAGCACACTTTCTGCACTTGCCTTCCAAGACACTGTACTCGTCCTAGTTTTCTTCCTTTCATGTCTTTTTAGTCTTGCTTACTGGTTCCTCTTTAGCTCCCAAGGATCTAAACATTAGACTGCACCAGGGCTCAGTCCTCAGCCCCCTTCTCTGTCTGCTTCACTCACCACCTTCGTTCCTATGCTGTCTCCAGCCCAGCTCTCTCCCTGAACCACGCCCAGTCATCCACCTGCCTGCTCAGCGTCTCCACGAGAGCTGTCTACTAGCATCTCAAACTTGATGCGTCCCAGTTTCCCATGCCGTCACCCCAACCTCCTTGCATCTTCCCCGCATCCTTAAGTGGCACCTCCATTCTTCCACTTGCTCAGGCCACAGAGCCTTTAGTCCATTTTCTTTTTCACACTCCATTTCCAAACTGCTGGTAAATCATGTTGACTCTACCTGTAAGGTGCACTCAGGATCTGACCACTTGTCACCACATCTGCCCCTACCCTGGACCAAACCACCATGTCTGACCTGAGTAATTCATTAGCATCGTCATGGATTTCTTTGTTTCAGGCCTTGCCCCCCCGCAGTCAGTTGTCCAGCAGTGTTCTTTTTAAATATGAGCAGAGCCCTCCGGTGGCCCCCATCTCACCGTCTACATGCTCCCACTCTGACCTCACTTCTAAATGCTCCCCTATGCTCTCTAGCCATATTGGCCGCTGTGCTGCTTCTCAAATGTGCTGGGTTCTCAGATGTGCTGGGGTGGGAGGGCACCTTAGGACCTTTGCATGTGCCATGCCCTGCCTGGGAGATCTTCCCAGGAATCTGCACGGTCACTTCCTCACTTCCTTCGAGTCTCTGGTCCAGTGTCACTCTCTCATGAAGCTTTTCTTGATTGATTGCTCTAAATTTGCAGCCTCTGTACCCCATCCCCTCAATTTTCTGTACAGCACATAGCATCATCTGACACATATTCTATTCACTTTTTGGTAGTCTGTCTTCCCAGTTTCGCTGTAAACTACCCAAAGGCAGCATTTTGCCTGTCTTATTCACAGCTGTATCCCCAACATGTCCCCTGACATATAGTAGATGCTCAAAAAGTGTTTGACTGATGGGTATTTTTATCCCTGTTTTACATATAGAGTAATTGAGGCTCTCAGAGGTTGCTTGCCCGGGGCCACAGACCCTAGAAGTGCCAGGATGGGCACTGAGACCCTGACATGAACTTAATTGCTCTGTACGCTCCTTTTTCTTGTCCAATAAGGACAGTAATACACAACATGCAGGGTTACTGTGAGGACGAAATGAATCATGCACAGGAAAGCTCTTCGTAAACCCCAGGTGCCAAAGGAATGTTGCTTATCTAATTTTTCGAGAACCCTAGCTTTTTGTGTCTGTGTTATTCAGCAATCCACCCAAAAGTTCTTTTTTGTTCCTGGGTTTTTATTTAGGAATAGCTGATACTGCTGCCTCCAAATGACCTATTTTCTTCTTCCTCTTGCCCTTGGTGAGAGAAGTGTGTGCATATGTGTTTTGTCCGTAGGCTTCTGTCTGTGTGTGGCTCAGATCTCCCCACTGGCCGTCAGGTCGAGAGCTCCCCCAGCCTCCGTGGCCCAGCAGCAGCAGGGAGTGCTGGAGTGTGCGTGTGGCTGTCATTGTGCCTTCATGTCTCTGTTCCCGGGAAGGCGCTTATGTTATCAGCAGGTGCTTAGCGGGTGTCAGGAGTCCCATCTTGCACAATTCTCCTGGCAGCCTGCCCACCCCCTGCCCCCACTCTCTGCAGCAGACTGGAGTGAAGTGATCACAGGCCCATTATGGCTAAATACCAGGGATATAAAATGAAGCAAGCACCCTTGATGAACCGCCGAGCTGCTGCTCTCAAGCACGCAATTTATGTCTCCCTGAACCCAGGGCAGCTTCCCGGGCTCATAGCATAGAGCGTGGAGCAGTTCAGCCCTTCTGATGCTTGACGTTATGATAATGACACAGCTACAAGACGGGATGGTTTAGATCCCCCCACATATACCCTTCTTATGTGGCATTTATTCATTTGCGTTTCTGATTTTGGAAGCAGGAGAAAAATTGAGCCATTTTCTTAGGGAGCACCTTAAACTGCTTTTTATAAAGATCAGAGAGCTGTGGCACTTTAGAAAAGGTGATCAGCGTTAAGAACAGGCAAGTGGTCTTTGGTCTCCATCCCTGGGAGTGGTCTTCTGGGGGAGCTGCCACCTGGGCCTGATTTCTGTACTCGCATTCATTGTGCGGGGAGGGGAGGGTACTGTTAACACAGTCCACAGCCACTTAACATTGTCGCCAGGCCAGGTCACGCTGTTCTCGACGGGCACCCCTCCAGCAACCTGTGACATCCTGGGGGCTGTTGAAGCAGCGTGGTGCACGGTGAGAAGTCACCTGGGATGCAGTGCATCTTTAAACCCAGGATGACTGCCCAGCCTGGGGCAGGCATGTGGGGATCCTTTCCAGGAATCAGGACAAGCACATCTGGTATAAGGAATAGGCTTTATCTGCTGCAAGTGAGACAAGCCCTGAGGGCCTGTGCTGCCTCTCACACACCCTCCCTGTGTCCTCAGTCTCCCGAGCTGACAGGCAGGAATCAGGCATAGACTCTTGATTTTGCATCCCATCATTCCGCATGCTTCTAGGGGATGGCCTGGCCACCTGCCGGCAGCTGTGTGGAGTAAGAGGAGCAGACAGAGCTGAGTTCCTGCTGACTTGCTGCCTCGGGCCTCCTCTAAGCCTCAGTTCTCTTGTCTGCGAAACGGGATAACGGCTGCAGTGAGGTTTGTGTGTTTGTAGAGGGCGTTAGTGGGGTAGCCTGACAGGCAGGGAGGCTTCAGGAGGTGGCAGCTGCTGTTCTTAGTTGTGGGGTGACTGGGAGGCACTGTGGGGTCATGCAGAGAGGATGGGTGGGCGTTGGAATCACTTCTGAGGTCAAACCTCATTCCCTTCATTCATCAAATACCGAATGAGTGCTGCTTGTGAGTGTTCCGCTGGAGTGGAGACCTTGCTGATAATCTTCCATCTTGGGCAAGTCACCATGCTTCTCTGCATCTCAGTTTCTTTACGTAAAATGGACGTAAAAAGACCAGTCTTGCGAGATTGTGTTGAGAATGAAATGAGCATTTATAAGTAGTAGCTAGCTAGTTTATTATTTTCTACTATAACTTTTTCTACTCTCCTATAGAATTTTCTACTGTAACTCTATGGTTGGTTATGTAAGATGAGCCACTTGTCCTAAACTATTCCAGCTTTGATATCCAATCCAGCAGATGTTGTTTGAGCACCTGCTGTGTGAGTGGCATCATGCCAGCCCAGGGGAATATTATACCAGCAAAACACATTTGCCATCTCCCAGGAGCACATAGTCCAAGTAGGACATCAGAGGCGCAGCCAGTTAGACAGTGGCCACTGGTCAGTGCTGCAGTAAAGGCAGAAACCAAGTGCTGAGACAGTGCTGAGGAGGGAGCCATTGTTTCTGCCTGGGGAGGCTAGTGAAGGCCGTGCACAGGGATTGACCAAAGAGGAGAGAGACTGCAACAGGCGGATGACAGTGCAAGTGGAGAGGGCATTCCGGTACTGCATTGGCACAGGCACAGAGGTATCAGCATGCAGGGTGAGGGCTCAGGTGTGTTGGTAGCTGTGGGTCACGTGGGGTGTGATGAGGCTGGAGAGATCGATTAGGGCTGGGTTGTGAAGGCTCAGAAGTCCTCACCATTGTGGGTTGAGGGTGTGATGTGGAAAGCTTGTAAGAGGGCAGAACTTAATGCTCCTTATTACATGGGGTATGCACAGCACTGTCCAGGAAAAATGTACTGTGAGCTACTCATGGAATGAAAATTTTTCTAGTGGCCACATTAAAACAGTAAAAAGAAAACAGGGGAATTTAATTTTAAAAATATATTTTTATCTAACCCAGTATATCCCAATTTTACCATTTCAACATGTATCAGTATAAATGAATTTTAATGAGATATTTTACATTCTTTTGGTACTAAGACTTCAAAATCTGATGTGTATTTACACTAGAGTATAGCTCAATAGAGGACACTACAGTTTGGAGCACAGCCACATTTCAAGTGCTAGTAGCCACATGTGGCTAGTGGCTACAGTATTGGGCAGCACAGATTTAGCAGGTCTGGGATAGTGGGAGTTGGGAGTGATCTGTGTAATCCTGAACCTTCTCTTGATAGCCTGAACCAACCTTCTTCTCCCACCAAACCTGTGAACAAACCTGCCCAACAGCAGATTGGTCACTCTGGTAGTTTTCAGTAGGGAAAAGAGAAAAAACTGGGGGATTCCATCATCTGTGGAATATATGGTGCATCTCCACTGGACCGACCTCCCTGGATAGCAGGTTACAACATGCCATTTATTGAGCATCTGGTATGACCTGTTAACATTACTAGATACTTCAGATAATACATTCTTTCTAATTTTTTCAATACCTGTATGAAGCAGGTTTTCTTATCCCGTTTTACAGAGGAGGAAAGTCAGAACACTAGAGATTAAGTACCTTGCCCAAGGTCATATAAGTAGACATGGCAGAGCTGAGACTCAAACCTGGTTTCAAAGTCATGTTCTTACCTCTGCTCATGGCTGTTTCCCTAATATTTAGGGGTCTAACATTGTATGTACATTATGATCTCTAAATTGAAAAAAAAACATATAAAGAACTTAATAAGCGTGTGTGTGCACATGTATATGGATATACACATATAAAGACTAGAAAGTTATAATCAGAGAAAAATCATCAACTTAAAACAATTCTATCCAAAAGAGTGTGTTTCCCCACCCACTTCCTCTCTGCTTCCCTGCTCCCTGCCCACACACACTAGGGACCAGTGGAATGTTCCGGTGCTGACCAGTTGCCATGGGCTCACTTTGGTGGGGGAGGGGGCAGAGCAGGTAGAGTTTCATTAGAATCGGGTGGAACTCAAGCGTTTGTGACGTCTTCTGTTTCCCTGGTTAGGGGAGCTAGAGGCAGTGGGGTGACCAGGTGGCAGTCTCAGTTGTAAGGCTGAAACTCGGCTAGTGGCTTCTCCATCCTGCCCGGGCTGCTTGCTGGGAAGAAGCCAGACTGTGCCTTGTGAGCTTCATCTTTGATTTCCTCTCTGTGAGGGGCTGGTGAGCAATGATGTGGCCCCAAAGTGGATAAAGGGCCAGGAAGATATGTGAGGCGGGCACAGGAGGATGGTGACTATTCAGGTTACGGGGTCAGACAGATGTGAGTTTGACCTTTGACTCTGCCACTCCCTAATTTTGTGACAGTGGACACATTGTCCTTGGCCTCCTCATTTGTAAAACTGGAGTAATCGTTTTAGCCGGGGCTCTTTTCATTGGAAGATACACAGAGTCACTGGAGCCAGCTCAAGTTAAAAGAGGTGTGTATCATAAGATAGAGAAATACGTCAATGTAGCGTAAGCACTGGAGCCTTTGTAGAGCTGGGCCTTGTGGGGACTGCACTAGAAAGATAAGAGCGGAGTCCCCTCTCTCGGTCCTTCAGGAGTGCTCCCCTCTGCTCCCCTCCCCTCTCCCCAACCTGGCTTCCTCTGCTGTCTTCTGCGCATGGCATTAGATGGCTTCCCCAGTGCCTACATCTGCGTGATTGTCCAGCCCGTGTCCCTTCATGTTTCTTAGTTTAGATTTCTGAAATAGAGGCTCACTGGCCCAGCTTATCTTTTTGAGGCAGGCCACACATTTCAAAGGTCCTGGCAGAGTCTGGATGAGCCAGCCCTGGCCCAGCAGGCCACCAGGTCCAGTCAGCTGAGGCCAGGGCAGGTACTGAGGTGGTCCTCAGCCACCCAGAAGGAGGCGGGGCATGGATATTAAGGGTGTAGAAATGTCCCCCCTACAGACTGGTGTTTCTCTGCTAAGTTTGCTTTTCCACCCTCCAGGATGGTTATTTCATGCCTTCTCATTCCTCAAGCCTGCCTCCCAAGCCCCCAGACTTGAAGCTCAAGTCCTTTCCTGTCTGACTGAGTAAATAGGAACCTCTCATTCCCACCACACAGTACGGACCTGCCTCCTCGTGAACTCATCTTCTCTGTCAAAGGCGGAGCAGCTGTCCTTTTGTGCTCTCAGCTTTCTCCTACACATACCCCATTTTTCAGCGTCAGGGTTTTCTCCCCTTCTCTGGGACCCCTCAAACATCTAGTGTCTCTCCAGGACCCACATGCTCTTCCAGCAGAATGTCAGACTGTTTGTCTAGCCAATGCTAGTCAAAGTGTTGGCATGTGAACCATTTATCACAAGTTGTCGCAATATTGAGGCATTTGTGCCAGAATGTAAATCAGCTATGCACTATGTATAGTTTAGTTCAGCTGAAATTTTATTTTCATGGCAAAATTTTCTTGATGAAGGAAGCAATGTGTTCATTTACACTGTGGCACAAGCTCGCTCTCTTCTCAGACAAGTAACAAGTTTGTGGGCCCTGCTCTTAGTAGCCCTAGTCTGAACCCCCACCGCTCACTCCACTGAAATTACTCATGTCAAATCTCCGTGTTACCAAATGCAGTAGATGCTTCCTCATCTTCACTCGAATCGTCTCTCGGGAGCGTTTTGAAGCAGTGCCCTTCTTGACTCTTGGTCCCCAGGACTCTGCTCTGTTTCTCTTCTTCCCCTGCCTCTCCTCCCCAGGCTCCTTCGCTTGCCCCTCGCCCCTGCCCTCTGACTGTCGGTACTGCAGGGCTTGGCTTGGCCCTTTTCTCCATCTGCCTTGCCCTTAGTGAGCTCACCTCCTCCA
The DNA here is from genome assembly GCF_020826845.1 of Diceros bicornis minor. Lineage (NCBI taxonomy): Eukaryota > Metazoa > Chordata > Mammalia > Perissodactyla > Rhinocerotidae > Diceros > Diceros bicornis. The sequence goes on from NC_080746.1 coordinate 40,155,186, forward strand.
ATAGCTGATGACTTCCAAATATAGATCTTCAGCCCAGACCGAGCTCCTGACTCATTTCTTCAGCTGCCTGCCTGTTATTTCCATGGCGATGTCTAATAGGCATCCGCACACATGGATAGATGTGAACAGAGCACTTAATGTTCTTTCTCAAATCCTCCCCACCCCGATTCTCCCCCATCTCATGAGGCAGCATCACCATCCAGCCCAAACCACAGGTCCACCTGTGATTTCCTCCTTTGCCTCACACGCCACGCCCAATCTGTCATTAGGTCTTATCCACTGTACCTCCAAAATAAAACCCGACTCCATCCTCCTCTCCGTCACTTCTGCCCCTCCCCAGGTCCAAGCCACCACCGCTCCTGGCCTGCTCCAAGCGCCTCCTTTTCATTCCTCTGTGCCCCTCTCTCCACGGAGGTGCCAGAAGGAGGTTTTTAAAACATGCGCCTCCCTGTGTGAAGCCTGTCAGTGCCTCATGCTGCTCCTGGAATAAAACCCAACTCCTTACCATGGTCTGTGAGCCCCTGGATGACCCGGCCTCTGCCGCCTTCTCCAGGTTCATCTCCTGTCCCTCTCCTGGTTCCTTCCACTCCCTCTGCCTGCTGCTCTTCTGCAGCTTTGTCCTGGTTGGTCCCTTTTCCCTGTCCTCAGTTGTCGTCTCAGAGATGTTTTCCCTGACTCCTCCCCACCTCCATCTTTGAGGGGCTGTGGTTTGAGACCCATACCACAGGTAAGTGAGAGCGGGGAGGCTGCCCACTGTAGCCTAATGAAGAATCCAGGATTCACACCTGTGTGTTTGTCCTTTAAATCCTGAGCAGACCTGCAGTGTCCCCAGCAACTTGAGGCTTTTTTCCAAGCCTCCGGGAACTTCTAAATGCATCTTACAGTGTTAAGAGCTGGTCACCACGGAGGCTGGTGCCTTTGAGTGTCAACCACACATACGTGCGAGGATGCGGACAGCAGCTAAAGGAGCAGGATGAGAGTCAGGGCCCTCGCTGTTAGCCAGAGCTGCCATGGCCCTTGTTAACTTGGGGCCGCCAGTGCTGCCTGCCTGCGGCCAGTCCTGTAAGGGGCTACAGTGGGCTCCTCCTTTTTTCCACAAGCCTGACAGGCCATTAGCTCCACGGGGAAATGGCTACAAATCAAAGTGCTGCTAATGGCTTCTCTCTTTTTAAACAATTTTGTAAAGCTGTGTCAGAGAGAGAATGGACTGTGGCTCTTAGCTTTGGACAAGGGATGCTGTCCATTGCTCTGTTAGAAGCCATTGATACTATTTACAGACTCAGTGACCATTGGCGAGATGTTTTTCCTCTTGCTCCTTGGTTCCCTCATGTCTAAAATGGAAATAATAAGCCTGCTAGGTCTAAGAAGTTCTGTAGTGTCCACTAACACGGATTGAGTGCCTTCTCTACGTCAAGCGCTACGTTACCATATTCTTGTCTCATTCTCACCATGGTCCTGCGAGCGGAGCACCACCATCATGGCCACCTCCCGGGGGTAGTTGAGGCTTAGAGAAGCTCAGTCAGCTCTGCCTAGGCTCACAGAGCAGGTACAGTAGTTCTTCCTTTTCCCTGGGAGATACATTCCAAGACCCCAGTGGATGCCTGAAACCGCGGATAGTACTGAACCCTATATATGCTATGTTTTTTCCTATACGTACATACCTATGATAAAGATTAATTTATAAATTAAGCACAGTAAGAGAGTACCAACAATAACTAATAAGAAAATAGAACAATTATAGCAGTATACTGTAATGAAAGTTACCGAAGATGTTAGCAACTTTAGCATATGATTTTTTTTCTTATTAAGTCAAGAGCTTTCACCTTTTCACTTAAAGGAAGCACTTTACGGCTTCCCTTTGGCATATCTGAATTGGTAGCGTGACTCCTCTTCAGCTTTGGGGGTCATAATTAAGTAAAATAAGGGTTACTTGAACACAAGCGCTGAGATACTGGGATGGTTGATTGGATAACCAAGAGGACTACTAGGTGACTAATGGCCGGGTAGCGTGTACAGTGTGGACATGCTGGACAAAGGGATGATTCACATTCCAGGCAGGAGGGAGTGGGATGGTGCTAGATTTTATCATGTGACTCAGAACAGCATGCAATTTAAAACTTATGAATTGTTTATTTCTGGAATTTTCCATTTAATGTTTTCAGACTACAGTTGACCGTGGGTCACAAATCTCAGAAAGAGAAACCAAGGATAAGGGGGGACCACTGTAAGTGGTGGGGAGAGAGGAAGCCGGCTCTGTCTGGGTCATCTAGCCTCTACTGCCTCCCTGCTGGCGGGCAGAGCACCACCTACAGGTGCATTTTCTTTTCAAATCCTCCCAGTCATCCTTTATGGGGGAAGTTGTTCTTATTGTGCAGATGATGACACTGACACGGTGAAGTTAAGTGACTTACCTGAAGCCATTCAGCCAGTAAATGCTGTGTCCTAGCTTTGAACCCAGGTCTGTCTGAAAGTTCTTTGAAAGATTTGAAAAGGAGAATTGGTAAAGCCAGAGGCTCCTACACCTGTCAGGTCTTAAGAAAGTAACAGTGACTATTTTTAAAAACCTAATGGAAATTGTACATTTGCCCAAATGGGGCTGCCCTGAACTTTAAAATTTGCATTTGGCTGGCATTATCTCATCCCAGTGCAATAATATTCGTCATCTTGCACCATAAGAAACTCTGCCTGAGTGTGGATGGGGTCCATGTGGGATGAGAGGAGTGGTAAGAGATTAGGATCTGTCTGCCAACAGGAAGGTATCATACAAGACCTTTCCTGACTTGGAATTTACATTTCATATTCTGTCACTTAACACAGTCACTTAGGTGTAAATGTCATCTTTCTCATCAGGGTGGTGACAGGCCATCCATTGCTCTGGGACAAAACTGGGCACACTAAATCTTGTTACAAAAGTCTCCTTGTTAGAGGAATATTGGCATCCACTGGTTCTGCCTCTGAGAGCACCTGACTCCATGCTAGTCTCCCCGGATATTATGAGGGACATTTATCTTTTTTATTTCTCTGCCTAATATCCAACCCCCATTTCTTCACTGTGTTTAGAAAACACTTCACCTAGTGTAGAGGTTGGAAGGCTAGGCTGTGGGTATACTGGGCCTCGGCTTGGCTGGTCAGATGCACCTGGGAGCTGGTGCCGCACTGGAGAACTCATTCTGGAGACAGTGACAGCAGCTACATCTAGTTTCCAGGGGCAGTAGCGGTGGCCTCAGTGCCTCCTGCCCCAGTGGCAGGTCCAGGTGATGATACAACCTGTAGCATCCTCCTGGCCCTTGGTATGAGTTGGGCTCCAGTGATGGCTGCACAGCTCTCTTGTCCTGCTCATTTCCTGAGCCTGGTCCTCTGGCTTTTGTGGGGGTCCTGTGAGGAGCCAAAGGCCTCTAAATAAACTCCTCAATTTAAATCAGCCAAAGTCTATTTCTGTTGCTTAAAGCTAAGAATCATACTTGTATGGAGCTGTTGCTCTGTAGTTATACACGGATTTTTAATTCCTTCCCCAGGCCCCTGACAGCACTGCTTCACCACCTGAGCACCTCCACAGGGCACAGAATTTATGAGAATGCTAGGTTGAGTGGGTGGCAGGACCACAGCCTCAGCCAGTCTCCCTGCATTGTCTGTCTGACCCAGATTCCACTCTGCCTGTAACCTATCCCGCACCCCTAGACTGTGGGTTTGTGAGGACAGAACCCAGTCTTCCACCTCCTCCTCAGCTCCTCGAGCAGTGCCCGACACATAGCAGCTGCTCAGGAAGGTTTGGAGAGTGGGTAAAGGAGCTAATGGAGACAGAGAAGTTGGTGCCTCTGGGCCCTCTTTAGCCCCAGTGAGGCTGACCTGGCCTGTGATCAGGCCCCTGGGCTTGGGCAGGAAGGGAGCCACGTGCCTGGAATCTGCAGGTTGCCTTTCTCATCAGGGTGGTGACAGGCCATCCACTGCTCTGGGGCAAAACTGGGCACACAAAATCTTCTTACAGAAGTCTCCTTGTTAGGGGAATATTGGTGTACACTGCTCTTCTGTGGTTGCCTGCGATTCGACACTGGAGATTGGCTGGAGAGATTGTGGAACTTAGAACAACAACGTAAGTAGGTAGAGCCTTGGAAGGGAGAAAGTACCTCCCTCCTCCGAGTGGAGGCAGCATAGTTAGTGCTTTCCAGTCCTTTCCTGTCATGGCACAACAGAAAGTGATTATGTGTATATGGTATGCAGGGCCTTGTCCAGCTGCCTGTGGAGCTGAGGCCCTCTCTCCGCAGCCGGTGACCCGTTCTTCACAGTACACCCGTGCAGGTGGGCTGGGACGTGCTGACGGAGGTGGAACCCTGGGGCGTGTCCAGCTGGTCCCCACCGCCCCCTACCTAGAGGGGCTGACCTCTGCTGTGTGACCTCTCTTGTTCTTAACCCCTCATCTTATAAGTTGCAGACATTTTTCCTAGTTGAGCATTTGCCTTGAACTTTGTGATGTCTTTTTCCTTCCACTCCATTTGTTTTTGATCACAGTTCTCTCTACAGGAGGTTCTGCACCTTCACCGGAGGAGTGTGGCCCTTCCTTCAAAACGCTCTCTGGACGCACCCTCCTAGCATCCCCTAGGGAAGATGCGGCAGCTCAAAGGGAAGCCCAAGAAGGAGACGTCCAAGGACAAGAAGGAGCGGAAGCAGGCCATGCAGGAGGCCCGACAGCAGATCACCACGGTGGTGCTGCCCACGCTGGCTGTCGTCGTGCTCCTGATCGTGGTGTTCGTCTACGTGGCCACACGCCCCACCATCACCGAGTGAGCCCCGCAGCCGTGCGGACTCCCCCAGCAGGGAGCGGAGGTGTGGGAGGGGGCAAGCGAAAGAAAAATGGCTTTCATATTCAGAGATGTTCCTGAGGCTAAGCTCTAAGCAGAGCACCCTGTCTTCTCTGGTCTTTGACTTGATTAAAGTTTCTCCACTTTTCTTGGGAGGGAATAGGGAACGTTTTATCAGTGAACGTGCCATACACCTTATGGTCCACTTCATGTGCCTTTCAGACTTCAAAGCAGTGTGTGTGTTTCTTTTTCTCTCCTAAAATCGATGTGTAGCTCCACGTGGTGAGAGCAGGAATCTCTGGGTCATGAATCAGTTGGAATCAGCGCTCACCCCATCCCCATTGTTTTGAACATGTCTCTTTCCTACACATGTTCACAATTTCCAAAGGGACTTATTTCTTCTCTGTGCTTAATGTGATTTGAAATATGTCGATTCAAAAGTGAAATATTTATTTTTTGAATAAAGGAGATAATAGCCTTAAACTGGATGTTTATCTTGTTTTGCCAGGAGGCAGCCTCGCTCTCTGGGGAAACGCAGGAAGGCGCTGTCTGTCTGTGGGGCTCCCTCTCTGGCAGTGTCCCACTTACCTCCATCCCTCTCCCCTGAGGCTTTCTTCACCTCCCCCCTTCCCTCCCTGCTGTGAATCACTTGTAAAATTTTGCTTTTTTGACTGGATCGTCTTAAGATTAAGAGAATCTTGAGAGGGGCAGAAAAGGTGTGGTAATTGGTTTGTTTTAGCAAAAGAAGAGATCTAATTGGAATACGACCTCAAGTGCTTTTTACAGAGTTATGTTAGCAAAAAGCAACGCAAAATTAGTCCTGGAGGCAAAGGTCAGGTTTGGTTCTGATCCTGGATGAAAGGGTGCAAATTGTTGGCAGTCCAGCAGAGTTTTTGATGCAGATTGGCCATGCTGGAAGGGTTGCTGCATTGTATTCTAAGGGCATTGTTAGCTGAGTCCTGGTTCCCGATGGCGCCACTGCTTTTTGGAAATCAGATCCCTGGTAACTGTTCCTAGTGTGTCTGTCCACCTGTCAGTGCTGATTACAGAGGGATTTGTGGGGAGAGAAGCACTTTTCTAATCTTGTTGGCTGCTCACTGATCGCACAGGCTGTTACAGAAGATTCGGGGCCTCTTGGAGCCTCTCAGGAAGACTGAGCAGCTGTCGAAAGGAAGGGTTCCTGCTGATGCGCGGAGATCCTGGGACGGGCGGGGCTGACGAAGCTCCGTCCCGGGGGAGACACCGCGCCGCCTTACGCTCAGTCAAGTGCCCATGGCTCTGGAAGGAGATTTACTAAAATATTTATCAAATGCAGAGGCTGTTAGCATCAAGTTCCTCTTAGGTTTCTATTTCCTCCCCCTTCTTTGGTTCTCTAACAAGATTCAGTGCTTGTTGGGCTGGGAAAGACTGAGGCACTGCCCCAAGGACCAGCTCATTCGGGGGTTGAGGGAGGAGGGGGCTCCTGTGGCCGTTCCTGCTCTTCACAGCGTTCACCGTGACTGCTGTTCTTCCCACTCCCGCCCCAAGAGTGGATGTGAGAGGCTGGTGCAAGGACGGCCTGTCCACTGCAGCAGCAAGAGCCCAGGCTGCACGTTTTATAATTGCCTGATCTGTATTAAGTTCCCAGCCTACTAGTCAGAACTGTGGATTACTAAACCCCCTGGAACCTCAGTTTCCCTATCTAAATAACCGGTAGAGTCACTTTTAGGGAAGTGGGCCATCTATTAGAAAACAAGGCTTTTAGAGCAATTCTGGGCTTTTATGCATTTTTGCTGCTGGAACCCCTCTGAGTCCACTTCCTCGTGTGAAAATGGAGGTTACTTTGCCTCATAGGATTGTTAGGAGGATTCAGTCGAAAGAGTATGTTTGTAAATATACTAGTAAAAAAAAAAGTATATTTGTAAAAATACTAGTGCCTGGAACGTAGTAGTTGCTCTATAAATAGTATAGTAGCTTAGCATTTTACATGTATTAACTAATTTATTTCTCATACAGCCCTATGAGGTAAGTGCTGTTAGTACTCAATTTTACAGACGAGGAAACTGAGGCAGGCCCAGAAAGTTGTCAGTGTCGCACAACTAGTAAGTGGAGGAGCCCAGGTTTGTTTATTATTTATTTATTTATTTTTTGTGAGGAAGATTAGCCCTGAGCTAACATCCGATGCCAGTCCTCCTGTTTTTGCCACAGCATGGCTTGACAAGCTGTGCCTCCGTGCATGCCCGGGATCTGAACCTCCAAACCCAGGCTGCTGAAGTGGAGTGTGCTCACTTAACCACTACGCCATCAGGCCGGCCCCACCAAGTTTGTTTATTTTTATGCTTCTGTTATGGGAAAATTCAAACATACACAAAGATGGAATCATACAGGGTACCCCTTGTACCAGCTTCAGCAAACCCCAACACACGGCCACTCCTGCTCATCCGTCTCCACTGCCCCCCACACCGAGACACCCTCACGTGCACATGCGATTGGATTCTTTTGCAAAAAAACAGGAGATGGGATTTAAACTCAGGCAGTCTGTCTCTAGAGGTCCGTGCTCTTCATTATTAAGATCTATTACCTCTTAATAAATACTAATTTCCTTCTCTCCACTCTCCTGGTCTAAAGAAACTCTTCCTGCCCAGGTGTGTGGGAACAGCCCTCACTTGGTAACAGTTGCCATGAAGTCTTAAACACCGTCTTTAGACAAACAGGCTGTGAGTTCAGCCTTACCCACTGGGTCTCTAACACCCGGCTCAATCTCTCATCTGTTGCTTGTGGGAGAGGAGCCTCACCCCCACAGCAATCGAGAGGAAATATCTGTTCCATGGGCTTTTTATTAAAACATTTTGGCGTTCTTGCTTAGGACATTTTGGATATGGTGTGAGAAGAGCTTGAGCTCTGAGAAGCAAAGACATGTATGCATCCTAACTCAGCCACTTTCTAGCGGAATGACCTCAGTCAGGTCCCATAACCTGAGCTGCAGCTGCCCCACATCCATCAAGTAAGGTTAATTTTATTATGTAGAGGATGTTGGGAGGATACATGGAAATAGGAAAAGGGCATGACATTGTGCCTAGTACGTTGTAGATGCTCAATAAATGGTCATTCTCTTTCTTCTTGTCAGTGTGTTCACACTTCACAGAACATAAAGAAATCAAGGCCTGCCTCCCAAGACTTTATTTGCCAAGCTGACACACCACCACACTCTGTATAATAGATCCTTTAGGTGCTTCTGGCTCTTATTTTCACCCACTATTTTCCTCTTTGTGGTCTGTTAGGAGGCCTAGTGGATCTGAACTGGATTTTCAGAAGATAATTACTAGAAGGGCTTGGGGAAGGCAGGTTGAAAATGGACGTTTAAAAGTTAACACAACTTTGATGTGAGCTGTCTCCCAGCAGGGACGAGATGCCAATTTACTGTGGACTTGCTGGGTGGAATTTTAACAATTCTCAGGGTAAATAGTACTCCCATGTGGGTGCACGGGGTAATGATTTGAGACACTAACTTTCAGAGTATTTCCTGTTATTCAATGGCTTCAAGGCAAAACTGAATGATTTATTAGGAGTTTCACAGAAAGTCATGCTGGGGTTTCTGCAGTAGGATCTAGGGCTCTTGGCTTTCAGAGTCCTCATTACCGAGCCTAGGATTCCTTGAACAGCAAGTTCCAAAAGAGGAATCAGATGAGAAGAAGGAATAGAAACCATTGTCCTTGGTTTAAAAGGTGTCACTTGATGTGTTTTAAAAAATCATGATAGCAAGATGAATTTGTGTATCTGCTGGTTCTGCAGCCACCAGCTTTAATTCTTTCCCAGCCAGTTCAAAGATGGAGCTGCACACGCCTATCCTTCCTCCATGCCTCAGCCAGACTTACCTGCCAATTGGAGATAACACCTGCCTCAGGGATGTTAGGAAGATTAGAGAGATAATTGTCCTTCCCTTTTCCCCAAGAGGATCTCACATCATTATTTACTTGCTGGAGGTAGAAAAAGAAGGAAATCTCTTAAAATTATGGCTCTTAGACTTTTTTTGGAAGTCGACTATCATATATGTGTGTATATGTATTTATGTGTGTTTGTGTGTATACATGTATATCTCCATCCTTTATATCTCTGTATTGGAAATATCCCACATGGTGTGTCACCTGAAGATGTCTGCCTTACTTTGAATGCAGTTTTTTTTTTTTTCAGGAATCATGTCTAATTCTGTGTTCTCTACAGTATTTGCCACAGACTTACTTAAGCATTAAAAATGAGATACAGACTCTTTGGATCAAGGGACTATGTGAGTAGCTTTCTCTCGATCCTTCCAGAATATCTGTACTAGAATTGGATAAAGGTTTGCACATCCTCTGGATTCTTGTCCCACTTTCTCCCATGCTTCAAAGATCAAGGAAGAGCAATTGTGCACCTTAGTTTGGTCTCACCCACTCTGGTCAGCCCTAATTTTTTCTTATGGGTCTTTGTGTAGTTCAGTAGCCAGTGTGTCCTCTTCTATTCTGAGTGTGTTGTCATTACTCGAAAAGGCAAATGTCTCTGACTTTAGTGTATTTCAGCTGGGTCATCTGTGGTATCTCCCTGCTTGCTAGTTCTATGGAAAAGTGCTAGTCTTTTCAAAAAGCTTTTAATCCCTTGAGCTGAGTAATAATGTAAGGAATGTAGACCCGAGCAGCATTTGGAGGCTCAGTAATGCCATTTAAAGATCTCTTTCCTTCCCTTGTCGTTCAGTTTCCCGGCATTACATGAAGCTTGTCTGTCTTTGAACCCTCCTGGGAAGGAAATTTTTCTTCAACCTGTGAATATTTCTTTTCCAATTGAAACAAGGCACAACTGGCCACATGCTGATCACCTCAGCTCTTTTAGAAAGCGTATTAAGCCTTTTGGGATTAGGTCTAACTCCCAAGGCATCAACTCTTTTGGATTGGAATAAATTAAGAAAGGCCATTATGAACTCCTTTCATAAACCCCTTCACTTTGAAATACCTCTGCCTCCAACTGCATTCCTGGCTCATTTGAGGGTCTACCCATCCATTTTATCCACCCAGATTCTCCAGAGACATTGAAATTCCCTGCCTCATAGAGTCCTCTCAGATTGGATTTTAAAAGATGTAGCAATATCTGCAAAAGACATATTTAAAGCAAAAGTGTACTAAAGATTGAAAATTAAAAAGAAAAAGATATGGCAGGCAAATTGAACAAAAGCCATGGCAGCAATTTTAACACCAGCAAAACAATTATAAGGTGAACATGCCGTAAAAGGCAAAGGATAACATATACTAGTAATGTAATTAAAAAAGATATGATCATGGATCAAGATATTATGATCATAGATATGTATGTTGCTAACAATATGGCCTCAAAATATATAAAGCAAGTGACTACAGACTAGAAATAGATCAACAGTTTTGGTTGGAGATTTTAATATACACCTTTCAGAAATGGATAGATCAAGCAGCTGAAAAGAGCAAAGATATAGATTTGAATAATAAAATTAATAAGCTTGATCTAGTAGATAAATATAGATCTTTTCACTCAACAGAGAATAAACATTTAAGAGCACACATGGAACGTTAATAAGAATTGGCTTAAAAATTTTCAAATTTGATGAAAAATATAAACCCATAGATTCAAGTAGTTCAACAAGCTCCAAGCAGGACAAACAAACAAAACCACACATAGGCGCCTCAACGCCAAATTGCTGAAAACCAAAAATAAATTGTGGTGGGAGTAGAAATCAGATAGGCCTCCAACTTCTTTAGCATTTAGCACCGGAAGAGCAATGCTGACAAAATCCTCAGGAGGAAAAAGCCTGACCCAAGAGCTTTTTTGTATTTTTCCTTTGCCTGTCGTTCATTGAACAAATATTTATAGTGCGACTACTGTGTACCAGGTACTGGTCTTGGCACTGGAGATACCCCAGTGGGGAAAACAGACAAATATTCCTGTCTATGTAGGGTACATTCTAGCGAGGACATGCATCAAACTAACACTCATGTATGAACGTAATATGTAAACATTGATAAATATGGAAAAGTTAAGGAATATATTTTTCGTGAGCGTTTTATGAAGAAACTTCAAGAGGATAAAGTCTAAGCAATCAAGAGATAAGTGGAGAAACTATAGCAAAAGAATTTGCTATAGAATGAAAACAGCATCAACTGTGGAAATTATGGTTACAAAAATGCCGTAACAGAAGTTGGAAGTGAGAGGACAAGGAAAGAGATGGCATGAGTATTCTAATTTCTGACTCTTTTATTATGAGGAGTAAAAGTTATTTAAAGCTGATAATATACTTTAAAGTATAAGGATAAGTACTGAAAGAATAAATAGAAATAGGTAATTTGGTGGAGGGGGAGGTATGAGGAAGTAAAATCATACTATTATTTTGTCATTGCTGATATACGGTGTCAGGAGATAGAAACTAAAGAAATAGAGGGTTCATAAATAAAGGTAACTATTAAAGGTAAGACAAAGTAAAAACTTTTGAAATGATCAGAACACATACACAGGCGAAGGAAACTAGTCATATATTGGAAGTTATTTTACAGCATCGATGGAAATAGACATTATAGTGTAAAATATGATGATAGAAACAAAACCAAACAGCTTTCATGTCTGTAAATGTAAAGCTATTAGATATACTTATTTAAAGTATAAGTATATACTGGATATACTTATTTAAAGAAAAAGACTCAAATTGGATTCTAAAGGAAAACTCAAGTATTCACCATATAAAAAAGATACACCTTAAAGTTATTTAAAACACTTTGATGTTGAAACAGTTTAAAATAAAGGATGGGCAAAAGTATATCGGTGATACATCTAGAAAATGACAGTACCATTAAAGGAGTGCTGAGAAGAAAATTCGTAGCATTAAATACTTATATCTATAAACATGGAAAAATGAAATTGTCAGGGAAACAAAAAATTACCAGTGGTCACATACTCCCTATTAACGTTGAATGGGAGCAAAAAGCATAAAAAAGATAAAGGATGCATGATGATAAAGTATATAATTCAGAAGATCTAAAGATCTAAATCAAAACAATTATAAGGTGAACATGCCATAAAAGGCAAAGGATGACACATACTAGTCATGTAATAAAAGATATGATCATGGATATGTACGTTGCTAACTAAATGAAGATCCAAAAATTATACAACTAATAAAAGAAATTTAAAAGTTTATGTAAAAATGATCAAGTTTTTCTTAAATTATAGGAACTACAGGTGGTGATAGACAGAAATATGTTAATAAATGGAGACTTAAGTTCACCATTTTCAGCCCATGTCAGGACAAGTGAATAAAAAATAAGGGTTTAGAAGACCCAAACCACTTAAAATAGATCTGACTCAGATATATCAGACTCTGTCCCTAAAAACAGGCTATATATATTTTTTCAAGTTCCAGAAACATTTACAAACATTATGTTACTTATTTCTTCACTAATTTATTGTGTGTCTACTTCCTCTAAATTATGAGCTCCATGAGATGGAAAGGGAACTTGCCTGTCTTGTTAACCCTATTTCCCTGAGAACTAACAGAGATGACCAATAAATATTTTTGAATAAGTGGAAGAACACATAATTCACAAAAGAAAAATACAATTGGCCAGTAAACCCATAGGGGAGAAAAGCCCAACTTTATAAACAAAGGTATTTCTGTTCAAAATAATGGTAGAATACATTTTACCTATCAAATTGACGAAACTGTAAAAGAATAACATGCTCTAAATGCTTGCTTTATATATAAATGCATACCTGGATAATATGTCAGCTCTACAAAATGTCAAGCAGAAGAGATAGCACAAGTAGTTCTTCCCAGTACCTAATCCCCTCATGCATTCATCCAAGGGTGAGCTACGACTTTGAGGAAATGCCCTACTTTGTGTTATGTCACGTCTTAACATTCCCTTTATTTCAGTGGATGGCATGGCCCCAGGCAGGATGGCATATCATCCTGATAGGCCCACAACAGAGGTCAACCCACCCCTGAACCGTCCCCAGGAACTCTCTGCTTAGCGGTCCCTGCCTGTCACTGTCAGTTTGCCCCACTCTACTGCTCTCCCCAAGTGGGTGTCTCCCCCAGGCTGGCATTTAGCCTATTGCTGATGTGTAAATTTGCTACATGGAACTTAGCACATTTTCATACAGCAATAAAGATGCATGTTTCATAGTTTGATTTCTAGATTATCCCACAAAAACCTATTTGAATTTTAGAAGCTCAGAGTTGGAAGGTCCATAGAGGTTACTGGTTCAATCTCCCACCTCTTCCTATAGCACCTTGATAGATTCTGATTGTTAGCATTGGGAGAGCCTACAACTGGAGAAGATGGGTGCCACATACTGGTATTTAAAAACAAAACAAAACAAAACAAAACAAAAAACATGATAAAAAGGATGTTGAAGAAGATTCCACATCCAACCAGGATGTGGAATCTTCCTCCTTCAAGTTAGGCTCAGGATTTGACCCCTGCCTTTTAGTCTAACCATCTGCAGTAATGATTAGAACTAATTTCAGCTACATTCAGAATAATTTGAGTCCATGTGCATGAAGTAACCATGGGGCAGGGGGGATATGCCTATATCCCAGCTCTTCACTGGATAGGACTGATGACAAACCCGGATGTCACGTTAAACCCTTATAACCACATTAGTTCCTGATGTGTTGGTTCAGACTATGATTGTTTGAATCAAAACCTCTGGTTAATGATGGTGAGTTGAACCCATGCTGCCTCCTGATGATAAAACAGCAGGACAGTAAAGGAAAAAGACAAATCCCAGGATGAAGAGAAAGGGAGCAGAGATAAGAGCAACAACATTCGAAAGATGGAAAGCAAATGGGTGAGTAGTAACTGGCTTAGCAGACCTGCGAGCACTGAATTACAAGATAGCAATGGGAGTGCCTAGGAATCAACTCGGCTTTCACTGCAGATCCCCATAAAGCTCAGGAATTGACATAACCGGGTTCTTCTGTAAGTGATCGTGGAGGTGGAGCTAGAGAAAAGAAGACTGGTTGCAAGTCAGTCCAAACTTAACCCCAGGTTCCTTCCCCAACCCTGGCAGAAGGCAGGTGATTCTTAGGAGAAGGTAGAACACAGGGAGTCCTGGCTGAGGCCACCAGGTATAGCTGAAGAAGGAGGTCTTTTATTAAAAATATGGTGCTTAAATGATTTACATATCAAATGCTGAGATCCCCAGGCTTCCTTCCACACCTGGTCCCCAGAATGAGGCACAGAGAATTATACTCTTCAGACAGAAAAGTAAGGCATCTTCTCTGGGGAATTGAATAAGCCCAAGAGAGAAGACCTAAAGACGCTAACATTGTGGGCTACAGAAGAAATGATCTGTTTGGGTAAGCCTTCAGCAGAGCACTGGGTCAGTAAGCTCCACCAAGCCTCCTTCATGGGCACAGAGCTTTTTAGTACCTGACCCTTAAAAACAATCAGACAGCTAAGGATCACAATACATTTTTAAAAGGAGGCCAAAATAAACAACTAAAAGCAATGCAAAGGAAACAGAGACCATACCGAATGACTGAATAATGATTGTTGTATTGGATCAAAGTGGATTTCCTAATATGAATGTGAACATAGATGTTTTAAATGTAATTTAAAATTTCTTTTCTGCAGTGGACAAAACTGAGATTGTAAATGGAAAGACTAAGAAAGTTAAAACCAATCTCTACAATTGAAACAGAAGTCCTGTTCAAAGAACAATCATATTTACATGGCTCACAACAGAACTGGATAAAACAAACACCAGCTTCCATGATGTGAAAATCCAGGATGTAGGAAAATAGCAGTGGTGTATAACTGGAGAAGATGAGCTCACGATGGTGATATGAGAGCAGCAACAATAAGGGAAAGAGGATTTTGAAGATTCCAAATCCAGAGGAGGTTACATACCCACTGCTCTTATTCCCTTCAAGTTAGCATTGAGAATGGACACTTACCCTCTAGAAAACCACTATAGTAATTATAAGAACTAATGACTGAAAACACATTTTAAGATCTGTGATTGTGTTAGATCTCTACCAAGTTTTAGCGTCTAAAACACCATTGAATGAACATATAGTGTTTCTTGGTGCTTGCATTAAACTCTATAAACTACTACAGCCTGTGGGCCAAATCCAGCCTGCCACCTGTTTTTCAACAGATGGAGAGCCAAGAATAGCTACTTTTTAAAAATTGAACTTTTTGTTTTGAGATAATTATGGATTTGAATGCAGCTGTAAGAAGTAATACAGAGAGTGCCTATGTGTCTTTTACCTAGGTCCTCCCAATATTAACTTCTTCAAACCTATTGTACAATATCCTAGTCAACCAGGAATTGACAGTGACACAGTCAAGATACAGAACAGATCACCACGAGGATGGCTCATGTTCCCCTTTTATAGCCACACCCACTTCCCTCTTGTTCCTGCTCTCCCCTTATCCCATGGCTACCACCAATCTGGTCTCCATGTCTATAATTTTGTCATTTCAAGAATGTTATATAACAAAGTGTAACCATTTGAGATTGACTTTTTTCACTCAGCTTAATTCTCTGGAGAATCCTCGAGATTTTGTATGAATCAATTGGTTTTTTTTTTTATTGCTGAGTGGTATTCCCTGGTATGGATGTACTACTTTTCTTTTCTTTTCTTTTTTTACTCATTCACCTGTTGAAGGACATCTGTGTTTCCAGTTTGGGGCTTTTATGAATAAAGCTGCTATGAACATTCATGTGTAGGTTTTATGTGTGTGTGAACGTAAATCTTCACTTCTCTGGGATAAATGCCAAGGAGTGCAATTGCTAGGTCATATGGTAGGTGCCAAACTGTTTTCCAGAGTAACAGCACCACTTTACATTCCTACCAGCAATGTGATCCAGTTTCTCCGTGTTCTTGCCAGCAGTTCATGTTGTCACTATTTTTAATTGTTGGCTATTCTGATATATGTGTAGTGATATTGTGGTTTTAATTTGCATTTCCCTAATGGCCAATAATGTTGAACATCTTTTTATGTATGTATTTGCAACCTGTATATTCTCTTCAGTGAAATGTGTCTTCATGTCTTTACCCATATTCTAATTGGATTGCTTATTGTTTTGCTATTGAATTTTGAGAGTTTTTTAAAATTATTTTATTTTTATTTTATTTTTTGTGAGGAAGATTAGCCCTGAGCTAACATCCGTTGCCAATCCTCCTCTTTTTGCTGAGAAAGATTGGCCCTGGGCTAACATCCATGCCCAACTTCCTCTACTTTATATGGGACACCGCCACAGCATGGCTTGACAAGCGGTGCGTCCGAGCGCACCTGGGATCTGAAACTAGGATCGCCGGGCAGCCACAGCAGCGGAGCCCATGCACTTAACCGCTGTGCCCCCGGGCCGGCCGCTTGAGAGATTTTTATACATTCTGGATACTAGTTCTTTGTCAGATACGTGGTTCACAAATATTTTCTCCATAGCTTGTTTCGTTCTCTTAACAGGGCCTTTAGCAGAGCAAAAGTTTTTAATTTTGATGACTTCCAATTTATCAATTTTTCCTTTTATGTATTGTGCTTTTCCATCATATCTAAGAATCTTTGCCTAGCCCTAGATCCCAAAACTTTTCTCCTATGTTTTTGTCCTAAAAGTTTTATAGTTTTATATTTGAATCCATGATCAATTTTTGTATCATTAATTTTATAATTTGTTTATTAGCAAAAAAGTTAATTTTTGTATAAAGTATGAGACTTATATCTTGCTTACTTTTCCTATAAAGTAAGTCTTAAAATTGGGTAGACTGAATCCTCTCTATTTTCTTTTTCAAAATTGTTTTAGCTGTTCTAGTTCCTTTGTCTTTCCACATAAATTTTAGAATAATCTTGTCTATGTCTACCAAAATATCTTGCTGGAATTTTGATAGGAATTGTGTTAAACCTGTATGTCGATTTCAGGAGAACTGAGGTCTTTACTATGTTGAATCTTCCAATCCATGGTATATCTCTCATTTATTTAAATCCTCTTTGATTTCTTTCATCAGTGTTTTAGTGTACAGGTCCTGAATGTGTTTTGTTAAATTTACACCTAGGTATTTTATTTATTTGAATGATTGTAAATGGTATTGTATTTTTAACTTCATTGTCCACGTGTTCATTGGTATATAGAAATGCAATAGATTTTTGTATGTTTATCTTGTATCCTGCAAGCTTGCTGAATTCACTAATTAATTCTGGGAGTTTTTTTTGTAGATTCCTTGGAACTTTCTACTAGACAATCATGTCATCTGCAAATAGGGCAAGTTTTATTTCTTTCTTTCTGATCTGTGCACCTTTTATTTCTCTTTCTCGACTTATCATACTGTCTAGAGCTTCCAGCACTATGTTGAGTAACAGTGGTGAGAATGGACATCCTTGCTTTGTTCCTGATCTTAAGGGAAAAGCATTCTATCACCACTAAGCAAAGTGTTATTCATAGGCTTTTTGGTAAGTATTTTTTATCAATTTGAGGAAGTTCCCTTCTATTACTATTTTTCTGAGAATTTTTTTTATCATGAAAGGATGCTTAATTTTGTCAGGTGTTTTTCTTCATTAATTGATATGATCATGTGATTTTTCTTCTTTAGTCTTCTTATGTCTTTAGGTGCATTACATTGATTGATTTTTGAATATCAAAACAGCCTTGTATCTCTGGAATAAATCTCACTTAATCATGGTGTATAATTCTTTCTCTATATATCTGAATTCTATTTGCTAATATTTTATTAAATATTTTTATATGTATATTCATGGGGGATATTGTTTTGCAGTTTTTGTGGTACTGTCTGTCTAGTGTTGGTATCATGGTAATATTAGCTTCATGAGATGAATTAGGAAGTCTTCTATTTTCTGGAAGAGATTGTGTAGGATTTACGTTAATTCTTATTTAAACTTTGGTTAGAATTTTCTAATGAAACCACCTGGGCCTGGAGATTTCTTTTTTGGTAGTTTTAAAATTATGAGTTCAATTTCCTCGATAGTTTTAGGACTATTTAAGTGATCTATTTCATATTGGATGGGTTGTGGTAATTTGTGTTTTTCAAGGGCTTGGTCCATTTCAACTAAGTTTTCAAATAAATATGTGTGTTTATGGCATTGATAATAGTGTTGTTCATAGCATTTCCTTATTATCTTTTTGATTTCTGCAGGATCTGCAGTGATATCCCCTGTTTCATTCCTGATATTGGTAATTTGTGTCTTCTTCCTTTTTTTCTTTGTCAGTGTTGCTAAAGATTTGTCAATTTTATTGATTTTTTTTTTCAGAGAACCAGCTCTTTGTTTCATTGATTTTCTCTATTATTTGTCTACTTTTGATTTCATTGATTTATGCTCTTATCTTTTTTATTTCCTTTCTTCTGCTTGTTTTGGATTTATTTTGCTTTTTTCTTTCTAGATTCTGGAGAGAGGAGCTTAGATTATCAATTTTAGACTTTTTTTCCAATGTATGCATTTAGTGCTATAAAGTTCCCTCTTTTCATTGCTTTAGCTGTTTCTCACAAATTTGGTAGGCTATATCTTCATTTTCATTCAGTTCAGTATATTTAAAAATTTCCCTTGAGACTTCTTCTTTGACCTATGGATTAAGCAGAAATGTCTGTTTAGTTTCCAAGTGTTTGGAGATTTTCCTGTTATTGATTTCTAATTCTTCCTTTCCCATTTTTGATTTTCTAGTTTCTTTCTGTTATTAATATCTAGTTTCATTTCACCATGGTGGTAGAATACACTGTATCTTATTTTATTTCTTTTAGATTTGTTGAGGTTTGTTTGATAACCCAAGGTATAGTATATCTTGGCGTATGTTCTGCAAGCACTTGAAAAGAATGCATATTCTGCTGTTATTGTGTGAAATAATCTATACTTGTTGATTAAATTTTGTTGGTGGATGGTATTGTTGATTTTTTCTATATTCTTGCTGATTTTCTGTCTAGTAGTTCAATCAGTTCATGGGAGAGGGGTGTTGAAGTCTCAATTACAATTGTGGATTTGTCTATTTCGACTTTTGTTCTATCAGTTTTTTTTTTTTTACTTTTTTATTGAGGTATAATTGACATACAACATTATATTAGTTTCAGGTGCATCAGTTTTTGCTTTATATATTCTGTGGTTCTGTTGATGGGTGCATACACATTTAGGGTTGCTTTCTCTTCTTGGTGGATTGACCTTTTTATCATTATATAATGTCCCTCTCCATTTCTGGTAATTTTCTTTGCTCTGAAGTCTACTTTATGTGATATTAATACAGCCTCTCCTGCTTTATTTTCATTAATGCTTGCATGTTATATCTTTTCTATCCTTTTACTTTTAACCTGCCTATGTCATTATATTTGTAGTGAGTTTCTTGTAGACAGCATATAGGTGGGTCATTTTTAATCCACTCTGCCATTCTCTGTTTTTAAATTGGTATATTTAGACCACTTATATTTAATGTAATTATTAGATATCAGGGCTTACATCTGACATTTTATTTTTTATTTTGTTTGTTCTCTCTGTTTTTAATTTTTCTGTTTACTTTTTCCTACCTTCCTCTGAATTACTTGAACATTTTTAGAGAATTCTATTTTGATTTATCTATAGTGTTTTTGACTGTATCTTTTTGTACAGCTTTTTATTGGTTGTTCTTGATTACATTGTTCTTGATATACATAAGTTATCAAACTCTTCTAGTGTCATCATTGTACCAGTTCCAATGATATGTAGTAACTTTACCCCCTTTCTGTCCCTTTACCCTACCTGGTTTATAACATAATTGTCTTAAATATTTCTTCTACAGACAGTTAGAATCACATCATAAAGTGATTTTTCTTCAACCATCAAACATAATTTAGAAAACTCAAGAGGAGGACAGTCTAATGTATTTAACCATATTTTTACTCTTTCTGGTCTTTTTTTTCTCCAATATCCCAAGATTCCTTCTTTTATTTATTTATTTATTTTGTTTAGAGAACTTCTTTAGAAATTCTTTAAGGGTAGATCTAATGGTGACAAATTCTCTTAGTTTTCTTTCATCTGAGAATGCCTTGACTTCATTCCTGAAGGATATTTTAACTGGGTATAAGATTCTGAGTTAACAGTTCTTTTCTTTCAGCACTTGAAAATATTGTGTCATTTACTTCTGGTTTCCATGGTTTCTGATTAGAAATCTGCTTTAATTAAAATTGTTCTCTCTCTGTAGGTGAGGTATTATTTCTCTCTTGCTGCCTCCAAGATTTTTTCTTTGTTTTTAGTTTTCAGAAGTTTGACTATAATATGTCATAATGTGGATTTTCTTGGGTTTATCCTGTTTGGGGTTTTCTCAGCTTCTTGGGAAGTTTTCAGGTGTTATTTCTTTGAGTACTTTTTTTAGCCCTGCCCCTTGTCTCCTCTCCTTCCAAGACTCCAATGACACACTTGTTAAGTCCTTTGTTATAGTTTCACATGTTCCTGAGATTCTGTTGATTTTTTTTTTCCATTCAGTTTTCTCTCTGTTGTTCAGATTGGGTAATTTCTATTGTTCACTGATTATTTCTCCATTTTGCTGTTGAGCCCATCCACTGAGTTTTTATTTGATACTGTGTTTTCAGTTGTAAGATTTCCACTTGGTTTTACTTTATATCTTCTATTTCTTTGCTGAAATTTTCTATATTTTCATTTTTGGGGGCATGTTTCTAATTGCTTGCTGAATCATTTTGTGATAGCTACTTTAAATCTTTGTCAGATAATTCTAACATCTGTATTATCTTGATGTGGTCCTCTATTGATTGTCTTTTCTCATTCAAGTTGAGATCTTCCTGGTTCTTGGTATGACAAGTAAGTTTTGATTGAAACTTGGATATTTTGGGCATTATATTATGAGACTCTGGATCTCATTTAAATTTTGTGTTTTAGCAGGCCTATTCGGACAACGTTGGAGCAGGGAAATGGGGTAGAGCATCATTACTGCCAGATGGTAGTGGAAGTCCAGGTTCTTGACTCAGCTTCTGTTGACACCTGCAGAGAGGGTCTCCACATTATTGCTAGGTGGAGGTGGATTTCTGGCTCCCCAGTAGTCTTTTGCTGATACCACCCTGGCTGGGAGGGGCAGGGGTACCTCATTACTGCTCCCTACATGGACTCCAGTGACACTGTAGGGGGTGAGAGGGGTAGCAGCCTTATTACCACTGAGCCATAGTGAATATCCTGACTCTCCACTAGGCCTCCAGTGACACCACTGTAGAGGAGAGGGGTAGGGTTGCCTTGTTACTGCCTTGTTGGGGGTCCCCACATAGTCTCCACTGATCCTGCTGAGGGGGATGCCTCAACACCTGCTGGCAGGGACGAAAGTTCTGCCACCCTACTCAGCCTTCTCTGACACCACTTTGGTGGGAGGTTGGGACGAGGGTAGAAATCTAGGCTCTCTGTCCACCTTTGCTGGTGTGTGTGGGGGTGGAGCCACAGTTTTTCTGTGGTGTTTGGCTGAATTAGAGTGGTTATTGTCTAAATGTTTTCTGCCTTGCTATGCTGCCCCTTTTGTTGTCTTTTGTGTAGAGAGAGCAGACTTTGCTAGGGCTTTTTTGTTTGCACCCATTACCATTTCAAGGTTGTCAGCTTTTTCAGCTCCGAGTCTGGGATACATGAGTGCATCAATTTGTTACGGCTCCTCTAACAAAGTCTACAAACTGAGTGGCTTAAACAACAGACCCAAAATTTGCACATCAAGCATAGGGTCTTTAATGAAATAAATGCATTTTCTCCAAAATGAAGCTATTATGTTTGGCCGTTAAATCCTATATTAAGTACTTGTATTTTTAATATTAAAAATAATGACTGAATTATGTGTGTTTTCCAAGTTCTGATACTTTTCTTGACTTATCTACTGTATAGAGCTATGATTCACATACAAAAGCTGTGCATATGTAAATATACAACTTGATGAATTTGGAGATAAGTATACATCCATGAAACCATCACCACAATCTATGCCATAAACATATCTATCACCTCCAAAAGTTTTCTCCCTCCTTATTTATTATTATTTTTATTGATTATTTTCAGAGCTTCATGTGTGTATATACGTGTGTGTGTGTGTGTATACACATATATATGCATATATATATATGTATGTGTATATTCTTCCAAAATTCTTGGGTGCAACTCTTGTTAATATAAAAACTTTTGGTTATAAACTAAACTTTGTGTATAGCAAACTTTATATTTGAAGCAAAAGAGCTGTTTTAGTTTGGTTACTCAGAATTTTATCTATCAAAATCATTTGAGAATGACTTATCAAATAATTTATCTCAGCAAAAAGATATGGTTGGCGTTGGAAATGGTTTGAGCTCAAACAATACTGACTTTTGGAAGACTTCCTCAAACTGATGAAAATGAGGAATTTCAAAGCTGCAATGTTCTTGTTTTCAGAAACAAACAAACAAAACACAAAAGAAATCATACCAAATGGGAAGAAATGTTATCTTGATATTTTTCTATTTTATCATTTTAATGTATAAAATTTTGTGGTATAGAGAGATCTGTTGTGCACACCTCAAGTACGACATAACGTCTACTTAGTATGGGCCTTTGGGCCTCATCTTAATAATAATCTTTTAGGCAGTTCACCATACCTGATAAAAGAGATATTGATGAGATAAGTGAATTCTTCATTTTGTGGGAAGCACACAGAGCCAAATAAATTTTATCTCTGATGGGTTCTTCCTATTAGGGGAGCAACCATATCATTACTGTGTGAGTAAACATTTAGGAAGTCACACATCAGGCTCTTCTTATCTAGCAGATGTCTTGATTATCAGTTGTCAACTCTTTATAGCAAAACAAGTGTGGTTCATTCTAACCACTTATGTCATTGGGCGTTTTGTTTTGCCCCTCCTTGGCAGGCAAGGGAGGAAAGTGTGTCTGTCTCAGTTGTTAAGTGTAGCCTCTATATGTTGAGTGCCTTCCCAAGAGGGTTCACCTGTGAACATCACGTTGGGACTCCTAAGGCAGCAATGCTCAATGGGGCCTTAAAGAAAGGAGAACTCTGGTCTGTGGGAAGCATCTCTGCTGCCAGCAGCTCAGATTCCAGGGAGGCACAAGCTTTTAAGAAAAAAAAAAGCTTGGATTGAATATGGCATCCACAGAAGAGGGTTGTTTTAGTGGCAACCCTAGGGGGTCGCTTTTCAAAGCCCTCTGTCTGTCTAGATGCAGTGTGACCTGGTGGAAGCTGCACGGACTTGGGAGCCTCACAGACTGGCCATTTCTCAGATATCTGACCTTGAGATAAATCACTCAGTCTTTTAAATCTTAAAATAAAATGGGCAAAATTCTTACTTTGAAAGGGGTTATTATAAAGATTACATTGAATTTTAAACGAAACAAAACAAACACGTAGATACAGAAAACAGATTGGCGGTTAGCAGAGGGGAAGGGGGTTGGGGGAAGGGCAAAATGGATAAAGGGGGTCAGTTGTACAGAGATGGATGGAAACTAGATTTCGGTGGGGAGCATGCTGCAGTGTATACAGAAATCGGATTATAATGTTGTACACGTGAAACTTATATGTTATAAACCAATGTTAGTTCAATTAAGAAAGGTCACAAATCACCAAAACAGACTCAAGAACAAATAGAAAACCTGAATACATCTATAACAAGGAAAGACATTGAATTAATAATTAAAATTTTCCCATAAAGAAAAGCCTATGCCCAGATAGCTTCACTGGTGAATTCCACCAGACATTTGAAGAAATAATGCTAGTCTTTTACAAACTCTTCCAGAAAATAGAGGAGTAGGGGAAACTTCCCTATTCATTCTATGATGCCAAAGCCAGACAGACATGACAAGAAAACTACAGACCACTATCCCTCATGAATACAGACACGAAAACCCTCAACAAAATATTAGCAAACAGAATCCAGGATTATACATCATGATCAAGTAGGATTTATCCCAAGAATGCAAGATTGGTTTATCCTAAAAAACAATGTAATAATATTAATAAAAGAGAAAAACCACGTGATCATCTCAATAGTTGCAGAAAAGCATTTGACAAAATCTAACACCCAATCATGAAAGCTTTCAACAACCCAGGAATAGATGGGAACTTCCTCAACCTGATAAAAATCATCCACAAAAAACCTACAGCTGACATCATATTTAATGGTAAAAGACTAAAAGCTTGCCCTTCAGATCAGGAACAAGGCAAACACACTTCACTACTTCTCACTACTTCAATTTAACATTGTATTGCAGTTTCTAGCTAGTGCAATCAGGTAAAAAGAAATAAGAGGCATCCAGAATGGAAAGGAAGAAGTAAAAGCTGTCTTTATTTAAAGACAACATGATCCTATATGTAGAAAATTTTAAGGAACACACACTACTAGAATAAATGAGCTCAGCAAGGTCACAGAATACAAGACCAACATACAAAAATTGATTGTATTTCTATATAATAGCAATGAATAATACGATAATGAAATTAAGAAAATTCCGTTCACAATAGCATCAAGTAGAATAAAATATTAGGAATAAATTTAAAGAACTGCAAGATTTGCACATTGAAAACTGTACAGCATTTCTAAGAGAAAGAAGATCCAAATAAGGGAGAGATATTTCATGTTCACTGATTGATTGGAAGACTCAATATTATTAAATGGTAATTCTCCCCAAATTGAGATTCAATATAAGTCAATTTGGAGAAAATTGCCATTTTAATCCCTATCAAAATCCCAGTAGGCTTTTTTGTTTTGCAAAAATTGAGAAGCTGACAAGCTAATCCTAAAACTTACGTGGAAATACAATGGGCCCAAAATAGCCCAAACAGTCTTGTAAGCTGGAGGATTTATACTTCCCAATATCAAAACTCACTACAAAGCTACAATAATTAAGACTATGTGGTACTGGCATAAGGATAGACATCTAGATCAATGGAACTGAATTGAGTCCAGAAATAAACCCTTATATTTATGGTCAATTGATTTTTCACCAAAAGTGTCAAGACATTTCAGTGGGGGAAAGAATAGTCTTTTCACCAAATGGTGCTGGGACAATGGGATATAGACACATAAAAAGATGAATCTAGACCCTTATTACACCCTTATACAAAAACAGTAACTCAAAATGGATCATAAACCTGATGTAAAATCTGATACTATAAAACTTTTAGGAGAAAACATTTGTGACCTTGAGTTGTGCAAACACTTCTTAGATAATCATGCCAAAAGCACGATCCATAAAAGAAAAAAATGGATGAAATGTACTACATCAAAATGAAAAACATGTGCTTCAAAAGACACTATTAAGAAAATGAAAAGCAATAGACTGGGAGAAAAAAATGCAAATCATATATCTGATAAAGGACTTATACCCAAAATATATAAAGAGTTCTTATAACTCAATAAGAAGAGAAATAATTATTAAATGGGCAAAAGATCTGAATAGACATTTCAGCAAAAAAGATACATGAATGGTCAATAAGCATACAAAAAAAAGGCTCAGAATCATTAGTCATTAGGGAAATACAAATTAAAACCAGAATGAAATATCACTTCACACACACTTAAATTGAAATAATTATAATCAAAAGATAGATAATAGCAAATATGGAAGCAGATATGGAGAAATTGGAACACACACATTTCTGGTGGGCTGTAAAATTGTGCAGCTACTTAGGAAAACAGTTTAACAGTTCCTTTTCAAAGTTAAACATAAATTTACCATGTGACTCAGAAATTCTGCTCCTAGGAATCTACTCAAATAGAAACGAAAACATGTCCACACGGAGGCTTGTATGTAAATGTTCCTAACAGCTTTATTCATAGTAGCCCCAAACTGGAAACAAGTGAAATGTCCATCAAATGATGAAATGGATAGACAAAACATGGTTTATTCATACAACAAAATACCATTCAGCCATAAAAAAAGAAAAAAATACCGATACATGGTACAATATGAACCACAAAAGTATACTAAAGGAAAGAAGCCAGATGCAAAAATCCACATATTATACAAATCTATTTATATGAAATGTCCATGTAAATCACAGAGACAGAAAGTAGTTCAGCGGCTGCCTGGGGTTGGACATGGGAAGAGGGAGTGACTGCAGATGGGCACAAGGGATATTTTTGGTGTGATGGAAATGTTCTAAAATTGAGTTGTGGCAATGGTTGCACAACTCTGTTAATTTAGTAAAAATCATTGAATTCACCCTTGAAATGGGTGAATTTTATGGTATGTAAATTATTTCTTAATAAAACTGTTAATGATTAAATGAGTTTATAGTATAGGGGCTGGTACATGGTCCTCAATAACTGATAGTATTATTCTTTGAGGATATATTTCATCTTCTGAGCTCAGACCTGATGCCTCAGAGGGCAAGGATGGCAACAAGTGCTAACAACTAGCATATCCTGAGTACTCGCTATGTTCCAGACCCTGTGCTAACCGCTTTCTGTACATTCTCTCCTTTTATCCTCACAACAGTCCTCTGACACAGGTAGTAGTATTATGCCTGTTCTACAGATAAGAAAAAGGAAGCTTCTTTAAGGTCCCAGGGCCGTGGCACGGAGAATCCCTTGCCTCCAACAGATCTAACCAGTCCTAATGTATTGAGAACCTTTAAGACCTAAGAATTTCTAGCCTGGTCTTGGGGCCAGCTAGGTAGCTCTGAGCACCTCCTTCATTCTATGCTTGGCCCTGCTGAAGGCTTGCCTGTTCGAAATCTTGCTATTCTAGATCACCTGGCAGTTCTGCTCTGTGATGTGATTGTTGGTCACCAAGACAGTAATTGCCTGCCTGACTCTGACTTGTGTTGTGTTTATCCTTGTTACAAAACTGTGATCCCTCTTGACCCATGTTGGAGGATGGTGATGAGTGGCAGCTTTTGAACACTGCCTGGTTGACTTCTGTGACTTGTGCCAACGCTTCTGCCTCACCTCTGCCCTGGGAGTTCCCCAGAGGTCATGAAAACTTTTCCCCAGGCTTTTTCCTTGGCCAGGACTCAGTAGGCCCATTTATTATCATCTTTGGGTCATCCAGTGCAGCCTCACTGTAGGAAAAAGAGCCGTACCAGTTTAGAATGTTTGATCTCTTAGGGGTTAGCTCCTGGTGATGCTCTAGACTATAGGGCTGGAAAGGTTGTGCAGGGTTTTGGTTGCTAGTTTAAGTCCTTGGGTCCAAATCTCCCTCACACTTCCCACTGCATTGCTCAAGTCCTGGACCCTTATGGTTTCATTTGCTCTGAGCATTAAGCACCATGGCTAATGTTCTGTAGTAGATTCCTGTTAGACATTAGTTGAAACATATAAAAGGAGTGCATAGATGCTCAGATGGTCCTATGTGAGGTCAAGTATGGGTGAAAATCTCCCCCATACCTATTAACATTCAGACAAATTCAATTTGTGCACTTTTCTGCAGCTGACAATTTGATATGCCTAGTATTTTGTCATTGTACCCTAAACTGCCCCAAACTTCCTCTCCTCCTTGCCTTTTCTAAAAGCAGCTCCCATGTCTGGATTCAATCCACCCATCAATCACTACTTATCAAATACTTCCCATGACCAGGACCTGTGCTAGGTACACATGGGAGGCAAAGAAGCCTAAGAATACTACTCTCTTCTGGGAGCTTCTGGGCCAGTTGGAGAGACAGGAGGCACATGTATAAAGAAGAAATTTACATTAAGTGAGATGACGGGATGGGGTGGGGATAACCCCACATCACTGTTAAAACTACAATTGTTTCTAGGTTGCTTGGGTCAGATTAACTATTAGGCATAGCAGGGACCTAGACAAACTCACCTCCAAACAGCCCTCTTAATTAGGCAGCTGAAGCTGCTTAGCTCTGATTGCTCTCCCAGAGTGGAAGGAGATAGTCAGGGCCTGAGTGGGGCAGAGTCTCAGGATGATGGTACTGGAGACTCTAAACTCCACGTAGCCAGAGCAGCTGTTGATAGATAATCAAGAATTGTCTATCATTTTGTTTTAATTGAAGGTTGAGGGTTATCACGATTTTCCAGCAGCCCTCCCTCTCCCAATTTGCTTAATTCCCAAACCAGTTCAACTGCTCCTGGATAATTGAGAAGTAAAAGTGTATATTTAAGCCACTATGAGGCAAAAGTTAACTCAAGTCACACTTCCTCTTTGAGCTGACTCCCAGTGTTAGATGGCCACATTGGTCTTTCTCCTGTTTCCCTCCTGCTCCTTCCATCATGTTTTAGCTACATCATGGGCTAGCTTGGCTTTTGTGATATGGAGGAAGTTATAACCATTATCCAGGACATGGTTTCTGTAGGAAAATGTCTTCCATGCTAAGGTAATAACAGAGCAAATCTGCCTCTCACAACATCAGGGGCAACTGCTTCATGGAATCCCTTGGCCCGTGGAAGGTAGAAGAGGGGACAGAGTGAGGATGAACGGCCGGTAGGCCTCACTCCTTTCAACATGCAACCAGAGCTGCCTGCTTTTTATCTTGATTGTATACATGTTGGGCTTCAGCATAGGATTCCTTTTGAACACTGAATCCTGCTGTTAAGCAAAAAATATTGAAAACCACTGTTTTAAGAAAGCTGGTATTAAGTGGAATGCTAAACTAGTGATTTAAAAGAAGTTTGCTTATGGACCTGAAATAATAATCCGGAGAGGCAAATGCAGCATTAGTCTTGGACATCTCCAAGTTCATGCTCTCTTGACTCTGCTAAGGTCTAAGGCATTGTAGCCTGGATCTGATTTCATCACACCATTTTCAATCACATCTTAACCCTGAAGAGAAGGAAGCGGCATTCAGGCTTAGAGGATTATAACGAGATGTATATTTAAACTTTTGCGTTGTTTGGATTTGCATTGGGGATACAAAGGTTTTAGAATTTGTTTATGGAATGCCCTTTTCCTAAACATACTTTTTTCCTCATCTTCCAAAGAGAATACTGAAAAATATTTTCTTTGTGTCCAGGCTAGAAATTACTAAATAATTTAAAAGTATCATAACTTTTATTATTTTTCTCATATGGGGCTTTTTGGGGTACACTAAAGGCTTTGTACCCCTCTGATGTTTTGTCATGAAACATGGCCTCTGTGGATACAGATTGTTCACCGTCTGCTTGCTTACAAGAGGTGATGCTGGTGAGAGAAAGAGGTGGAGCCAGGAATCAGAAGCCAGGGGTTCCTGACTTGCTCGCAGTGATTCTGAGTAAGTTCCTTAACAGCTTGATTTTCAGGAACGAGGCTACTAGCCTTGCTGACTTCACAGGCTTGTTTTGGGCTGAAATGAATACTGCTATGTGAAGGCTTTTTGCAAATATCAAGAGCTATACAAATCCACATGGTTGTGTCACCCAAAGTGAATCATGCTCTGCATTTGTCACACGACAATGACATTAGTTATCTAAAGCTATCTTGAGTTATCTTTCAGTGTGCTGAGATTTGGTTTCTTTAAAGAGAAAAAGAAAACTACAAAAGCTGTGGAACTTACCTTGAATAACTACATAGGATTTTTCATAATCTGCATATAAACGTCATTTTGAAAGAAAGAAGAATGGATTATCACGCTTGTATATTTGTAACTTGAATTTTATTGTTCACTATCATGCTATTACTGTTCTGTACAGGTTTGGCATTTATGTTTTAAGTCCATAGAATTTTGTACCCCTTTAACCTATTAAAAATAGAGATGATTACAAAGGAGAATGTAACAACAATAATGCTTTACATTTTCTTTATCTTGTTCATTCCATGAAGTAATTAGCATTAACAGGAAAGCATTAATCTTTGGCACATGTATTTTAAGTGTGTAAACAGCACATTCCATGTCTTTTATTGTGTTAAAACAGAAACATTACACAGGTGAATGCAGCGACAGTAAAGCTATATCTTTTTTTTTTCCCTAAAAGAAATTTTAGGATGTTTACATAGCTCAAAATACTTAATATTTTCATTTATAAAAATCCTTCAGTTTTCAAACCTAGTACAACCGAGCTGCACTTGATTCATTTATATTTGGAATACAGTGCTTCCCTTTCCCTCCTTTTGTGCTGTTATAGAGGAACTGGGTTTTCAGTATACATGATTCAGGTGGGAAAACAACTGCATATTTAATTCCAAAATATTCTTAGACTAGAAGAAAAATCTCTTTTGGAGTAGTCATGTTTATTTTATAGTAACTCTACAGCCGAACAATTTATCATGTTAATGCAGAAGTACAAACAGCTTTATCGAAGAAAATACTTACTATTTTCTAGCTGCCTTACAAAATGATTTACTCAAGAAAATAGAAGAAAATTTCTCAGTTTCATTAATCAGCTTTGTAAATATTTTGCCAGAGTTTTTTTTCCTGGGGTGGGGAAAGCAAATAAAAAAATTTAAAAGCTCATATGTGTCTATTTTGTTTTAGCTTGGTGTATTTATTAAGAGTAAATTCTGTATGTCTTTGCAGTTCATCAATATGTGTATTTAGAAGTTTTTCAAGTTCTTTTGCTCGCTTCTCTTCCTCCAGAAGGAAATGCTGTGCAGCCACAGAAGCTGGGAAGGACATGTCTGGGGGAGACTAAAGAAAGAAAGAAGGAAAAGTTAGATGAGGAACACAAAGCCTTTTAAATCTTCATATTTCCAGGAATGCTGTGTCCCTGACATATTGTCAAACACTGCACTCTTAATGAAATAATACATCTTAAGCTGAACTCCCTCTACCAGTGTAATGTAGTCACTGCTAATGAAATCCTCAAGGAACTGAAACATCACAGCTCCATTACATTACAAAGCTCTAGAAATGAATATTATAGTGTCCAAATGCAAATGCAGGGACAACGTAATTACCATGGAACCTACCTAAAACATACTCCACTAATTTGCAAAGCCAACGATTTTCATCTGAAAATAGGCAACTCCAAAAAGCTAAAGTAAAGATTATAGGAGGATTGGGTAAAGAAAGCTTATTTGGAAAAAAGAAATTAAGGATTGGCTTAATAAGGGGGCTAACTGCAGCTTGGAGTTAGCCAGGTGGGAAGGGCTGGCTGCCTGCTATATCTCAGGGATGAGAGTGGTTTCTCAGTGGGGAGGGCCACGATGCTGGTTGTATCTTGTTTGTCCAATTACGGTTGAGAAAGCCTCAGTGATGAGTGCCCAGTTCCACCCTTCATGGTCATGTGGAAATGCTATTAAACTGTTTGTGACCTGTTCAGTGCTTATACACACACACACACACACACACACACACACACACAAAATCCGTGGCTGAGGAATAAAGGGCAATATTAGATAATTTTACAGTCCCTCATTCAAAATAATTTTTATGTTAATTAAAAAAATAAGTTGGGGAAATTTGTACTTTAATTTTCCATTTCTGTGGTCTCTAGACTCTTCTTCAACTTTTGTTTTAGTAGGAAGAATGGGACTTTATAAAGTGTTTGAAGAGTCAATAATCTGTATGCAGGTGAACTTCATTATAGGCGGATTTGGTTCACAAGTCTGGCCCCTGCCAAAAGTGTATGGACCTTGGCAGATGATAGTGGAGTACGGCAAACTTATCCCTGTAGTATCCCCAAACTTAGCTGCTGTGCCAGATAGAGTATCTTTATTATGTAGGTTATCACAGCCTTGGTACATGGTATGCTGCTGTTGATCTGGCAAATGTATTCTTTTTAATACCCAATAAGGAGGGGGCTCAGAAGCAGTTAGCA
Source organism: Diceros bicornis minor (assembly GCF_020826845.1). Taxonomy (NCBI): domain Eukaryota; kingdom Metazoa; phylum Chordata; class Mammalia; order Perissodactyla; family Rhinocerotidae; genus Diceros; species Diceros bicornis. The sequence goes on from NC_080746.1 coordinate 40,186,584, forward strand.
TTCACATGGGATGGACAAGAATATATATCCACGTTCTTGCCCCAATGTTATGTTTTATGTTTATGTTATGTTTTATGATGATGTCACAATAAATTCTGAATGAGCCTAGATCATCTGGGCATTCCAAGGACTACAGTCTATAGGATGTCATATATTAACGTTAATATAATGCTAATAAGACCTCATGAGCAAGAAATGGCAAGCACGTTGAAGGCTTGAAAAGACCCACATGTACTCCAGACAGTGGAAGATACACCCCATAAAAGATTCAGGAGCTTGACACGTTGTTTTTAGGTGTCTAGTGATATGGAGCATGTCAGGACATCTCATAAGCACAAATTAATGCACCTTGTATTTCTTATCACTACAAAAGAAGCATAAAGCTTGGTAGGTCTCTTCAGGTTTTGGAGGCAGCATATTCCACTCTTGGGTGGAATAATCTGACTCATTTATTGGGTGACACAGAAAGCTGTTTTTTTGAGCAAGGCCCAGAGTAAGAAAGGACTCTGCAGTAGGCTGGGAATGGGGTACGAGCTGTCCTGCTACTTGGGCCAAATGACTCAGCAGATCCCATAGTAGAAGAATCTGTGGTAAAGAAAAATGCCTTGTGGAGCCTCTGCACGTTTCAATGGGAAAGTTGTATTGCAAACCCGTAAGATTTGGGAGCAAGGTCATGCCATCTATAGCAGAAAACTGTATACTATTTGTGAAGCAGTTCCTGTCATTGAGCCCTGGTTGAGACAGAGCATCTGAGAAACGGACGGGATGACTTGATCTAGCCTCTGTCTCTGGCCACTCCAGTGGAAATACGTATGGGCCCAAAAGCATGGTCTCCCTTTCACCAAGGTTAATCCAGCTACTGCTGCTGTTGATTGTCTGATCTGCTTGCAGTAGAGACCAAAGCTGAGCTCCTGATATGGCACCATCCCTCAAGGAGACCAACTAGCCTATTGGTGGCAATTAGATTACATCAGGTCCTTTACACCTTGGAAAGGGCAATGTTTTATCCTTACCAGAATTGACATGTACTCTATGGGTTTGCCTCTCCTGCCTGCAGAGCTCTGGCCAGGACCACTACCTGAGGGACCACAGAGTGACTAATTTACTGACATGGGATCCTGATTAATAGTAAAGGAACCTACTTTACAGCAGAGGAGTATGGCAGTGGGGGCATGACTATGGTATCCATTGGTCCTACCACATACAGCACCATTCAGAAGATGCTAGCCTAATAGGCTTCTGGAAGGCACAGCTGAGACATCAGCTTGGAGAGCATATCCTGTGAGGATGGGGTGCCATTCTTCAGGATATGGTATAGACTTTAAACCAATGGCTATTATATGCTACTGTGTTTCCAACAGGTAGACTACACAGATCTGGGAACAAAAGGGAGGACGTAAGAATGGCTCCACTCTACCACTTCTGTTGAATCACTGGGAGAATTTGTACCTTTTGTCTCTGTATCTTTAGGCTCTGTTGCTCTAGAGGTCCTGGGTTTCAGAGGGGGAATGTCTCCACCAAGAGACTTGTAAGAGTCTCACAAAACTCAAAGCTTTGGCTGGCACCTAGTCACATTAGGCTCCTCATGCCAACAGACTAGAAGCACAGAAAAGAGGTACTATACTGGCAGAGGTAACTGACCCTAATTATCATGAAGAGGTAAGACCACTGCTACCTAATGGAGGCAGTGAGGGATATGTTTGGTAGTCAGGTGATCCACTGCGGTGGTCTTTTGGTATTCTCATACCCAATTTTAACTGTAAATGGCAAACCACATCCTGATAAAGGCTTGGGAACCAGGGGCTCCCCCACAGGGCAAGCCACCTGGATCAACAGAAGCGCCAGCTGAGGGGGAGGGAAATCTAGAAGGGTGAGGAGATGATGAGTATCAGTTAAGTCCTTGAGACCCATTGCAGCATCAGGTGCTATAGTTTGTCCCACTAACCCTCCTCTTATAAGTTTTCCTAGAAATTATGACCAACAAGAATCTTGGAGAAGCTATACCAGAATGGAATGAACAATGTGAGAAGAACATGGATCTGAGTGGTTCAAGAGGTGGACCATAGTGGATGCTGTTGGTGCTCTACCTGGATCCCCTTCTCCAGGCTGGTGCCTTTCTCTTCCAGCTGCTGTGGGTGTTGGCTGCTAACAGCTCACAGTTGGCCACTTCTTTGGAGACCTGCCCTCAGCTGAACTGGAGGCTTTTGCCTCATCTGGGAAGTTGCAATCCCCCCTCATCCCATTCCTTCCCCTTTCAGGGGCAATGACTGATTGACACAGGGGCACAAAATGCCAGAGATCTTGTCTTCAGGGAAGCAAACTGTGTTGTGCTATTCATGCTTCAAGATCCTGGTGAGACCAGGCTAAACTGATCTCTAGCTGAGGCCTCATCCTTGTTTAGCTTTCCTCTGCTCCTCTAGCCTGCTTCCCTCACTCCCCTTCTGCTGAGAATACTCCTTCAACAAATCACTGTCACAAGAATCTCCATCTCAGGTTCTAGGAAACCTGACCTCAGACAGATGACTTTCTAGATTTTGGCTTGAGTGACTGGGTGACATCAATGCCATTTATTGAGAAAGGAAAAACAGCAAAAGCAGCCCATTAAGGGTAAGGTCTTATTTATTTTTGATTCCCAAGATTCTAGCACAGATTCTAGCATGGAGGATATTTTCAATAAAAATTTTTAATTAATATATGAATGAAGGAAATGCATTCGATTTTGAATAATGCTAAGTTAGAGGCAACTTAGGACTCAGATTGTCAAGTAGACAATGGGATATAATGTATCAGTCCAGATCTCAGAAGATAGGCCTGGATCAGAGATATATATTTGGAAGCTATAGATAATAATTAAAGCCATGAGTTCAATTGAAATCATCCAAGATATGCAAATAAAAGAAGAAGAAGAATTTCAAAAATGGAATCCTGGGGAACACTTCATTTCAGGCACCCAGTCCCATGGTCACGTTCTTGACACTGTCATCAGTGATAACTGTATTATTTACTAGTCAAGCTTTTAAGCATTCACCTATCATCCTTCTGGCTTACTTAGTCTAGTACTCCCACTTTCTCCTATCATCTGTTTCCTTCTAACTCTGCTTATATACCATATCCATCATTATAACCAGGCAGCAGCTTGCCCCACCCCATATCCTGTCTCTATCCCAGGTACTCGGTAAAACCTAGGCCTAATTAAACTGCCTGAGCCATGCCTGCACCTGAACGACTGAATGCTGGGGCGGATGGATGGAGGAGGAATTACGTTATTGCAGGGACTAGTTTCACTTTAAATTCATGACCACAAATGTCAAATGGCCAGTTAACACTGCCTGGCCATTCTACTGCACTTCCCCAGAATGTTCACTTTCTCATTTGTTACCTCGTGGCCTCACCTCTTTCCCAAGTGTGACCTCCCTCATCCCTGCACACCCATTTGCACCTGGAGCCACACTTTGGGCCATACTCTGTTTCAGAGACTCCTCCTTCTATCTGTACTGTGGATTCTATTCCTTCTTACCTTCTCGATGACTTTGCTTCTCAAATGAACCTTGTGCCTCCCCGGGTCCCACCTCCTTCACCATCAAACTTTTCTCCTCTCTTTGAAGATTCCCATTGGACTACTAAATGTTACGGTCTAAGGCTTTGTCTTGGGACAGTTTCTTCATTTATGCTGTTAAATATTCTCATCCAGTCCCACAGTTTTAAATATCAGCCATATGCTGATCACTCCCATATTTTATTTCTTGCTCTGGTCTCTTCCTTGAATTCCAGATTCACATATCCTATTGTCTATCTGATATCTCCATTTGTACGTCTAATACACATTTTAAATGTCCAACCTAGAAATCATTATTTTCTCCTCTAACCCTGCCCCTTCCCCTAGTCTTTCAGGTCAGAAAGTGGTACTAGCATCCACCCAGTCCTCAGACTGAAATCCTAGGAGGCATCTTGAGTCCTCTCTTTCCCTCACTCCCCATAGCCAATCCATTGTCAAGTCTGCTCTGCTCTCCAAAACATTTCCTGGATCCAACATGTTGCTCTACCTCCAATGCTATGAAGCCAACATCATCATCTCTTGCCTGGACTACTGAAATAGCCTGACATTTGTTCTCCCCACTTCTACATTTGCACCCCCCTGTAATTTATTCTCTATTTGGCAATCAAAAGGATCTTTTAAAATATTTTAAACAGATCATGTACTCCCCCACTTGCAACTTTCCAATGGCTTCCCATTGCTTTAAAATAAAATCCAAATTCCTTCCCATGGCCTACAGTTTCTGCATATCTCGACTTCCTCTGCCTACTTCTCTGTCCCCATTTCACTCCATTCTCTTTCTTCCCTTCCAAGCTCCAGACCTTCCACTCCCTTTCTAGTTCTTAAATTTACCAAACTTGTTCCCGCCTTACAGATTTGCACCAGCAGTTCCCTGTTCCTGAAGCCCTCTTCCTCCAGATCTTTGCAAGGCTGGATCTTTTTTTGTTATTTATGTGTCAAATGTCCCCTCCTCAGTGATGATCTTCCTGGCCACTCCACCTAAAGTAATCTCCACACTCCCATCACTCCCGATCCCATCACCTGCTTTTCTTTTCATCACAGCATTTATCACTATTTGATATTTTCTTATTTGCTCATTTGTTTCCAGTCATTAATTGTTCCCTCTTTGTTTTTGAGGTAAAATGCACATAAAATAAAATTAACCATTTTAAAATGAACAATTCAGTGGCATTTAGTACATTCACAATGTTGTGCAACTACCACCTCCATCTAGTTCCAAAATACTTTACCATTCCAAAAGGAAACTCTGTACCCATTAAGCCATTGCTCCCTATTTCTGCCCCTGGTAACCACCAATCTGCATTCTGTTCCTATGGATTGCCTATTCTGGGCATTTCATATAAACGGAGTGATATAATATATGATCTTTTGTGTCTGGCTTCTTTCACTTAGCATAATGTTTTTGAGGTTCATCCACATTCTAGCATATATCAGTACTTCACTCCTTTTTATGGCTGAATAGTATTCCATTGTGTGTATATACAACTATTTGTTTATCCATTCATCTGTTGATAGAATTCCCCTCTTTTTTTTTTTTTTTTTTTACCATCCAGTAGACCTATCTGTGTCATGAACATATGAAGATGTGTTTAGAACAGAACCTGCCATATGGTGGGTGCTTAATACACGTTTATTTTATTTTATGAATGAATGAATGATGAACACTAATGTTTAAGGGACAGGTATAGGAGGGAAACTTGGAAGCAGACCGGGAAAAAGTAACCAGAAAGGCAGCAGCAGAATCAGTGGAGAATAGTGTCACAGAAGCCAGAGAACATAAGGGTTTCAAGAAAAAAGGACCAAGGAAGATGAGCTCTTGAGAACGTGTATTGCATTAACAACCAGGAGGTCAGTGCTGGTCTTGGTAGGAAGAGTATTGGTGTCAAGTCAAAATGCAACAGTGGATGGAAATCACTGGATCCAGAACAGTGGGTTGGGCCATATCTTTCAGAGAACTTTAGGGCCTCCATCACAGATTAGTTCCCCATGCCCAGACCTACAACGGTCAAGAATTTTCTTTCTTGGTCACTCTAGGACTAGGAACTCCTCAAAGGAGTGATGTTGAATTTTAGAGGTGGAAGGAAGCCCAGTGTTCATTAGGTTGAGATGACAGATATTCTTGCATGCCTATTATGTGCCTACTAGTGTCAGGCACTGTTTTGGGTGTTGGGGTTACAACAGTAAACAAAAATAGAAACAATCCTTACTTTCATGGAGCTTAAATTCTAGAGGAGGGAGCAAACAAACAAGCAAACAAATAAATGTCTTATGGTGAAGTGCTATGAAAAAAACAAGAAACAGGACGAGGAGACAGGGAGTGAAGAGGAAGGTGCTACTGTAAGGTGGTCACTCAGGCGTCTCTGATGAGGTGATATTTGAGCAGAGACTAATGATCCCCAAATAATAAAATCATCTGATATTAGTTTCTCTTGCTTGACTGGAATATCTACTTACTTTGGGGTCCTTAAAGATCAAAGTTTTGTTGATACAGAATTTGGTAAGTCCCTTTAGAGGTTCCCATAGCTTAAATGAGGAAGTTAATTTAGTTTACTTTATTGGTAAGGAGTTTTATTCTGTTCAAATAATTTTGGCATTTTATGTTGAGATGAACACAAAAGAGCATTTTAGGGCTTTTGAGATCTCTAAAACTTCAAAAGTTATTGGTTTTAAGTCTCCTCCTTCTTCCACAATAGCTTAAATCTTACTTCCAATCTCTACCAAAAGAAGGTGATAGATTCCAGAAAAGCAGAAGAGTACTGATGGGATACTCCATCCAGTTTAAACATTTTCTCTTTTTGTTTTGTTTTTTGTTTGTTAATTTTTACAATTTGTATCCAATATTTGTATATCACGGAGAGGCACTGAAAAATTACATAATATACTTTTAACACAAGTGAAGATAATTGTAAGAGTACTACTACTTACTTTCTGAGGGGAAAAATCTACATAACAAAACTGTGATTATTATGTTTAATAAATTAAATTCAAGGTAGAAACTTTAAGCAGAGAACTGGAAACTGTAAAAAAAAATCAAATGAAAATTCAAGAACTGAAAAACATTAAAACTGAAATTAACCTACATGAGGTGACTTCCTCAAGACTGGGAGAAGTGGCTCTTTTATGCATAGAAACCAACACAGAGAGTCAAGGAAAATGAAGAAAAGAGGAATATGATATTGAGAACCTTTCCCACTTGTTTATGAGGTCAGCATAATCTGATACCAAAGCTTGACAAAGATAACAAAGGAATATTATATGCTAATTTCTCTTGTGAACACAAAGCAAAAATTCTGAAGCAATGTAAACAGACCAAATCCAGTGATCAAGTGGGGTTTATTTCAAGAATTCAAAGTTGGGTTAACAATCTAAAATCAAGAAAAAACATCACATTAACAGAGCAAAGGAGAATTTATATGATCATTTCAATAGAGGCAAAAAAAGCATTTGATAAAATTCAGTATCAATCCACGGAAACAAATTTTGCAATCTAGGGAGAACAGGGAACTTTCTTAATCTTTTGCAAGGAATCTACAAAATATCTATAGCAAATATCATACACAATGGTAAAAAATTGAAAGCTTTTCCTTTGCAATTGAGAGTGAGAGGTGAATGCTGGCAATACTACTTCTACTACTCACCATTTACTGGAGGTTCTAGGCAGTACAATAAAGCAAGAAAAAGAAAAACAAGACTTAAAGATTTGAAAGTAGGAAATTAAATTGTAATTATTTTGATTCCAAACATAGAAAATCGAAAAGAATCTACAGGACTGGAATATGTGTTCAGGTTCAATTGACTATTTCCATCGAAAAAGGGATTGAGAATCCTACCTTGCACCATGAGCAAAAATTAATTCCGTGTATAGATCTAAATATGAACAGTAAAGAGCCAAGGCTTCTAGAAGATAACATAGGATAATATTTTTATAACTTTGGGACAGGCAAAAGTTTTAAATAGGACACCAAGAAATATTAACCATAATGGAAAAGATTCATAAGTTTGAATGTATTAATGTATGGACATCAAATGGTCATCAAAAAATACCGTTAAGTGAAGAGGCAAGTAAGAGTGGGAGAAGATATTTGCAATACATACAATCAACAAAGGGCTTATATCCAGAATATATAAAGAACTCCTACAAATCAATAAGAAGAAAGATTATCAAATAGAAAATTAGGCAAGGAAATTGACAGACACTTTACAATGGAGGATATCAAAATGGCCAATAAACATATGAAAAGGTGCTCAACTTCATTAGTAACCAGAGGAACAAGAATTAAAACCACAATAAGATGTTTCTACATACTGACCATAAAAGCTAAAATTAAAAAGACCAATAATACCAAGCATTGGAAAGAATATAGAGCAAAAACACTCACACACTACTTGTTGGGGATATTAATTGGCTCAGTTAGGAAAACAGCTTGGCAGTACCTCCTAAAGCTCACCTTATCCTATGACCTAGCAATGCCACTCTTAGGTATATACCCAATGGAAATATGCACCAAAAGACACATACAAAAATGTTTTTTAGCAGCATTATTTGTAATAGCCTCAAACAAGAAATAACTCAAATATTCATCAACAGTAGAACAGATAAATTGTACTATCATTGTATGTAGTATTTATATACAAAGGAATACTTAGAGAAACAAAAATGGATAAACTGCAACTATATGAAACAATATGGATGATGAATCTCAGAAACAATGACAAGATAAGCCAGACACAAAAGAACACATATAGTATGATACCATTTATATAAAATTTACAAATGGCCACAAATAATTTATGATGTTAAAAGTCAGGATAGTGGTTACCTTGTGAGCAAGTTGAAGGAGTGACTGGAAGAGGACAGGAGGGAAGCTTCTGGAGCGCTACTACTGTTCTATTTATTACCTGGGTGGTAGTTCCATTGATGTGTTCCCTTTGTGCTAAATCATCAAGCCGTCCAATTCTGATTTGTGCATATTTCTGTACATATGTCAGAGTCAATAAAAAAGTTTTTTAAACAGGCACAAAGGATCACTTGTAGCTCTTTAAAATATACGGAGCCTTGAGGGCTCATGGAATGTCCAGGGGTAAGTCTCAAACACTTGCGTTTTAAAAAAGCATCACAGCAATTCTGGCCTGCACTAGAGGTGAATAACCATTGATGGAAACACTTCGTGAAACATTACAGATCTCTTTTCTTTCTATAGACTGGCATGGCCAACCAACTCACAGACCCATCGTGGAGTCTTATTCAAGGAGCGACAGTTTTTTTTTTGACAACTATGTACACGTCAGTACATCGGTATCAGGGTAAGAATAATCATCCCTTAAAGGGGTAAAAAAAAAAGAACCCAACAACCAGCAACTCACCAATGGGAATACTTCATCATCACTAACCAAAGGACTTGTCATTTCTTTGGTGTGAAATGGCAAAGGTGGCAATGGAGGCGTTGTACTTCTATTTGGCTCACAATCTCGGCTAAATCTAAAAGAGAAAGAATAGTTGTCATGTTGCTTGTTTACGTGTTTATGTAGCTAAAGATTTTAATTTCTCTGATGTTTAACTGGGGGGAATACACAACAAAATGTTTGGGCTTGTTAGCTGGATATTTCTTTGAAAATAATTTTCCTGATGAATAATTTGTACTCCACTTGAAAGACTTATAATGATGAATAATGAAACAGAAAACTTTGTAATTGTTAAAAATATTCTATTATCCTTATTGCCTATATTGCTTCCCTTTCTGTGTTCTACTTTTGTATCTCTTTGCCATTTAATTAAATAACATGAAACCAGTTTGAGAAAAATCTCAAAACAGCTAACACAGCTGCCCTTGACAGTTCTAAATAGATATTCTTTTTCTATTCTCTATTTTACTTAACCTCACTGGCTTTCTTAACAGAGTTATAGTTTTTTTTTTTTGGTGCTTGAACAAGTCTTTGTATAATAATAATTCTAATTCTAATAGGACTTAATAATTTACATGTTTTTAATTTAATTTATTAATTTACATGTTTTTAATGTACATTATTAATTTACATGTAATTTATAATTACATGTTTTTAATTTACACCATCTCCTAAGCTCCTCCACACTTAGTTGTATGACCTTGAGCAGGTGACTTTATCTTTCTGTGACTTTAATTTTTTCATGTATAAAAAAAAAGTTGCTATGAGAATTGAACTCCACAATTTGGATGAAAGGCACAGTACAGAATTTGTTGTTCATGCTAAAATAAAGGGTAGACGGTGAGACTGAATAAAATACCAGTGAAATGTTAAATTTTGGTATGCTTACTAAAACACATCAATTTACCCTAAAATTTTACACAAAAAGATCCCAACAGTATGGGCTATTTGGGACTAAATCAATCTTTCTGTACATTAATTCCTGAAAATGGGGTTTAAATTTAATCAAACTCATCAAAGACCATGAAAACATAAAAATCCCTTCTATTCAAAGTTATTTATTTTTACTAACAATTCAAATTCTCCACAGGTATTGACTAACCATTTTAAAAGCCTTCATATTTTAATTTACACAGTTCAAAAAAAATTTACATTATTTTTCTCTGTTCTTATCCAAAGACTATCTATCTATATAGACTTGTTTCTTATTATGCAAACATTTTCAAAGCTATGCATACAAATAACAATAAAAGCTAAGTGAGGCATCTGTAAATTAGTACATAAAAACAAACACAACATGTTTTCCATTTTTACTTATCTTGAAATATATCTTTTTAAAATCCATTTTCTCAAATCATAATTACCATGGAAACAGAACAGCAAATTAAACTGAAATAACATGGTTTATGATGTGCACAGTAAGAAGAAACATCCCACAATTCAAATAGAATTATAAGAATTGCATAGTACATCTGCATGGAATCTTCAGTTGAACCTTTTAATTTTAGTGAGGCAACCATCTATACTTCGAAGCACAGTCGAAAAAAATAAGACAATTATAGAAATGACTCAGGAAATATATATCTCTCTGTAATCTCAATTATACAGAGATTTCAAGGAAAGTATTATTTGTCCTAAATTATCTAAATAATTATCTCAATTATCCATTTTGTTTTGGCTATATAGACACAGTTTTATGGCGTTAATTACTAAAATTTATATATGAACATTCTTTTTATTTTAAGATCAATAAAATGTAGAGATTGAAAGGAGAGACTACATTATGAAGTAAAGTACTTTTGCTTTAAATCATCTTTATATCTGACAAGTTCTTCTTCTAGAATACAGCTATTCAAATACTTCATAAAACCACCTTGCATAAAATGCTAAGTATATCAATTTAAAAGCTATCTCAAAAATTATTTCAGAAGGCTCTTAATATCCCCTCACAAGCTGGTCTGTTCAATTGGCTTTTCCACAAGCCTTACTCCAAGGCCTCTGCCTACCTTTTTTGCCAGCAGGGCAGGACCTGATTGCTTTGTTGGAGAGTAGAACGCTACCTACTTGAGACTTGAGTCAACTCTCCGCACAGTTGTCAGAGTCGTCTGACGTGTACGTCCAATCCTGGCCCTTCATGAATTTTCCCTGGGCTGTAGGATAGTGTCCTCAGCATGGAACAAGATCCCCTTACAAACTGTGCTAATTTACCTGCTTCCAGCCTCACCTTCTAAAGCTCCACATAATGCTCCCTATTCTATGAACTACTCATTATTTCCTAGCCCAGAACTGTCCAGCCTACTGTTTTGTTCCTTACTGAGTAATACTATGGTATAAAATTTTCTCAAATTTTCACATCTAGATGACTATTCATTCCTCGACAAGGGATCCTGTGAGAGTGGTTATGACAAACCTGCTGACTTTGTGGTTTTTTAGTATCAGCAACTGTTAATTTATTAACTAGATTTGAAGCCATTTTAATGATTAATGTTTGTGATTACTAAAATCTTTCCAGTACATGATATGACTTTTAAGACCATAAATTCACTTTTAAGTATGTATCTTACATAGAGATAAAACTCCATGTATTACAAAATTGATTTGTCATTAAAATTGGTTATATATTAATAGCTCTGGATACCACTACTCCAACTTGGCTTGTAAATTATCCTTAAACTTCAAAACTCTAACTTACAAAAATTTTTAAAATATTCAATACACCCTCATCGAATTCAATTACATCTCATTCCTAATCTATTCAAGTGCCGAATAACTGTCTTATTGGGAAGCAAATCCTTTGGAATATCCTAAAATACTTCACATTTTAAGTGGATGAGCATCAAAAACTTCTTATCATTTCTAACAGGTGTGAAAAACTACAAGAATTGAGTTGCTTCTGAGTAAATAAAAGATTATTTTAATAATGTGTTATACAAATCTTTCTCAGTTAAAAGCAAGAAGTGGCTAAAAATTAGACTACAGACTTTAAAATTTTGTGGAACATTATCTTCATAGGCTTTTACCTCAAAGCTTTTTCCTTTCTAAAATAGTTTAATAAAATCTTATTTCATTAGCCACTGATATGTAAATATGACTTGTGTCTTTTCTGATTATTTTATGCCTAACAAATATATATAGCTTTTGCTATTTGACTTCACTGAGCCGTGCTGTGAGTGAACGAAAGAGTACGTCATTTTTCACTTGCTAAAATTAATAGAGATGCGCTTTACGGTTCTCTACTGGTGAGTTCGCAGTGTTCTTGCATCTCAACAACTCTTTCTTTATAGTGGGTTTTACATGGTAATAATTTATTCAGAACATTTGAAATGCTGTTTCTTTTAAAAATCAAGTCACTGGAGAACACTGAAATCGGACAAGGCATTAAAACAAATTTAATGAAACTTTCAACAAATGAGACTGGCAGGGCACAAGGCTTTGCGGCAGGAGGAGTAGTCCCAACTGCTTATTAAGATCATCTCCTGCTGAGCACTTCACTTATGTTGCTTTCTGTGTCCCCTACTGTCTTGTTTTTGTTAGGCACTTTTAACACATCCTGTACTGCCCGACAAAGAGAAAAAAGGGGGCAATTCAAATAATAAAAATACTTTTTAAAAAGAGTAAAAGGCAGAGTAACTGTGTTTTAGTTTCAATAACAACACCTGGTACCTTCAGCTAAGGCTTTCAAAGTTATTCCCAACAAGCAAGAATAGGAAACAACGTTCTGCACCTAACGGGTGCTCAGTACAGACCAGTGACTGACTGAGATACACAGGAAGACCCTTGATAATATCTTTAGGGGCCTGCTTTTCTCTTACAATGAGAAAACTATGCAAATACATGGAGGTCGTGATTTGACCCATGGAGAAATGAATCCAGAAAGTAGGGCAGCACTTTCTAAAGGTTTTACTCTCTATTAGAAAATATATTCTTACAGCAAAATCAAGATTAGAGCCTTGTGGACAGATTTTCAGTTATACTAGCCAGTCAACATGGGCACATTCACAAGAGAGCTGGCCCACGGCTGTGGCCCAGTGTCCTCTTCCATCCTCCCCATACTGTTTTTGCACTGCTGCTGCCACCACCACCCCCAACCCCACCTCACCCCTCCCCCGACAACACCCCCCCACCAGTGATTTTTTGGGTAGCAGCCAGTCTTCCTTCATTCCCTTCCTTAACTACTTGAAGAGGGATTACTAATTTAGCACTTTTGAATGGTTGCTGTTCTTGTATTGGATTAGGATAGATCCTTCTAACACACACAGGGCTGAGGTGGGGAAAGTAGGAGAGAGCTATACTACATCCATAAGAATGTTGATTTTTCAGTATGTCCCATGGATTTATGGATTTATCTACCTGTAGAACCTGGCATGCTTAGCTACAAAGATGAGCCTGGCATCACCCTTCCCCTACAGGACTATCTTTGAGGAAATGTTAGATTCAGCCACTTATTATCCACCAAAACGTACTTTTTTAGGCACTGTCAATTGTGGGGGAAGTATTATTATTATTACAAATACTAATAATTTTGTTAGTAATAATGATATCAATAATAATGGCTAACATTCATGGAACTACATGTTTTCTCCTATAATCTTCATATAGACCCTGTAATTATTATCCCTATTTGTCAAATGGGAAATTGAGGGTTAAAAAGGTTAAGTAAATTTCCTAGGGTTATAAACATTAATTATGGCATATAAAAACAGTAGGTAAGGTTTTCAGGCTAGGTATTATGAGCTTCTGAGCAAAAGTTGTATTGAAGTTGGGTCTGGACCTATTAATTTACCATTTCTCAGCACCATGGAATATTAATAAACCTAACATCAAATAAGCTTGGGGAGCATTGAACGCCATACCCCTTCTTGGAAACTCACAGTGTACATTAGTACATTAATGGCTCTGAGAGATCCTGTAGAAAAGAAACTTGTTGGTTTTGCTGAGAATTTTCCAAGTTTGGGAAAACAGTAGAAGGCTTCCAGAGACAGTTTTGATTCCATAAATATTTATTAGAGTTGAATAAATTAGTCTAATTTTATAGTTGATATATTAACCTAAATTTTGAACTAAGACATTTTAAAGAGCACGGGGATAGTGTGGACTGCAGATACTGATTTTCCATATGCTTCTCTTCACTCGGAGAAAACCTCCCTTACACATCCATAGATTCTTTCCCTAGGAAATGACCAATAGTTTGTTACCACTGCTGGAGTGTCAATGTAAAGTGCATATATTTTTGAAGTTAAGTCATTATCAAGTTAAGTCAATATAAAGTGTAGACATTTTTGAAGTTAAGAAGTGACATCTTCCTATATTTTCTATTTTGTTTGAACAGTATATGTAACATTAAATTCTAGTTTTTCTATTCCTATGACATGAAAATAAGATTACTTATTTGTGTATTTTGCATGCCACAGCAGCTTCTAAGACGGGTCTGAATTGACTAAAACTCACTATAACACTCTACCCATTTCACTGTTGCATTTTGAAAGCTATTAACAACATAGAATTTCATATAAAACAATGTATCTACACTTACTGCATTATCACTAAACAACTAAAGAGAAAGTGTATACAATTATAATTTGAATTGTTTAAAAATAAAATGGAGTCAGCATACCTGTCTTCATTTTTCTCCACTTTTATTTGGCTCTGATAGGTGTACCGTCCCATTTCTTCACAGGCATTTTGATTAGCCCATGCTGATTTTCCATTGGCATGAAGTTTTGCAAGATCATTTCGGAGCCTTTCATTCTCATATTCCAGTTTATTAATAGATGTATGCCTTGACTTTTCCCTGTTAGTGAAGTCCATACTCTAGATAATAAAATAAACCATCATTGAAAAAATTGTTCCTTGTAAGTGAGGCATATTTTCTGTGCGTTTGGACAGGTGTGTTGGAAAGGCCCTTTCATTTGAGTCAAGTGATGTAGCTCTGTGCTTGTGTACCTCCTAATGCCCTTTCCCACACTTATCTCCTCACAACACAGATACTCAGAGATAGCTGCTGCTGAGCACATCACAATAAAAGCAACGCATACACTACTGCCTATGTTCCAATACAGAAAAGACTCACTCATGCATTAGTGTTCTCTGTATCTAGCACAAATTGGCTATATGTAAGAGTTTCTGTGTTTACAGGGTATGCCTTCTAGTGTTGGTCAATAATGGAATCAGAATTAATTTTGGTTAATTGAAATACATTTCAATTTTAAAAGAATTTTTTTCTGATTAAAATAATACATGTCATTATAGAAAATCACATATTGATTCCCCACTGTTGAGTGATGCAACAAATTACACACTAAATCCATTTAGACTGGGGTCTGATTCTGGACCATTCTATACCAATGATCTAACAGTTGAGATTGTGCCAGTATCACACAGCTTTCAGGAATGTAGCTTCATGATAAAGTTCCTTTTTTCCTTCCTTCTCTCCCTCCCTCCCTCCCTCCTTCCCTCCCTCCCGCCTTCCTGCCTTCCTGCCTTCCTTCCTTCCCTTCCTCCCTCCTTTCTTGAGGAAGATCAGCCCTGAGCTAACATCCATGCCAATCCTCCTCTTTTTGCTGAGGAAGACCGGCCCTGAGCTAACATCTATTGCCAATCCTCCTCCTTTTTTTCCCCTTTTTATCCCCAAAGCCCCAGTAGATAGTTGTATGTTGTAGTTGCACATCCTGCTAGTTGCTGTATGTGGGACACCGCCTCAGCATGG
The DNA here is from genome assembly GCF_020826845.1 of Diceros bicornis minor. Lineage (NCBI taxonomy): Eukaryota > Metazoa > Chordata > Mammalia > Perissodactyla > Rhinocerotidae > Diceros > Diceros bicornis. Next base: position 40,202,249 of record NC_080746.1, read on the forward strand.
CTGGACAAGCAGTGCGTCGGTGCGTGCCCGGGATCCCAACCCAGGCTGCCAGTAGCGGAACGTGCGCACTTAACCGCTGAGCCACGGGGCCGGCCCCCATGATAAAGTTTTACTATCTGGAATAGGCCACCCAATTTTAATGTGTCTTCAGAGGAGAATAAGAAACATGTTTAAATCACAAAATGAGAGGTTTAGAGCAAGAACAAAGATTTCCGATGCTGTTTGAATTAAATGCTGTAAGAAGTTTTGTAAGGGGAGTCTAACCATTTCTCCTCACAAAATTTTAAAAAACCGGATATATTCTAACATGAAAATGCTTTAAGTGAATCTACATAGTCCTTTCTAGTCCTAGGATGTGAATATCTATGAGTTGTGTAGTTGCTGATTAAACAATAGTTCTCTGCTGTCCAGAAGGGTAATATTTTAGCACAAAAATCATAACATGGATAAAATACCTGTTTTGAAGCTCCCAATTTCTATGGTTAAAAGCCCATAAGACTATAGATGAATATGGCTTAGAATTTCACTTTGAAATTCTTAAATTTAAGGCTTTGAGAGTAATTTCATACGGGCTAGCACCCCATAAAGTCATTCAAAAGTTTTTGACTAATTCACATTTTAAATTATTCATATAAATGTTGATTAGTATCAATGTTGATAAATAAATGTAGAAGTATATACATATTAGGTATTAAAAACTTTTACTTATTTGTTTCATTTTTTTGCTTCAAAGGCCAAACCTGCTAACTACATTTTCTGTTACTGCCTAATACATTATAGAAGTTTATAAATCTTTAGAAAGGTCTCACTTTTGAATGAAAGGAAATGCTCCAGGAGGGCAAACTTCCCCAAAACAGTACAGAAAGGGTTATACGCTTGTATGTCTATTGACAAGGTGCCCTTTGGAGAAGGGGGACCACTGAAGGTCTTGCTGCACGTGTGAGGCCCTGGCCTTTGGTACGTCTCAACATTCGCTCAATTGAGATACACCAGTGCAGAAGAAAGGGTAATCTGTAGTCTGCTTTAAAAGAGAGAGGATTGTTTATTCTAAAACTAGAGCAGATTTACTATAAATATAAAGGAGGCAGAGTCTTATAAAATTTTGCCCTTTATAAGGAAAATGTTCATACAATCAGATCTGATTGAAATAGGTCATGGGAAAGATTCAAAATTTTACTCCTAAAAAGACATCTACTAGTCAAAATATATGACTCTTGATGGTCTGCTGCTCAGTTGTAATTTTATTCAAGCTTTTTCGATGAAATTAGATTTCAGCTGTGACTCTTTTTGGCCCAGTGTTGGTTTAAAGTAATTAAGAATGATAGTAATAATTTCTTTAAAACCCCACAATTTTCTAAATGTACCATGATTAAAAAAGTATTGTGAGAATGACCTAAAAGAATTACACAGGTAATGTATTTACATGACATATTTAAAAGCATATTCCATTTTCCTTGACAACAATGTTTTTGGGGCTCTCTCATTTCATGTTTTTCTTAAATACTTTTCTAGAAATTTCAGGAATATATCTTCCGTAGATGGTTATCATGTGAAAATAGGCATTGATTAAATTGTATCTCTGTATTTCTGATGAGTTGTTTTATAGGCTTATTAAATTTTTTTCCCCAAATTTTAGAGTTCCGTAGTTTTAATCCATTTCTTTCTTCTTGAAATAGCTAAACCTCCTGGTGCCTATTTGCTTGGATACTTGAGCATGAGGCCAGTTGAATTACTGAAGTGTCTGAATAATAGTATTTTTTTATGCACACTTTTTCTTTTAAATTCATGCATATTCAACAATAATAGTCTAACAAAGCATTTCTACAGGACTGGCTTTAATCATGTGTTATGGTTAGTATGTTAATTTCAGTATGTAAATAGATGTTTTAGATACTTGTGAGGGTACTAACTTTTTTATGCTATTATTTTATTTAGCAGACTTTATGGATAGGGAAAAGCAAATTAGTCTTAAAAATTACCATAAATACCGAGTTCTGATTAAATCTGATTTTATGACACCTTTCTTAAATGAAAGAGCATTTAATTAACACAATTATAGGTCTAAGTAAATATGGAATCACAAAAAGCTATCATGATAAACTTAATTCTTCGCCACCCAGGAGCATAGTAAAAGTAAATCCCTCACTTTTCCCCATGCAGTCAAGCTTTTGCACAAATCCAAGGAAAACATCTTTTTCAGAGATGTTCTAAGAACCTCTTGCTAGTTCTGCTACTAATCTAAGTACCTCACTGAGATCTGAGGAAAACTTACGTACAGACAGTTAGTCCCCTCAGTACATTCTCCAGAGGAAAATAGGAGCTGCCATAGCCCCAAGCACACAACAGATAATGACTGAGTGCAGGGCTGCTATTCCTACCACGGGGTGGGTGCCTTTTTAAAACTTTCTTTCTCTAAGTGTAAATCAGCAGGGAGCTTCACAGTTAGTCAAGCAGAAGAATTCTCAAGCTCTAGTTATTTAGAAATGACCTACCTTGATATCAGTAATCTCACTCATCTAGAAAGAAAAAAAAATATTTTAATATTATCCAAATACCACATATTTTAGAAAACTTAAAAATAATGATGTAAATATTTTGTTTCTTGCCTGAAGTAAAATTTCAGCACTAATTATTTAACTCTCTGTTTACTTATCCATTCTGATTATTTCAGAAAGAATGAACTATCTAATTATGGGATTTTAACATATAACAGATATAAGTTTTCTTCATGAAATCTTTAAACTAATGAGTGCTAAATAAGTCACATAATAGATTGTAAACTCTTAAAGAGAAAAGAATTACATTTAACTCTTTTTTAATTAAATAGACACTTGAGATTTTTCTCTTTGGAGAGTGGCTTGACTATTTCAATTATCAAAGTCAATTCCAAATCTTCACATACAAAAAAATAGAGAGCAATTATAAAGTCAACTTCCTATATGAATTACAATCCTACATAAAATATATATGATTAAGTGCTATTTTAATAAGCATCACATTGCGGGCCATATATCAGTGGCATTCCATTTTATGATATCCAACTAACCAATCTTTTAGCAAACATATATTGTATATATATGTATTAAGTGCTACAGAGGTAATCGAGTATGAAAAAGTGACTCTGTCTTCATGGAAAATACAATAAAATTGAGTAGACTAAACTAACATGTATGTAAAAATAGTGAATAATATAGATAAAGTACAATTATGTGTTAAATTACATTGAACCAAGTAGGAACTCAAATGTTTTTTAAATCAATGAATGGCAACTACTATTAGGACAGAGATCATGCAGGCAGTGAGATAAGACAAGGCTCTGGGGACCACTTTAATGACGCTAGCATGAGTTTCCATGATAACTTCTTCATGCCTCTTAGACTACAATGAGACCCATAAATCCACAAGTATTCATTGAGCCCTACTCTATACCAAACCCTAAATGAAGAAAAAGTAAAAAATATAGTCCACTTCCCTCAAGAAGTCTATGACTGATGAGACAAAACCTACACATATGAAATAATTAAAAAATAAAAAAAGACAATTCAAAACTTAGTGCTAAATTGTTATAACTAGCAGTGCTGAAGAAAGCCAAAGAAAGGAGAAATAAATGGGGCCTAGAGTAACTGGAGATGAATTGATGGAGTAGAGAACATTTAATCTAGGTCTTAAGGGAGTGCTGGATTTAGTAAAGGATATGTCTTTACTTTGGTAAAGTAAAGGAAAAGCATTCAGGTGGAGGAAATATAATGGATTCATTCATTCACTCACTCACTCACTTGTTCATTTGTTCATTCACTCATCTAACAAAATATTTTTTCACTGCTGAGGTACAATGGTAAATGAGGAAGGACCATGACTGCCCTCACTGAGGGCATTCTACTGGAAAGGGGATGGGTAGCTGACAAGAAACAGGTAATTTTAATATTGTGCTATGGTAGGTGTTAAGTAAAGGATGTTATGATGGCTTCAAGGAGAGACACTTAAGAGAACAGAGGGAAATTAGGGAAGATTTTCTATAACATGGAAAATTTATGCTGGGAGACTTGAAACATTAATAGGGCATGGCCATGTGAAGCAGGGAAAGGGGATTTTTAGGTAGAAGGAAAAGCATGTGTGAAGGCCTGGAAGCAAGAAAGAGCATGAGAAATGAGACTAAGACAGGTGTGGCTATAGTAGACAGTCTGTGTAGGTCACTAAAGGGAAACAAAGTGGGTGAGCCACATTAAGAAAGCCATGGAATATGAAAAGTTCTGACTTCCCATGGAAAACTGAGCACATGTTCTTGAATTGAAGAATAACATAAGGAAAGGTTTTGTAAGGAAAGCACATGTGGTCTGAGAAGTGGGCAGCTTGGAAGCCACTGTATGATACAGAAGACATAAGTTGAGGTGGTTGGCGGATTTATCCTTTAAGGGAAAGCATACAGCAAGAGGAGCTGAGGGCCAACGGCAAAATTTGGGTAATGAGTAGTCGGGAACAATAGGGTGAGGATCCATGAAGAAAACAGAGGGAACAGAACTACAGGACATTATAACAGTTAATATCATGCATTTGGAGTTATCCAAACCAACTTAAAGCTTGGGAAAGTTACTTAAAGATTTCATTTCTTTTCCTGTGAAGTGGCGATAGTAATACCTATCCCACATACTTGTAAGGATATAGACACGAATGATTGTAAAGTGTAAGTGAATGAATGTAGAGTGTAAAGCACGTAGTAAATACCTAATGAATAGCAGCTCTTTGTTGTTTTACAGTTCTCCCGGACTCTTTCTCATCCCTGGTCTTTGTACCTTCTCTTCCCTCTCCATGACTCTTTCCCACCAATCTGTCAGGCTACCTGCTCCTCAGATGCCTTTTCTGACTCTCAAGAAGGAGTTAGGTAACTCCTATCAGGCCCCCCCCCCCACTCTGCACTGTCCTATCACTCTAGCATAATTATCCACTTAATTGTCTGTATCTAGTAAAGTATGGTCTCCTTCTATTAATATTAAGCCCCAGGAGTTCAAAGATCTAGTCTGACTTACGATCCTAGCATGCTGCCAGACACATAGTAGGCATTCAATAAATATTTATAGAATGAATGAAAACATTCTGTGGTGATTGTGGCATGCAATAGATAGAGAACAGAATAGAGAGCCCAGAAATAAACCCACACATGTATAGTTAACTAATCTTCAACAAGGGCACCAAGAACACACAATGGGGGAAAGGACAGTCTCTCCAATAAATGTCGTTGGGAAAACTGGATATTCACATGCAAAAGAATGGAACTGGAACCCTATCTTACACCACTCACAAAAATTAACTTGAAATGGCTTAAAGACTTAAATGTAAGACCTGAACCTGTAAAACTCCAAGAAAACATAGGGAAAATAACTACTTGACATTGGTCCTGGCAATGATTTTTTGGATATAACTCCAAAAGCACAGGTAACAAAAGCAAAAATAGACGAGATTACATCAAACTAAAAAGCTTCTTGCACAGTAGAGGAAACAATCAATAGAATGAAGAGACAACCTACAGAATAGGAAAAATGATTTGCAAACCATGTATCTGATAAGAGGTTAATTTCCAAAATATATAAGGAACTCATACAACTCAATAGCAGAAAAAAAAAAAAAAATACAATTTAAAAATGGGCAAAGGATCTGAACAGACATTTTACCAAAGAAGTCATATAAATGGCCAACAGTACATGAAAAGGTGATCAACATCACTAATCATCAGGGAAATGCAAATTAAAACAACAATGAGCAATCACTTCACACCTGTTAGGATGGCTATTATCAGAAAGACAAGAGATAACAACTGGTGGTGAGGTTGTGGAGAAAGGGACGATATTTCACAGAGATATCTGCACTCCCATGTTCATTGCATCATTATTCACAATAGCTAAGATATGGAAACAACCTAAACATCTGTTAATGGATGAATAGATAGAGAAAATAGTAAATTATTTAGCCACAAAAAAGAAGGAAATTCTGCCATTTGGGGTTGGGAGAAATGGGCAGATGTTGAGTGAAAGAATACAAACTTTCATTTATAAGATGAATAAGTTCTGGGGATCTAATGTACAGCATGGTGACTATAGTTAATAACACTGTATTGTATATTTGGAATTTGCTAAGAGAGTAGAACTTCAGTGTTCCACCACACACACACACACACAAATGATAACTATATGAAGTGATGGATGTGTTAATTAACCTGATTGTGGTAATCATTTCACAATGTATATGTACATCAAATCATCACTTTGCACAATTTATATATATCAATTTCATTTGTCAATTAAACCTCAATAAAGCTGGGAAAAAAGAGAAAGTTTTAAGGCACCAATTTGAAACTGGCTAACTTCACTGAAACTTGAGTGCTAATTTCTTTATGGGATATACATTCTAATATTCTCATTTTGAGGAGTGAGGGAGACTTGGAAGTTGGCATCTTGCTGCATCTCCCCTGACCCATATCTATTTCTAACCCTTCCCTCCCTCAAAGCCAAGCAGGGACACATAACCTGGGAAGGGCTTGGCTGGGTTACATTAGCCCTCATGAGTGTGCCCAGTCTCCCTGCTCTCCAAAGACACTGCCTACTCTACTCTATGATGAGGAGAGTGCATTTGGAAAGAAACATATAGGAGAACATTTCATAGCAAAATGATGGGATGCGGCAAAAGCTATATCCAGAGGAACATATACAGCTTTAAAAATCTTTACAATTAAAGAAAAAGAAATAAAATTAAGAAATTCAGTACTTATCTTAAGAAATTAGACAAAGTGTAACAAAATAAAACAAAACAAGCTAGGAAGAGGAAATTGATAAAAGCTAAAAATAATGAATTTAGAAAAAAATAGGTGAAATAACAATAAATTCAAAAACTAGTACTTTTAAATACAAATAAAACAAATAATTCCCTATGTGCCGTACCTAAAAAAAGAGAGAGACCTAAACTATACAAGTTTAGGAATAAGAAAGGAAATATAAACACAGAATATAGAAGACAGGAAAAGAATTGTAGGATATTACTACGTTTGGTAACAAGAAAACAAATTTGAATGAGTAAAAATTTCCTAGAAAAATACAAATGACCAAAAGCAACTTAAGAAGTGAAATTTGAATATACCAAGTATCCTAAAAGAGAATGGAAAAGTAACTGAAGATCTACTTCATTGAAACTTCAATGTCCAGATGGTTTCACAGCTAAGTTCTTTCTAACTTTTAAAGAACTGATTAATTCTAATATTATTTAAATTATTCTAGACCACTCATAAAGATAGAAAGCTCCCAATTTATGTTACAAAGCCAGCATAACTTTAAAACAAGTAGAGAAAAGAGTACTATGTACAAATCTCATTTATACACACAAATCTTAATTTCTAAATAAAATATCACGTAGAATCCAGTAATACACCAAAATTGCTAGAGTATGACTGTCATGGGTTGAACTTTGTACCCCTAAAAAGATATGTTGAAGTCCTAACCCTTAGTACTTCAGAATGTGACCTTATTAGGAAATAGGATCTTTACAGAGGTAATCACGTGAAAATGTGGTCATTAGGGTGGGCCCTAATCCAATATGATAGGTGTTCTATAAAAAGGAGAAATCTGGACACAGAGACAGACATGCACGGAGGGAAGATGATATGAAGATACAGGAAGGAGACAGCCATGTGAAGACAGAGATACAGGGAGAATGCCATGTGAAGACGGAGGATTAGAGTGATGCATCTACAAGCCAAGGATTACCAAAGATTGCTGGCAAATCACTAGAAGCTATAAAGAGGCAAGGAAAAATCATCCCCTACAGGTGTCAGAGGGAGTGTGGCCCTGTTGACACCTTGATTTTGGACTTCCAGCTTCCAGAACTGTAAAACAATAAGTTTCTATTGTTTTAAGCCACCCAGTTTGCGGTACTTTGTTAGGCAGCTCTAGCAAACGAGTACAATGACCAAGAAGGTTTATTCCAGGAAGTCAAAGGTGGATCAATATCAGGAAATCTGTCAACCATAGTCTATTACACATCAACAAATTAACAGACAAAAACCACATGATGTCATATATGCTGAAAAGACATTTAATAAAAACCAGCAGCAAATCTTAAAAACTCTAAGTAGATTAGGAGTAGAAAGATAAAATGAAGACCGTGAATCAAGAACAAATATTATCCTAAATAGTAAAACTCTAAGACAATTTCATCTAAAATCAGAAATTAAACAAATTTATCAGCAATTACTATTATTACTTAATATTCTCTTGGAAGTTTTAGCCAATGCAGTATGACAAAAATAACTGATATGAACAGTAGAAAAGGAGAGATAAAACTATTAATGTTGATATGATTATCGCAGAAAAACTTAAGAATATCTAGTAAAATGCTGACTAGAATTAAAAGATAATTTGGCTTGTTTTCTATATTAGCAATAAGTTCTTAGATATGGAAAAGGAAAATATTCCATTTACAACAATGACAAGAATTATAAAACATCTGAGAATAAATTTAAAAAGAAAGGCACAGGGGCCGGCCCCGTGGCGTAGCGGTCAAGTGCGTGGGCTCCGCTGCTGGCGGCCTGGGGTTCGGATCCTGGGCGCGCACCGACGCACCGCTTCTCCGGCCATGCTGAGGCCGCGTCCCACATACAGCAACTAGAAGGATGTGCAGCTATGACATACAACTATCTACTGGGGCTTTGGGGGAAAAATAAATAAAAAATTAAAAAAAAAATAATTAAAAAGAAAGGCACAGAACCTATACAAAGAAAATTGTAAGATCTTATTGAAAGCATAAAATAAGATATGAAGAGATGGAAAGCCATGTCATATTCTTGGATGGGAAAATGTACTATCATAAAAATGCCAATTCTTTCAAAGTTAATGTATAAACTTAATTCAATCCCAAATAGAATTCAACAGGAAATTATCAGAAGAAACTGGATAAACTGAGCTTAACATCCATATAAAAATTTAAATTGGGTTCCTTTTTACATCACATGCAAAATTACAATTCAAATGTATTAAAGACTTAGATGAGAAATATAAAAATCTTTGAAGAACCTCTAAGAAACTATATATACTATCTAGATGTTGGAAGAAACTTGTCATTCAAGGAAGGAAATTCAGAAGCTATAAAGAAAAGATATACATGTTTGACAAAAAGTTTAAAACTTTTTGTACGGCAAAAGGATATCATAAATAAAAGTATAAACAAAAAATTTAGAAAAGTGCTGTTATAAATTGACAAGAAAAAGCCCAACAGAAAAATGAGCAAAGACTAACCAATTCACAGTACATTGCCAATAAGTATACAAAAATATGCTCACTGTAGTCAGGGAAATGCAAATTAAAGTACTATTGAGAAATCACTTTACAACCAGTAGACAGACAAAAATTTAAAAGAGCAATAACACCTATTGCTGGTAAGGATGAAAGAAAAAGTACTCTCATGCAGAGATGGTAGAAATATGATTTGGCAACAAATGTTTTAAAATTAAAACATACATATCCTATGAATCACCAATTCCATTCTTTAGGAAGCTATTCCAAGATATATGTATAAGGATGTTTTTTATAGTGCTGTTTATTTGTGCAAAAATCTAAAAACAGAATTGAATTAATTATGAGTGAATTCATTCTGAAAAACAGCTGAATAAACTTTGATACATTCATATCATGGGATTTTATTAAGCGATTATACAGAATGAAATAGACCTAAACTAGTTGACTTGTAAAGATTTGCAAAGGATATTGTTAAGCGAACAAAAACAAGACACAGAGGAGTGTATAATGTAACCCAATTTAAGTTAAAACCTCTACAAAGCTATATGAGTACATACACATATATGTTTATATATATTCACACAGACACATTTATATATATCAATTCATACACATGAAAAAGTACAAAATGATACATAATGAATAATTAACACGTGTTATCTGGTGGATGGGGTATGAGATGGGTAGAGAAATGGCAGACAAGAGAAGGAGAGAAGCAAGAAGAAAAAGAAACTGCACTAAAATCACTAGTATGGAAGTTATGATTCAATATATTAAAAATTATATATATTTTACATAAGTATATATTTATTTTTCCTACTCAATTAGGAAGAATAAAAAGATATTTCTGTACTGACTTGTAGAGATGTCCATGAGAGAAAGTCAAAAGGCAGTTTAGAATAATGTATATATTATAAATTTATTTCTGTAAAAGAACACTCATCCCTTCTATATGTGTGCACAAGCAAGGAACAGTTATCAAATGGGACACAGTAGTTGTTAGCATTGGATATCTCTGGAATCCACACTAGGATTAGGGATAGGAGTGGGGATAATTAGCTTCTTTTTTATACACCTTTATGTGTTTCACTTCTTGAAAAAACAAAAACAAAAACAAATAAATGAACAAAGCCAAATGCCTACAGGAGACAGAGTGAAGCAGGCTGAGCGAGGGCTGTGATGATGGAGAATACACACTTTAAACATTCAGACTGAAATTTTAAAAAATAACACAAAAACAATTTTGTGAGAGAAAAAAAGACACTCATTTAACCTTTTGTGTGTCCAGTGTTGAGAAATAAAAGTCTTAGGTGTCACAGAGATTTTTATGTAATAGGCAGGGAAACTACATATACTTTACGTTTTATCCATCAATTCTCCAATCACAAGATCCATAACCAGGCCCAAAGAGGAAGGCAGAATTCTTCCAGAATGCTTTTCTTTGATGCTAGAAGATGGACTATTACGAGAACAAGTACAAAGAACCTGTTTAAGTTGTCTTGTGTAAACCTGTAGAGCCGCTGGTTAAAACAACAAGGGCAATCCTCAATCATTCATTTTTCATTCTTTTTATTCAACCAGCATTCAGTGAACACTTACTATACCCCTGACATCATGAGGTGCTAGGGATACAAACATCAAGACATGGTCCCTGTTCACCATCCAGTGGGGAAGTGACAAGCTACAAAACAAGTCAGACTAAAATACAAACCAAGTGCGGATGGAACAGTTCATTCTGCCTGGAGATTCAGGGGCAGCTTCATCAAGGGGAAGATTGACACTTGAGTCAGGCCATGTAGGATGTAGGATTTCAGAGGCAACAGCGAGAGAAAAAGGAAGGGAGTAGTATATTTGAGGAAAAGATCAGAATTGAGTCCAACCCACGAAAAGAATAAAGGAGAAAACTAGAAATTCAAATGTTCTAGCCTGAGGGTAAACGTAAATTCAATCCAAGTGCAAGATAATTTCCCACTCCATTCCTGCATGCCTGACATGTAGCAGTGCTCAGTACACAACAACTGGGTAAATCCTGACACACTAAGTAATCTCCCTGTTCAATTTACGGAATGATTTCAGCATATTACCATGTACCGTCCAGGGTCTAAATCTCCCATCATTCCTTTGAGATGTGTGTTTTCAGTTCTGACAGCTTTATATCTCATATCTGAGACCTGAAAGGAGATTAGTAGGTTAAAGTGAATGTAAAATTCATAATAAAAGCTCTTAGTTCTCTTAAAATTAATTTTATTTTGTTAACGTAAATATTTTCTAAGTGTAGTGAAGGGGAACCCTTCTTAGGCAGGATCACCATAAATCAGATATTCTCATTCAGTTCTCCTATCTTTGGCAGGCCCCCACTTTACCCTCCTTTTCTGACCAGTGCTAAATTAAAAACATATATTTATAACAATGAGTCATTTACTTTTTTCTTTCCAATTCCAAAATTCCATTTATCACTTCTATTTTCTATCGTATGCAAACCATCACCAGAAAATCACAATTTTAAAAACATGTTTGAATAACACTGTCCATTAATTTCTTCACTACTTGATTAATTTTTACAATGTGCAAATATGACTTTCATATATATTTTTTTAATTTTATTTATTTATTTTTTCCCCCAAGCCCCAGTAGATAGTTGTATGTCACAGCTGCACATTCTTCTAGTTGCTGTATGTGGGACACGGCCTCAGCATGGCAGGAGAAGCGGTGTGTCAGTGCGGGCCCGGGATCCGAACCCGGGCCGCCAGCAGCAGAGCTCGGGCACTTAACCGCCAAGCCTGGGGCCAGGCCTGACTTTCATGTTTAATTTCGTTCTTTCTGATATTTGTGCCAAATTTCCTTCTTTTTTTCACTTTGTCTCCTAATTTATTTTTTCCCCTGATTTCTTCTACTTGACAGTACTTAGACATAGTATCTGCCCTTTTATTTATCTAGGGCTCATTTTTATATAAAACACTTCCCTTAAAAAGATTTACTTTTTTAAGTTACAAAATATATTCTCCTTGACAAAAACCTAAAAATATAGAAGAATATCAAGGTAAAAAAAAAATCATTCATAATCCAACTACCTAGATCACTATTAACACCTGTAAAATATCCTTTGCTATACAGGTACAACCAATGCTATTATCCCATCCCATGTCTTCCTGTGCATTGTACAGATTAATCACAGTTTAAGGCTTATAACTGGGCAAAGGCAAATCTTTTATTGTTTTTATAGTACACAGGATTTAAATAGCCATGTTATTTGTGAAGTGGCCAATCTTTTATTGTTTTTATAGTACACAGGATTTAAATAGCCATGTTATTTGTGAAGTGGCCCTCAAATGCCTAGAAAATTAATGAACGGTGCTCTCAAAACCTCTAGATTTGAGGTTAAAAAAACCCTACCAATTTGATGATGAGTAAGGGATTGAGGGAATTTCAAAATAAATAGGAAGAAAGGAAGAAAGGAAGGAAGGAATAAAGGAAGGAAGGAAGAAAGGAAGGAAGATGGCAGGGAAGACTTAGAAGTTACTTGCAGTATTTTAACAGTAGAATGTTATAATTGCTCTTTTTCCCCATGAACCATGCCGTGCATGGAGTCAAAGTTCAGTAAATACGAACTAATTTTCATGTTTCAACGTCCATTTTTAAAAACCCTAAAATAAATATATGAAATGGGGTGGGAAGTATCCAAGAAAAGAGGGAATAGAGGTTTTTATTTTTTGAAGGATAAAAATGTTAATGGAAGGGAACTATAGAAAACAAATTCAGGAAGAAATCTTTGACTAGACTATCCTGCGGGAGGTGGTCAAAATATGTCACAAGAAAATGTTAGGATGAGATTTAATGAAATTATCTTGTGCCGTCACTTATTTCCCTGGTTCTTTTTTGATGACACTTTGCATTATCTCACAAAGGTTTCCTGTGACTCCACAAAGCATTTCTGGGACGCTAGTCTCAGAAACAATACCGAGAAATGCAATGGTTTTATTAGTCGATAATGAGGCCGCTATGTGCCCTGGGCAAGAGAGTGGCCTGGACAGGTGCAGTCCTGCTGCTTGCATACCTGTTGTTTTGCTAACATTTTTTCTTTTATTTCTAACTCCATTTTTAACTGTCTTTCCAGAAGGGCAGCTTTCTTCATGATAGTTGCTATAGTGATCTCCTTCTGATGAAGCTCCTCTGTTAGGTCAGAGATTTCATTCCTCATTCTTTCCTGCTCAGAGCTTTGGTACTCTTCTTCCCGATAGAGTTGGCTTCTTATCTGCAGCAGAGACATTCCAGAAAATATTAACAAATCCCTTTATTTATAAAGCAGCTTAAAGCTTTTATTGGCCATTTTCAGTCTTCCTATTCTATCTTAAAACTTTGGCAGGCCCCACTCTACCCTGCTTTTCTGATTGATGCTAAATTAAAAACAGATACGATAATGATTCATTTACTTTTTTCCTTCCAATTTCAAAATTTCATTTCTCACTTCTATTTTCTGTTGTATGCAAATCAACCGCTACTACTGATGCTACTCTGATAACTACTTTGACAGGAAGGTGGAGAAAGTATTATCAAGCACTTTCTCCCTGCTTCATTGAGGTATAATTGGTATACAAAAAACTGCACATAATTAATGTATACAATTTGGTGAGCTTGGACATACATTGATGTTTCTATCACCACAGTCAAGGAAATAATCATATCAGTTACCTCCAAAACTTTCCTTTGGTCCCTTCACTGTTTCTTTAAATTTTTTGTGTGTGTTAAGAACACTTAATGTGAGATCTACCCTCTTAACAAATTATTTAGTGCACAATACCTTACCCTTAACTATGGGCACTGTGTTGTGCAGCAGATTCTGGAACCTACTCGTCTTGTACAACTTAACTTTATACCCATTGAACAATCACTCCAGAGTGGTGTGGTGGAAGACACTGGACCAAGAGGTTGATGGACCAAGCATTATTTAGGGAGAAAAAATTGGCTTAGAGAGGTTAAGTGACTTCTCAAAGCCATAAAGCTATTAATTGGCAGAGCTAGGACTAGAACCTAGGACTCTTGGCTTTAAATTCAGTGCTTTTTCTAACTAAATTGTGCTGTACTGTTTGTGACTAAACACTATATTTTTCAGAATCATGTTATAATAAATTTCAAACTTAATGTGTCCATGAAAACACATCCCCTCCTCTCCTTGAGCCTGTGGCGTCTCATATTCTTGACCTTAGCTAAGCCTTCTGTGTTAGGAACATCTGGATCACCTTGCTCCTCCCTGCCCTCGTCCTCCCAAATCCAGTCAGGCAGCAAATGCTGCCCCTTCTGTTTCAAGTTCTCTTAAATCTCTCCTCTGCTCTCCATTCCTCCTATCACTGTCTTAGTCCAGCCTCTTAGCATCTTTCTTGAAATCATTCACTGTCTCTAATTCTTTAAGTTTGGAGATAAAGTACACAATCCTTGATTTCAAAAAAATCATAGTCCATTGGGGGAAACAGCAAAATACACAGTTACAACATAGTGTAGCAATCCATGTCAGCCATATATAGTGCAGGGGTATTTAACCCAGCCTGAGGGCGGCAGGATAGGATTCCCAGAGGAGGGGACATCAGACCAAATACTGAAGGATGATTGGAAGCCAGACAGAAAATAGAGATGGAGAAGGGCTCCCAGGCAAAGAATGCAGGGAAGGCAAGGGGTGAGAGAATGCGCCCTCAGTGAACCAAGAGGAGTTTGGAGGGGCTGGGACCTGGAGTGTTGTGAGAAATAAGGCCGGAGAGTTAAGCAGATGCCATCCATAGATATTCATATGAATTTACCCCAGGGCACTTACTCTTAAAATTGATTTTTTTTTCATTTCATCTTTAAACATTTCAGGATATATCTCTAAAAGAATAAGGGCACACTCTCCCTCTTTTTTTAACGGAGCCAGAATACTATTATAATGTCTTAAAAACATTAATAACAATTCCTCAATATCATCAAATATCCAGGCCGTTTCCAAATTTAAAATTTTATCAGAAATGTAATGAATGTTTTTAAAATTTGTTTATTTGAATTGAGATCTAAATATGGTCCACACATTGAGACTGGCTCATATCTTTTTACAGCCTCTCTTTTGTGTGTGTTTGTGTGTGTTCTAAGCACTCTACATACATCATCTCATTTAATCTCCACAATATCGCTCTACTTTGTAGATTGGAAAATTAAGGTACATAACTTTTCACAGTCACGTTCCTGGTGACAGGCAGTATGATTCCAGGACCTTACTCCTTGTGCTGTGTAACCTCTGTGAGCAAAGCCCTACAAGGGAGCTCACACACTGGAAAAAGCTAGAGTGGGCTGACCTAACCTGGAAAGTAGACATATCCAGAAGGCAAACGGGATCTGAGAGGTCCAGTCTCAGGCTCTATACCACCAACCCCTCATCTGATTCTATTCTTTTTTTTTTTTAAAGATTTTATTTATTTATTACCCCCCCCCAAGCCCCAGTAGATAGTTGTATGTCATAGCTGCACATCCTTCTAGTTGTTGTATGTGGGACGCGGCCGCAGCATGGCCGGAGAAGTGGTGAGTCGGTGCGCGCCCGGGATGCGAACCCGGGCCGCCAGCAGCGGAGCGCGCGCACTCAACCACTAAGCCACGGGGCCGGCCCTTTTTTTTTTTTTTTTTTAATATTTTTATAATTTTATTTATTTATTTTTCCCCCAAAGCTCTAGTAGATAGCTGTATGTTATAGCTGCACATCCTTGATGTATGTGGGACACGGCCTCAGCATGGCCGGAGAAGTGGTGCGTTGGTGTGTACCCGGGATCCGAACCCGGGCTGCCAGCAGCAGAACGTGCACAGTTAACCACTAAGCCACAGGGCCAGGCCTGATTCTATTCTTATTACTAACATTTTTAGAATTTCAGAGTTGGACATGGTCTAACACCACCAATTAACACATGGAAAAAAAAGACTCACAGGGAAGGGAAGTGACTGGGCCTAAATTATCCAGCTCCCGAGACTAGGAGACTGGAGTGCAAATGACCTCACCCTGAGGACAATATTACAAGTCACTTTCATCTCCAGTCTTCTCTCTCCAATTATTTTCCTTACAATTTACTAGATGAAACAACAGGGTTGTTGTTCTGAGTTTGTCCCAGTTTTGGATTTTTCTGATTGCATCCCTGTTGTGTAGTTAACACGTTCTTTTAAAATGGAACTTTTAAAATGTAAAAAGAAGAATATACTATTATGAAAAAGGAATAAACTTTTTTTGTTTTCACAACATTTAGATATTAAAACAACATGCTATACTGCAAATCTTCTTTCTAAATGAGATTAATGTACTTAGCTCTAAATGACTTTTGGCTTTATTAAAAACGTCAATTTTATCACAAAATAAATGACTAAAAATCATTCTATATTGAAAAAAGAGAAAGGAATAAAACCCTTGCAAGATTCATAATACATGGCTCTTGTTAGTTTTATTACAAGAGAATGAAGATACTCTCGACAAACACTTCCTGGAAGCAATAGCTATTTATACACAATTCATTTGCTAACTTTTCTGCCAGCAATGCATTATCTACAGGTCTCCAAGAGCCTACAATGAAATTTGTGCCTTGTAGTGTCCCTTCCATATCAAAACTGTGCAAAATCAGTAGATTCCTTATATTACTCCAAGTTTTATTACTCTCTCTAAATCTCTGAGGTTAATAGTGTAACTATACTTTAGCTGGCTTTAATCAACCTTTTATTGTAATGCTTTCACTGGGGACACCAGTAAAGAACAGTCTTTTAAAGTTATACTTTTAAATATTAGTAAAATTAGTTTCATGGGATTATGTGAAAAATATAAGGAAAATGATCATTAATTCATAACACCTTTTCTACACTTAACAGTTGCCTGACGATCAACTCTTTGGGAGACAGGATTTGACTTTCACATCATTGAATTTCTTACAGAAATAAGCAGAATAGCTACAATCCTACTAGATACTCAATAAATGTTTATGGAATTTATATAAACAATAACTGAATTTATGACCCTACACAATTATGGGAGACATTAGCCTTAATATTAGTTAATTCACTCTCTAAATATTTTCACTTATTGCGTGTCAGGCATTGTGCTGGGCACTAGATGATAATTCAAAGTCACACCCAGGCTTTTCCTACTTTTAACAATTGTTTAGATTGTACTGCATTGAATATTCTGTGTGATCCTCAAACCTAAGACCAAAGAACTGGGGAGGAGCCATGATAAGCCCACGGAAAGAAAGCCATACTGGATTTTACTAGAGGGAGAAGAGGATGTACTTTCTGTAGGAGAATTAAGAATCACAATGTCTTCAAGGACGGTGCCCAGGTCTCATTCATCCTTGTGTTCCTAGCTCCTGGCAGGGTACTTGCAGATGTTAGCTGCTCAATGACAACGTGTGTGTAACCAATAACAACAGCAGCCAGTGTTTACTAGGCGCTTCCTCTGAGCTAGGTAGGCCCGGTTCTAAGCACTTTACATGCATTATTTTACGGATGTTAACTTAAGGGAAAAGTATGGACTCTGGAGCCAGATTTCTTGGCCTCTGCCACTTAACAGCTGTGTAATATTAGGGGAAATTACCTAACTTCTCTATGCCTTAGTTTCCTCAAATGTAAAAAGATAATAACATTAGTACCTACCTTTTAAGATGGTTGTGAGTAATAAATGAATTAGGATTTGTTAAGCCCTTAGAACAGTTCCTGGCACACGGTAAGTGCTATTTAAGGAGCAGCTACTATTAGCTCATTTAATCTTCATCACAACATTATGAGGTAGGTATTAATTATCTCATCCCCTTCCTAGAAATGAGGACCCTGAGCAACTTGCAAAGGCAGCTTCCCCAAGCTTAAGCTTCTACATGTGGTTGCGTGTCTGAGACTGTGCTCTTATGCCGCTTGCTATGAGCCACCTCTCACAGAGCCACAGGCCCTCCATGTCTCATGGGCAGTCTCCCGGTGGCAGAGTGAGGACCTAAGGTTTGTGTCTTTTATAGCATCACATAGAAGAATGTTAGAATTAGCAGCTTGGTAAGTTATTATATTAGGAGAAAATACAGAAGGAAAAAGAAAGGAGTGAGAAGGAAGATGTTTTCCCCCTTTGTATTCAAAGACTTCAGATCTGCCTGGAAGAATGGAGCTCATTATATTCCATACCTTGTTCAATTCTTTTTCATGATTTGGTTGATCTGGGGTCACTGAAAACAGCTCTTTCCTTTTCCTTTCTGGTTCTTTAATAGAAGGTGAGTAAGATGATTCAAATCTACAAATTAAAATGAGTAAAAATTAAGCTTAGCTTGATAAACTGTTATGATTATATTGTTAATTTAGACCATTGTAGGCTGCAGAGATAGATTATTAGTCTGTTGGAAACACTTCTGGTTACAGAAATTGCAAGTTCTAATACATTCAGATCCCATAAGTATTTACATATTTAACTGAGTGCAAATGGTTTTAGCGAAAAAAATAAATAAATAAAAGGTAGCAATTAATATGGAATTTCAATTATACATTAAAAATTGGAAGAATACTGGGTTTGCATATATAGATAAGATTTTTGGATAAGAAGAAAAGGCTGTTTCCTATAACAAAATAGCTTGGGAACCTGTTAAAAAAAGGAAATACACCTGACTTGCTTCTACATTGCGCAAAGGAACTGTCAAGAGAAGTCCAAGGGGAGCAACTACTCCATAAAAGTGACCCAAAATGATTAAATCTGACAGTCTACCCAGAGAGAGCTCAAATACATCTATTCTTTGGCTGCTCAATTTATAAAATGGAATTGCAACCACGTATGGATACTAGAGGGGAAAATCAGAAACTAGTATAAAAAGTACAATTTCCACAGGAAATTTGGAGGGGTGTAAGCAGGTAATGTTCACTTCCACATAGGGAAGTTGGTAAAAAAAATCATTAAAACAGAAAAATACAGATAATCAGGCAAGGAAAGCACATGCTTTCTATTTCTTGACTAATCTGGTAGAGTGTTTGGAAGAATGTACCCACCTGTGGGTACAATTTTAGATTTCCAAAGAACTTTTTAAAAGGTTCCACAAATCAAAAACTTAAACCACACAAACAAAACAAAATCTGAGTAACGATAGAGAAATAATTCATTTAAAGATTGAAAATAAAGGGAACTTTTAAAGGTATAAATTACTAGTGATATTCCTGAGGTATGTATGTCTAGACTGGATTGCTTTTTCTGCTTATCAAACATATATGTTAACTGTAGAAAACAGAGTATATCAAAGTATATACTGGTTGAATGTTGTCAGCCAGGAAAAATCATTGTTAGCATTTTTGTGTATATTAATTGTCTTTTTTCCTATGCATATGTGTGTAAATACATACATGTTTCCCATACAATTAGAATGTACTGTACACATTATTTTTCAGTCCCTTTTTGTTTCCTACTCAGTAATATATTGTGAACATTTTATCCAATATTTTCCTAAAACATTATGTCAGGATCAGTATTAAATTTTTCTTATTTCTTATGATTTGGAAGAGGTGAAAAATGAAATTTCCTCTTTTTCAGTTCTTCCTAAGCAATTTCAGGGAGTGGAATGCTGAACTGAATGGTGAAAACCACATGATGATCTTGCAAATTTCAGTGAGTGAATGGAACAAATGTCAAACTTCAATGTGGACAAGTCCAAAGAAGAAAACAATCATCATGCTAATACAAATATAAAAAGGAATTATCATTTGTCACGTAGGAAAAGAATGTTGGAATTATTTTTAATAACTCTTAGAACATATCAGCCCAAGGTGCTTCTACAACTAAAAAAAGAAAAAGCTAACAAAATTTTAACATTATTGAGAAAGGTTCTGAAAATGAATAAAAACATTACATTCCTACTTCTATAAATCTATTGTGCACGTACACTCAGTAGTCTGGGCTGCTTCACCTTAATACAACTGTAAAGAAGAAACAGAGTCCAAATAAAAGAAACCAAAACAATAAAGAAGATAGAACCACATTCATATTAGAACAAACTGAAAGGATTAGAAACTTTCAAGGGGAAAGATGAAGGTTGAGAAATCTATGCCCAAAGTCTAAAATACGATGGAAGCTGTGAAAAGTTAAATCTCTATCTTTTCATCAAATCTCAGAATAGTAGAACTGAGGAATACCCCAAATGAGAAAGATGTAGTTTGGAGACCAAAATAAATACCAGCTTAATTAGAGGATGGCAATCAGGCATAGCAAAAGAGTTGTATTGGCCAAATATGTGAATAACTGCAAGATTTTAGATTAAATCCTGTATTGAAGGAGAGCTGGCAATGTCTGGAATGCAGCATTGGCCTTGTGAGATAGCTCCATAGAAAGCACCTACAATGCTTTTCAGAAAACCAAAGCTAGATAGGGGTTGAATAGTTTGCTCTTCTAGGAAATTTCTTATGTTTTTTAGGCATATACATTATTTGTGCAAAGACATTTCTCACCAACACCACATTGCAAAAGTGCTTTGCACATAGTATATTTCCAGTTGATTTATTAATGATCGGTGACGATGATATATAGCTTGTATATGGAGCACTCAATAATGCTGCCTGGCTAATAGGCCTTCTAGCATCCTTGGTGAGAAATACAATGGGTCATTTTTAGGGATCTTAATTTTCCATTTGTTAAGTGTAGACCTCAAAGAAATGCTAGCAGTTCGCACAATTTTGAAGAAATAATTATTCCCTTTAAAACAATGTAATCATCTTTCAATAAAATATCTCTCACCATTTGGCTACTCAGTTTTTAAAAATCCTATCATTGGTCTGGCATTAGCCTTCAGATTTGAGCAGGGTTCAAGTTCTAATGAGAATTAGAACGTCACTGAATGGTTAGAACAGTCAAACTGTCTATTCACAAGCATAAACATTGGCTAATCCTCAACATCCCATTTGTGGTAATGGAGTATGCAGTATCTGTCTGATTTTGAAAGAGGAAAAAAAATCTGTTCTAACAAAACCCTGAATGGGACTGACAAGGTGGTAAGCATGGAGGCCAAAATAAATAACACATTGACAAGTGAAAAAGTTAATAATAGGTTTACAGGCAATCAAAAGAAAAGCATTTGAAAAATATGTTATAAATCTTATTTATCAACATATATAATTAAATACCAGCTCTATACTATTGTTTTTATAATATCCTGAAGAATAAAGTTCTAAGAAAACTTCTGACTCAGTGTGACACTTAAGTATCCATAAATCAGAACATGATATCATGTTCTAGGTAAATAAAGATATTAATTTTGAAGATAATCATTAATTTTATTTTTAATATCTAATATTATCCAATAATTAACAGCTTGTTAATAGAAAACAAATAGACTTTTTATTCTAGTTCCAAATATAAAACTCTTAAAAATATTTAAAGATCATGTTTTGAACAGTTTTTCTCAGGCTACTGAATATAAAGAATATACCTTTTTTTATTTTCTTGAGCATTTTGGCACTCGCCTATTTTTAATAATTCTCTGTGCAACTGCAACCGTTCCATTTCTATAATTCTCAAGAGATCATCACGTGACTGTAACTCACTTTTCACTTCTGAGAGTCCTGCTTCCATGGCCTAAATAAAAACATCAAAAATTTTCAATGCTCATATGTGGATATCATGATGTATAATACATTTAAAAATATTTAACACCTGTGAACCAGCTTAATTTCAAATGAACTGATATTTAGTCCTTTGCAGGCTCTGTGTTACAGAATTTCATTCATTTAGTCAACAAATATTTACTGAGCTCTGATTACGTGCTCAGCCCTGAGCATATAGAAACAGAATCTGTCCTCAGTGAGCTTACAGTCTAGTGAGAAAGACAAAGAATAACCAAATAATCACACAAATATGGTCACACTGTATGTGAATTTGAAAGAGAGAAACATAAAAGTATGAATAAGATATCAATGCATCAAATTTGGATTAATGCAAATAATTCCCAATTTAAACAAGATAATAGCCAAGAAAAATCTAATTTCAAAGCAGGCCAAGAAAGTGAAATATAAACCATGGTTTATGATTCCATTATTGCCCAAGAGTAGCCCTACTTTAGCTGGGAACTAGAAACACCAGCAATTCTGGGAGTCCAGTGTTTTATCTTGTTACTAGGACAGGCTTGAGCAAGTTTAAAAGCCATTGGGAAGGACCCAGTGAGGAGGCAGAAGGGGTAATAGCAATGATGTCAGATTCCTGAGAAGGTGGGTGGGATGGGTCCTGAAGCACAAGAGGAAGAACTGCCTAAAGCAAAAGAGTCCCTCTGCTCTTGCAATAGGAAAGGAGGAAGATGGAATGTAGGCAAGTACATGCATTTGGATGTGGGGAGATAAGACAGTGGCCATCTGTTGGCTTCTATTTTCCCTGTGAAATAATAAGGCACCGTCAGCGGAAGGAGAGGTGGAGGTGGGGGTATGGGAGTGGTTTTTGAGAGTGAGAAGGTTTAAATGGCCTGCAATGGGAATGGCAGAGTTCGCTGATTGGAGCAACACAGTAGGATTTCCGGCAGTGTTGAATACTCATTTATTTGTGAGCATGACCTGTTGAGTGATTTTCTCCAGCAGTACTTGGCTGTTCTCTGGGAGAGAGGAATGGCGGAGTCCTTCCGTATCATCTAGGTCTCTTCCACTCAGTTATACAGGGAAACTAACGTTTTCTAAGTACGCCTCACCCAGGTCATCAAATCCATTGCCACTTTTACAGATGGGGCAAGTGAGAGCCAGCCTTGGTCGAAAGTTACACAGCTCATAAGTAGCAGATTTTGGAACAGAAAAATCCAGATCTTTTGTCTACTAGTCCAGTTAGAACATTCAAGATGCAAAAATAATTTATTTCACACAAAATAGTAAGAGAAACAGACCTGCAACTTACTGGTAAAGACAGGCTGAGGTACTCTAAAGGGTAGGAGTTTCCTCTGCTAATCAAGGCTATAGAAAACACTACAGATATTTTTAAAACATAATTTGTTCAATAATTATTTATATATCTCAACAGATTTATTCAAATATAATCCACATACCATAAAACTAACCCATTTAAAGTATACAATTCATTAGATTTTAGTATATTCACAAAGTTGTGCAAGTCTCACCACTATCTAATTCCAGAAGATTTTCATCACTCCCAAAATAAACCCAATACCCATTGGCAGTCACTCCTCTTTTCCTTCCCCTTAGTCCCTGGCAACCACTAACATATATTCTGTCTCTATGGAATTGCCTATTCTGGACATTTCATACACATGGAATCATCCAATATGTGGCCCTTTGTGACTGGCTCCTTTCACTTAGCACAATGCTTTCATGGTTCATCCGTGTTGTAGCAGGTATCAGTACTCCATTTCTTTTTATTGATGAATAATATTTAATAGTATGGCTATACCACATTTTGTTTATTTATTCATCAACTGATGGACATTTGGGTGTTTCTGTTTTTTAGCTATTATGAATAATACTGCTATGAAAATTCATGCACAAGTTTTTATGTGGACATATGTTTTCTTATTCATTAATTCTTATCCAAAAATTCACAAAGCCTAGAAATATAACTGTGCAGACAGTATAGGACATATGAGTTCCCAGATAAACTTTTTTTTTTTTTTGGTGAGGAAGATTCACCCTGAGCTAACATCTGTTGCCAATCTTCCTTTATTTTCTTTTGCTGGAGGAAGATTAGCCCTGAGCCAACATCCGTGCCAAGCTTCCTCTATTTTGTATGTGGGTTGCTGCCTCAGCATGGCTGACGAGTGGTGTAGGTCTGCGTGGGATCTAAACTCAAGAGCCCGGGCCTCCGAAGCAGAGCATACCAAACTTAACCACTATGCCACGGGGCTGGCCCCCAGATAAACGTTTTTTTATCAAAGCCTTAAATATATATTATTTTGCAGGAGAACTAGAGACCTGGGCTCAGTGAAGGACCTAACTGCAAGAGTTTAGCCCCAGAAGTTCCTGGCTGACTTAGAAATAAGTATAAAAATATATTCAAATAGATTTAATAGACTTGTTTGAACAAAGATTTGTTTGGATAAAGTCCCTGTTTCAAACAGTGGGGACTTTTCAGATGAGGTTAAATTTCAAAATAAACAAAAGAAATGTGAAACAATAGATTAGCAAGTAGAAAGACAAACCACCTTGATGTGAATGTCATCCTTTACTTTGCCCAATTGAAGAAGGCACTATCTGGGCTCCCTGCTTTGCAAATTTGCCACCAGGGAGCAATCTACCACGAAGCTGCATGTAGAAAAGTGGGCCCGCCTTCACTTGGGGAAGGAGAGACACAAAAGGGCCCTCACTGCGGGCCAATGAAATATAGTGTCACCCTGGGCTAGCGTTACCTGAAATTCTGGAAAATATGATACTAATAGAGTCTGTTTGTTTAATGTTAATAGAAAATAATACCTGTAAGTGCGACATTTGGAGATATCATTAAGGGGGAAAAAAAGCTTATTTGTGATCTAGCTACACAGGGAGGGAAATTTATGTTAAAATTGAAACTTCATAATGCAAATCAATAATAATGATTTGGCACATTTTTCTAACATGAATGAGTATGCAAAAGATTTTAATTATAATTCATAGGATTACGTAAATTGACTATAAAAGTAGAAGAAAAGAGGCTTTGTTGATATTGATAAATTGACAATTTTATTTTTTTTGAGGAAGATTAGCCCTGAGCTAACATGTGTTGCCAATCCTCCTCTTTTGCACTGAGGAGGATTGGCCCTGGGCTAACATTTGTGCCCATCTTCCTCTACTTCATATGTGATGCCGCCACAGCCTGGCGCGATAAGCGGTGCATAGGTCCTCACCCAGGATCCGAAACTGTGAACCTTGGGCTGCCAAAGCGGAGCGTGCAAACTTAACCACTACGCCACTGGGCTGGCCCCTGCAGTTGTTTTTTGACTTGTGCAGTATCCCTTTGAATTCAATGTTAACAATACTGAGCTGACACAAAAATTAGTGAATTTATTTAACTTAGATGTAATTTTAAAATTGGCATGCTTTAGCATAAAAGTCAAATCAATTATTTGTCAGTAAGGATGCAAATATTCAGGAAAATGATTCTTTGGTACTTGATTCAGTTATTGGAACACTTTCAAGTTGGTTTGTAACAACTTGTGTATGTAAATCAACTTTTTTAACTGTAAATTTTATGAAATCTAAATACAGATCAGGTATTTCCAGTGAATACTTAGCATCTAAATTGAAATATATTGTAAGTGTAAAATACACACCAGACTTTGAAGACCTAGTATGAAAAGAAATGTAAAATATCTCATTAATAATTTTTACATTGATTACATGTTGAAATGATAATACTTTGGATATATGTTGTGTTGAATAAAATATATTACTATTATGTATTAATTTTACCCATTTCTTATTTTTTTAATATGGCTACTAGAAAAATTTAAATCATATTTGTGGCTTGCATTATATTTCTATTGGACAGTGTTGTTCTAGCACCTTAATGACACATTAACAAGCAACCAAAAAAGGTCATTTTGGGGGGCATAGATATTAGAAAAAATGCAGAACAATTTATTGTTGTCATTAACTTCCAATGAGAAATAGTGCACATTTGAAAAATATGAGTATAGTGCAGCACAGTAAATAAATATATGCAATGGAATTAACATGTATACTGACACATTTCAAGGTTGTAGAAAGAATGTGAGAAGACGTAATTCATGTGAAAATTCAGATGCATCTGGCACTAAAGTGTGTTATAAACTAAACAGAATTTTATATAAATTAAGTGACAGTAATTCAAATCAAAATGGTTGTCTTTTTAAATTCATGTGCAAGATGTGGAACACTGTCATATGAAAGTTTTGCAAAAAGAGAAGAGAAACTTCTTTCTAAGCACATGCACTGGTTACAATGATTATGTACCTCTAATTATTCCCATTTGGTAAAATATAAATTTTGTATAAAACAAGTTTAAGGCCCATCTGTTTAGTTAGAAATTTGCCTAATGGTTTGAGACGCAGTGATTTTAAAACTTCAAATCAGTTACCAAATAGTAAATAATTGATATCTTCTCATTTAGTATTTATTTCAAAGCAAAAGAATGAAACATAAGTGGAATTCAGAAATAAAACAGGAAAAAGGCCACATAAAAGCATTATTCTCAGCATTTTTTTCCTAAACGCATCAAAAATAATTAGTGTTTTCCCGGGAGTAGAAATCTTATCTTTTAGATACTTTGAAGGTTTTGAACCAAATTACTTCTCAAAATCTTTTCATTAGGACTATAATATATCTTTGGTGTGTGTGTGTGAAACATACTCCAGAATACTTTGGTTTGTTTTTTAACACACGCGATTCTTTTGTGAAGTATAAAATGGAGATTCTTAGTTTAAATTTAGTAATGTTCCTAGATCCAAGGATAACTAAATTATTTTTTTAAATGAACAAAAATTTGTAAAAATAACTTTAGTAAACTTTCTTATAGAAATTCATGGATAATAAATAAATAATAGTCATGTTAATATTTATCATTAACTATAGAAAACATCACAAAGTAGAGTTAGAGAATTACTGGTAAAGAATATGAGAAAAATAACATTTTAAAATTTAAAGCAAAGTTTCTCAACCTCAGTACTATTTACATTTTGGTCTGGATAATTCTTTGCAGTGGGGGTGGTCTTGTGCATTGCAGGATGTTTAGCAGCATCCCTGGCCTCTACCCAGTAGATGCCAATAGTACCCCTTTCCCCTGTTGTGACATCCAAAAATGTATCCAGGCATTGCCAAGTGTCACCTGGCGAGCAAAATCACCCAGCAGAGAACCACTGATTTAAAGGAAAGTCATAAAAATTAGGCAATATTGTTACTTTATAAGCTTTAGTGTAAATATCAATAAAAATATTTCAAAATTATATTGACTTCTATGAATAGCTGGGTTTTAATTTTGTTAGTCTATATTCAGGAATATTAATAAATTATTAAGTACATTAATAAGTGTATACATGAGGAAAAGTCAAGTGGGTAACATGGACTTTCCTTAGCCCAGACAACCTATAGAGCCTTCTCAGGAGTGCATGTAAGCCCCTGGAAGTTTGTAGAGATCTTGGGTGAGGGGATGAGTCATATCCTGTTGGACTTGGGTCAGGAATGTAAGTCAATTAAATGATATTGTTAAAAGATAGGGTGGCCTTGACCA
Source organism: Diceros bicornis minor (assembly GCF_020826845.1). Taxonomy (NCBI): domain Eukaryota; kingdom Metazoa; phylum Chordata; class Mammalia; order Perissodactyla; family Rhinocerotidae; genus Diceros; species Diceros bicornis. The sequence continues at coordinate 40,229,687 of NC_080746.1, forward strand.
TCAGGTGGTTCGAGTCCTCTAACTTCCTGCTACACGTTCAGACTCCCAGGTTGCACTTTGTCTCTTCCTGTCAATAGAAGTGTGTCAATGTGATAAGAGTGCGAAGTATAGGTTTACGGCATTTACTTGGAGAGAGGGTAGAGATTATAATATGAACCCGGAATGTTAATTTAGTAAAATCTTTCACTGTACACTCTTCCTCTATTTGTAATATTCCTTCTTTTAACAAGATTCTGCAACTTACTTCCTGGAAAAGTCTAAAAGATAAGGTTCTAAGAAAGAGAAAGCTGGGGTTGGTCAAGGAAAGCATTACAGAGAAAGCAAGTCATACTGCCGAGAGAGGAGAACAGAGGCTCCTTCTAGAATAGGGTAAGAGTAGTGATTTCTATTCTGCAAGTGAGCCAAGAACCAAGCGCCGAACCTCAGCCTATAAACGGGGATGTTCTTAGATGCCGTTATAGGTCCAAACAGAATTTTCTGGGGGAGATTAAGAGGAACTAATAGTGAAGAAGCTGAACCTCACCAAAGGGTAGAACCAGACTTCATAACTGGACTCGCTAATGAAATATGTTTCAGGCAAACTAAAGAGAACAGAACAAAACAGATCTGAGCAGAAAATAGATTTCCAGAGACCAGAACCAAAAAGACCTCAAAAAGGGACAAAGAGAACTCTTCAGTCTGTGCAGGATAACCTGAAACCTGGAGGAGAATATTTTGGGAAGTATCCAGAAAAATAATCTCCTTATTTATTGATTGTGATCCTGGTGCGGACTCCAGCAGTGCAAAGACAGCTGCATAATGTAAGTTTAAGTTGTCTTTAAATCAGGGCCAGAGGTGTGACCAGTTGTCCCATACCAGGGAGATGAACGGGAAGTAGCCCCTGAGAGGGAGAGAATCCCATCAGAACCAGCAGTCATGCAGAACCACCTCAAACAGGACTGCGTGGGCTGACTGGCAAGCTAACCACTGGACACCGCCTGGACAACCTCTAGAGCAGAAGAATAAGGGCTAATCTCATTTATCTTTTAGCGAAGCCAGAGAAAACATTAGCAATACCTTTTCTATTTATAGAAAATTTATGGCTTCCTCCGGGTTTAGTATTTGTGGTTTAGCTTAATTTGTCTGTTTACATCTGTTTTCTAGTTTGTCTTAGAATAACACCCCCCCTCCAAACAAAGCTGGAGTTTGGGATGGGGGAGATGTACTTCTCTTAGAAATGCCACGCAATAGGAGAAGCTGGGAGCCTTGTGTTCTGTCCCCTTGCAAACTTGGGGAAAGGGAACACAGAAGAGTACATGCTGGCAGAGAAAGAAGTTAAAGGACTAATCCCATATATAATGAGACAGGATGGGGGGATGAGGAGTTGGCTGAAGACTAAGATATGACCCTGGGAGTTTAAGTGGCAGAAGATCCTGAGGTGGAATAACTTAGAGAAGTAGAAGTCTGCTCAGACAGTGACCTGAGAAAGTCTACCTAAGCGTGGGGAGGGAATAGAGTGGGACAAGAAATGGGTCAATTGACACAGAGGAATGGGTAGAAAGAGGCTGACTGTTTGGAGGTGGGAGATAAGACCTAGAATGGGAGATAAAACTATAGAATGTCTCAAGTAACTGGGATATTTGTGAATAAGAAATACATATTTAGTAAAGAAGTGGATCATGACCAATTATGATGAATGCTATATAACCTTCTTAGTGGTTGCAAAAAGTAGAGAGACAAAAGAAAAAAGATTTTTGAGTTAAGAAAAAAATTAATTCTTGGAAAAACCATCAATCACGTCTGCCAATGTGGAAGTTACTCCCCCCACCAAAAAAAAAAAAATCTCCAGGCCACTTGTTTGGTAAATGATTCTGATAAGGTTAACAGTGATAAGTCACAGGGAGTGAACCTCATGCCTCTCACTGAGGTTATGAGATTGTTGAACCCTTAATGATTTCCTGGATGTCCAACCCAGGATTCCTGTGAGTCAAAGAGGCACAGGGCCAGAGAGAATGAATAGTGGGGACACAGGGTGGTGTGCAGCTAAAGCGCCATGGTTTTAGGCACGGAGGTCTGTAAGTGCCCGCTCTTATACTGCACTGGTAATACATTATTATTATGTCACTGCAGAACCAAAGTGCACTCGAGTGGGGTAAATTACCTATGGGATTACTGAATTTACTCATCAAGTGAGAGTTACATACTAAGAGGAAATATGAGGTGAATTTACACATGTAATATAAAATTTGCTTTCTAATCCATATACCTGTTGAGTCATCATTTATATACCTCATGGGCAATATCAGTTGAAAAATAAATAAATCTTCACCTGGCACTGTCTTTGGTACATTTTCAGTTCTTGTAAGAGCTTCTGATTTTCATCTTGTAACTTATTCCTGCTTAGTGCTATTTCACTCACAGCTGATTTTAATTTTTCAATAATGAACTCATCTCTTTCACTGGTTTCACAACTGGGATCTGGTTCACACATCAACAGAGGAATTTCAGAGCTGCCGTCTTCTATGCGCTGTTTTTTACCATTTAGTTGAGTTTGGTAACTTTGTGCCTGTTTCTGAGAAATATGAAAACTGTGTCAACTAAATGGAGAATATCATATTTAAGCTTACATAAAGTTCAAGAATGATAGAAAAGAATTAAGAAAAACATCTTTAAATACGTCATTAGATAATGAAGCTTTGTCCTTTGTAATTCAGTCTTGTGTTTATTCTGAAACCTCAATTTCAGATGGCATAAAGAGAAAACATATTTGTATAACCTCAGGGCAAAGATGTAGAATAGGGTGCGGGTCTTGGGGTAGGGAATTCTTATTCACCAAGAAAGAAAAAATCTTGAAGATATAAAAAGAGGAAAACTATGGATTCAACTGAACAACAGTTGAAAATATCTCTACGACCAAAAATAAACAAATAAAACAAAAACAACTGGATTGTAGAAAAGCGTTGTCAACACATATAACAAGGGATAATAATTCTTGATGTACAAAAACTTCTACACATCAATAAGAAAAAGACAAACAACACAAAAGAAAAATGGGCAAAGTTTATGAACAGGCAATTCATAGAAGAGGAAATGAAAAAGGCTAGGAAGCATATGAAGACATGCTCAACCTTATAAGCAGTCAGAGAAATGCAAAGCAAATCAAGCCAATATTACTATTAGACCATCAAGTTGGTAAAAATCAAAAGACTGATAACATTCCAAGCTGGTGAGAGTATGGGTACTCCCATCACCTGTTCATGAATTGTAAATCACTATAACCTTTTGGGGAGTAAACTGCTAGTATTTATTAAAAATTTGAATGGACATACTCTTTGGCGCAACAATCATATTTAAGATTTTAATCTAAACAAAAGGAAAGTATTAGTATGTAGAGATGTGTATACAAGGATATTTGTTACAATATTGTAATAGCAGAAAACTGGAAACAACCTGAATGCTCATCAATAAGGAAATAATTGAAAGAATTATGGTATATCTACTATATATTGTGATATATTAGGTATAGTATATATACTACATACTATGAAATATTATGAAGAATTAAGTGGAATTTTATGTAGTGACTTGAAAGGATATCCATGGCTGATTAAGTAAAAAAGTAAATTTTTAAAAAGGAAAAATATACAAACTTACACACAAACACACATTGACATGTTTGTACAAACAAAAGAAAACGCATGTAAAGATAAACACCTGTTAACAGTGTTTATATTAAATGGACCAGAATGGAGTAGGGGATGAGGCTATTAATTTTACCTTAGATTATTTTGTTCTGTTGAATTCAGGGAACATGTATAACATATAATTCAAGTAACTTAAAGAAAGAATGAAAAATAAGTATATCAAACAAAAATCGTAGTTTCTTACTGGCTTTAATAAAATTCCAAATTCCTTAGCCGAGTCTCTAAGGCTTATTATGATCTGTATCTAACTCACCAGGCTTACTGCCCACTACCCCTCCCTACTTCCCACAGGGACTTCCAGCCAATTGGCCCATTTTCCATGCCTAGAATTCACCTTTAGCTCTCTTACCTCAGTGATTTCACTCGTTATTTCCATCACCCAGCATACATTCTCTCTTGTCTCAAAATATATCCATTCTTCAAGGTCCAGGCCCAGTCCCACCCCTGCTAGAGAATGTTTTCTGACTACCTCAGTCCAAACTTTTCTCTTACTCCTTGGACCTCTAAAAGGATTTGGATCCTTTCCATTCACCTGTCATTAATTACCAGTAAATCTGTACATGTATGATCTCTATATCTAGGCTATAAGGTTCTTGAGGGCAGGGACCAAGCAATTTTAGACTTTCTAAGTGATTTTCCCACAGGCATGCAAAAACATGTGTTACTTAATGATATAATAACAATGAACTTCTTAATAGCACCATCCTTTAAGACATGTAGACTAAATTCACCATTACAGATATTTCATGCACTTGTGACTTTACCCAGTGTTGGACCCACTCTGGTTATTTTCCTGTAGTTGGCATTTCCATCTGTAAAAAGATTACACGCTGAATGGCAAAGATAGTAATATTTAACCTCTATTTTCTTCTAATTTAGAGGATAGTATTAGATAATGTACCTGAAACTGATCACACTTCTCAGATAATAATTTTTGTTGAGCATCTAAAGAAACTAGATGTGTCTGATATAGTATCTCTTGCTTGTCCCATTCTCTTGACTTTGTTCTAAATTCCTTTAAAAAAAATGGAGGGACAAACATAAATTGAAGAAAATTATTCATTTTAAATGAACAGTGAACATGGCTTCTTTCATTTGTACATCTTTATTCCGAGAAAAAAAGTAAGTCTATTCTTTTCCCATTAGAAAAACAAAAGAAGCATCAACTCACTCATCTTGGATTTACTTACTACATATACTAGGAAAATATGGAATTTGTAACGTAATTCTTGTATTAAAAATTAAGCATTTTATTTGTTAGAAATGTAAGAAGTTTCTCTGATAACAAATGATGATTACTAATAAGGGAGTTTCAAACAACTTTTTGCATCAACCAGTAGTTCGTTTCTATTTCCTGAGCTGACACCAGAAGTTTTTTCCCCTCTTTCATTCTCTACACTCAGTCACCAAACTTGTTCCCTTATTTTTTTAGGGGGTGGGGCTTGGATTATTTTGTGACTCTGTCCCCTGTGGCTTTCAAAGCTACCATCCAAGGTGAAGCCAAGATCAACTCATTCTTGAGAACAGAACAACCATCTCAGGCCTCATTTAGGCAATACCAACTGGGCTAACCTGGGGAAGAAGTGGTGGAACTAGCTTGATACAGCATGCTCAGTTCTTCAAGTTTTTGCTTACGTAGCATACTCATGGAGCATGATTATCTGTTCACAGCTTAACACGAGGAAAGGATATGGCTTTGGGAATGACAAAGAAAACTTCACTGCTTCTCAATTTTGCCTAGGGCTGGCCCCTGTATCTTATCTTTCTGTCCAGACTGTAAGCAACTTAAGGGTTTCATTACTTTTGTATTGCTCACAGTGCCTGACAAAGTGCCAGGCACCACTTATATTCCACGAATGTACAAACAAAAACATGGTATTAATATTTCCTAGAATTTAAACATTTCTCACTAAATTTTGCAAAGAAAACAACATGGTTGGAAACAAACTCTGCGGCTACTAAGTCCATGACTATATATTGTTGCATATAGATACATGGCATGAAAGTATTGATTTCCAGTCATCAATTCAGTAATATTTATTAAGCACCTAGTGTCCACCAGGTATGATGGAGAGAAGAGAAGAGAATTTGGAAATATTTCAGGATTAAAAGAAACAAATTTTTGAAAAAAAATCAGGGAATATATAATAAAGTAGGGAAATGTACATGTAAACAAATAATTTTACGGTATAAGTATAATAATAACACTATAGTATTATTATATATAATTATTATATATTAATTATTATATTATATATAATATATTGTATTATATATAACACTATAGTGTTGTTATTGTATTATATATAATAGATATTATATAAGTATTATATTATATATATAATAACACTATAGTGTTATTACTGTACTTTATTGTACTATATTGTGACAGAGGATGTCTCAATCATCCCAGCCATCTCCAATAATATGTCAAATTGGAACATAGTTCATTTGGCCGGAGTGATTGGTGTTGTTTTCAAGATGGCTGAAAGGACTGGATTGGCTATGCTGGAAAATAAATATGCTAATTTAGAGAATTAAAACTACATCTTGCTTAAAATGAGAAGAACATGGCATTTCATATTTTTTATAGAGATGATTTTAAAGAATATTTGGGGAAATTTTATTTTATAAATCCACAAATCCCAAAACAATTAGTGAAGGGAGGCTACAAATTAGGAGGCTTTTATAGTAATTAAAGGTGACCTGAAATTGAGTAGTGGTAATAAGGCTGGAGGAATATGGATAGACTCTCTTTTAAATATATAATAATACCTTATGAGCAATGGACTGTATTTATTAAGATAAATGGAGACAGTTCATTTAAAGCTATTGACTTTGATTCTGACATTCGACAATTTTAAGTTAAGTAGATGAAAACAGTCTTTAGCAATAGTGACAAATTTACAAACCTAGTAGTGGAAAATAGGTAACAATTCAAATCAATACAAGGTAGGTAAAAAAAACTGCTGTTTACTTTCAATTTAGAAAGGAGTCTTCAGAGTCAGAAGTTAAAATGTGGCCAAGGTTGACTTACACAGTTCATGTCTTTCAGATAATATTAATTTTTAGCATCACCCACCCAATAACCTCAATCTTGAAAATAAATATTTCCCAGAATTCTTTAGGAGCATGCAGAAGCATTAACCTCAATTCCTCATAAAGGAAGGAAACAGGTAGAAATGAGGCCAAGAATGAGGCCAAGCAAGGCTAGAAATGTGTGTCACAGACATATCAGCAGGTGCTTATAATAGTTCTGACTTTCTTGGTTTTACAGATATATTGGTTTCAAGATTAGTGAGCAAGTACAATATATCCAGTAGTTATGGGGCTATGCAGAGACCTAGAGAGCTTTATAAGGATTTTTGCAGAGACTGGAGGTGTCAGCCCAGGTTCCAGAAGGACTGTAGACTTGCCTAAATCTCCAGAGTAAGTTCTCCATGGCTGGAAAACCTTTTCTGGGTTTTTAAGGTTGACACTGTGTCAGGGTCATTAAAATTAGTGGAAACTACATTATTTTATATATATATATATATATATATATATATATATATATATATATATATATGTATGTATGTATTTTAAATCCCTCTACTAAATATTGAGAGACGGAATGAACATTTCTTTACTGATTACTGCATGTATGTCAGGGACTCTATAAACCTCCACTTGTAAGACAGTTTTAACTTTTTATTATGAAAATTTTCATGCTTACATAAAAGTGGAGAGTAAAACAAACTCCCATGTACCCTTCACCCAGTTTAACTACCATCGACTTAGTCCATCTTTATTTCGCTTAACCTCCATCCTTTTTTGTTGGACTATTTTAAGGCAACTTCCAGACCTCATATATTTTCACCCCTAAAGCTTCAGTGTCCATCTAAATACACACACACATACACACACATTTTTTTTCTTCCATAACCACAATGTCACTGATAAGATATTTTTATCTCCATTTATTGGTGAAAAAAATGGAATCTCTGTGAGGCTAACAGCTTGTCCGAAGGTCACAGGGCAAATAAATGAGCCAGTCAGGACCTGCTTTAAGTTATAAACTGTCACGCTTTTCCACTATAGCATGCTGCTTCCCACTGCTCTATTACTATAGCAGGGTATAAATGTTTGTCCCAAAGGAAAAACAAAAACATGCTTATATATAGACTAAAACTAGAACAGTCCATCTCCTACATATTAATTTTTCAGATGGCTTTAAGTAAAAGCAGGTACATGAAGTGTTTCCATAATTATACAGATTAAACTGTGTCTACATAATGTGCTTAAAATTTTTGTATAAGTATAAACATATCAAGTCATATTTTGCTACTAATTTCCACTATAATTTCATGAGATATATTTTATGTAAATATTTAGTTCCCTAAATGTAAAATATGCACACACACAGCACTCAATATTAATTTAAGGCTTTTTCTTTGAACAATTTATATGAATGTGGTTCTTTCACTAAACCACATGTGATGTTAATCAAATGGATAATCAGTGACTTGATCTCTGCATTTTTAGTGAAAGCACATGTATATTACAGTGCACATCTCTGGGCATCTTCTGTAAGACAAGGATATTTCTAAAGCCAGTCTAATTACACCACTGCAAGAGCCAGGGGGTTATGCATAGTGCATTTTCCTAGACAGTCAACTTTATTTAGTGGTAGTAATTTTGTATTTAAAAAAATGTACATTCATTATTCAGCAGAATATAAAATTTGCAGCAATTCATTTTTTTATTTTTATTTTTTTTGTGAGGAAGATCAGCCCTGAGCTAACATCCATGCCCATCTTCCTCTATTTTGTACACGGGATTTGTCACAGCATGGCTTGATGAGCGGTGCATAGGACCGCACCCGGTATCCGAACCTGAGAACCCCGGGCTGCCGGGCCGCTGAAGCGGAGTGCATAAACTTAACCACTACGCCACCAGGCTGGCCCCTAAAATTGGAAGGAATTTAAAAACTAAAACCCAAGACTTCCAACAATTTTTTTTTTCTGTTCTTAAAAATATTTTGGAGCAAAAGTTTGAGAAGGACTGTTAGTTGAAGAGTAAGATGATAAAGTATGAAACAGCGCAATGACAATTAGAAAGGGAGAAGAAGAAGATAGGACACATTAGACAAGGGAAAGGGGCAAATTGGGCTGAAATATGACTAAGAGAGAGGAACAGATCAAAGATTCTTAGGAGGTTTCTACCTGGGTGATTGGAGGTACAGAACCATTACCTATCAACAATGTAGAAGAAACTGAAATTATTGGCTGGGGGTGGGGGAAAGCTGAGGTTTAGTGCGTGAACAATGAAAGAAATTGAGTGGGATAACATAATAACGGTCAACTTGACGTCAATTAAAAAACAATAATTGAACAGCACTGGGAATTCAGCTAAGGTTAGCGACTAGCAATTTATTGTAGAATCTAGCCATGATTTCATTACCTGTAGCAGAAATGCTCAAGAGCTAGGGAAGCAAAATACCTGGTTGGTTTTTTCCAAGCTTGGAATGTTAAGCGGATAACAGCAAGTGCATCCGTGACACAGTAAACTATTCTAGGGAATTGAGATTTTAGAAGTTCTGGGTGCTACGGGGTAGCAATACTGGAATGGCACTATCTCTTTAAAGAAAAAACCCTGAGACTTCAAGCCCTGTCCTGAAAACTGTTATGAGGCTTCACTGGGATTTAAGCACCTAATAGTTAAACAGCCATTAAAAGATTTATTAGATATTTGCTTTAAGTGACCCCAGGGATGTCCTTCAATTTCATTCAACATCTGCAGTTTCTTTGAACTTTTTTTTTGGCTCTCCAAAAATGCTGATATATATAAAAGATGTATAAATCAGTGATGTTTTAATTCACTAAGTGCTTGAAGGGAAGGTGCACCAAGAAAATATGTTCAATGAGAAGTTGATTTGTAATGGCGTTTGTTACCACAGTTGAACGTGCCGTTGTCTACACTAGAGACAAAGAGCCCGCAGCCACAACAATCAATCTTTAACACACAGGAAGAAACTCAGAAAACATAGCTCACCTCTAATTTCTGGTGCAAATTGCTCATTTCAAAGGGTGTTTCTTCTTTGAGGTGAGGTAATTCTTTTCGTCGAAACTTATTTTGTTTCATTTGGTGTAATCTCAGTTTTTCAAAGCTATTAGTTAGTTTGGAAAACTGTAAAAAAAAAAAAAGAGAATGCTAACACTTTACTATTACTGGTTATTTCTAACTTGATTTCACTATAGTTTTTGTCTTGTGTACTTCTGAAAATTTAAATTGCGATTAGAAAATGCAGTAAAGCTTAAATGTTCCAATTAGTGAAGATAGAACCAGTTATTAAAACTAAATTGTTGAAGCTGAACACAATTCAGCTTTCATGTAAATTTGGGACTTCATTAGCTGCACAGTTAAACAATGATTCACTTGAAAAATGTTTTGTTCAGTTTTGTTTTAACCATATGTAGCAAAGCTCACAATTTCAAAAAAAGCCAAGTTTTTTCTCACTTTTATTTAGTGCCATCTTGTGTTGACAATTTTAATTTCAGTAACTCAGTCTATAAAATAACTAGCTTATACTTTATTCAAGAAAACTGCAGGCCAGCCCGGCGGCATAGTGGTTAAGTTTGCGCGTTCTGCTTTGGTCGCCCAGGATTTGCCGGTTCAGATCCTGGGCACAGACCTACTCACCACTGGTCAAGCCATGCTGAGGTGGTGTCCCACACAGAAAAACTAGAAAGATCTACAACTAGGATATACCACTATGTACTGGGGCTTTGGGGAGAAAAAAGAAAAAAAGGAAGATTGGCAACAGATATTAGCTCAGGGCCAATCTTCTGCAAAAAAAAAAAAAAAAGAATCTCGGTGCAGAAGTGAAGATGCTGACAGCTTTAAAAAAAAAAAGAAAACTGAGTACTTAATTTAAAAGATACGAACAACATAAACTACTTATTCATGTTGATATGTTTACATAAATTTAAATATCAAAATTGATGTAATCTTTTTCTTACCAATAATTCTTTTTATAACTTAGACTCTATTATTTTCTCTGTTTTTTATTCTACTTTCAAATAATAGATTAAAAGCAACATGGTCTATCAACATTGTGAGGAAATTTCTATATAACTATTTACAAAAGTTTTTGTTTTGATTTTTTATTTTGAAATAATTATAGATTCACAAGAAGTTACAGAGAGATCACAAGAAGTTACAGAGAGATTCTGGGTCATCTTCACCCAGTTTCCCCCAATATTTACATCTTATTGAACTATGGGGCAACACCAAACCCAGGAAATTGACATCAGTACAATATATGTGCATAGTTCTATGCCATCTTATCACAGGTGTAGATTTGTGTGACCACAACCACGATCAAGATACAGAACCATCCCATCAGCACAGATCTCCTGGTGCCTTTGTAGTGACACTCATCGCCCTCTTCCCCCCACCGCTAAGTCCTGGCAACCACTAATTTGTTTTTCCATCTCTATAATTTTGTCATTTCAAGAATGTTATAAAATGGAATCAAACAGTATATGACCTTTTGAGGTTGGCTTTTTTCACTCAGCGTAATGCCCTTGAGATGTATGTGTGTATCAACAGTTTGTTCCTTTTTATTGCCCAGTATTATCCCATGATGTGGATGTACCACAGTTTGACCATTCACATATGGGATCATTTTGGTTGTTTCCAGTTTTGGGCTATTTCAAATAAAGCTATGAACAATTGTGTCTACTCTATCTGATATTAATGTAGTCACTTCTGTTTTCTTTTTCTTTCTGATGTAATTTTTAAAATGGAGGTATAATTCACCCTTTAAAGTATCAATTCATTGGTTTTTGTATATTCACAAAGTTGTGCAACCATCACACTATCTAATTTCATAATATTTTCATCACCTTGAAAAGAAACCTCATACCTATCAGCAGTCACTACATACTTCCTCCTTCCTCCAGCCCCTGGCAACCACCAATCTACTGTCTGTCTCTACAAATTTGACTACTCTGATCATTTCATATTAAAGGTATCATAAAATATGTGGTCTTTTGTGTCTGGCTTCTTTCACTTGGCATAATGCTTTCAAGGTTCATCAATGCTGTAGCATGAATCAATACTTCATCCCTTTTTATGGCCAAATAATATTCCATTGCATGGCTGTACCACCCTTGTTTATCCATTTGTCAGTTGATGGACATTTGGGTTGTTTCCATTTTTTGGATATTATGAACAATGCTGCTATTAACATTTGTGTGCAAGTGTTTGTGTGGATATATGTTTTATTTCTCTTGAGTATATACCTAGGAGTGGAATTGTTGGGTCATATGGAAACTTCATAGTATATAACTCCAAAGTTAAAATGTTTAACTTTTTAAGGAACTGTGAAAGTGTTTTCCAAAATGGCTGTACCATTTTCCATTCCCAATGGCAATGTATACGGTTCCAATTTCTCCATATCCTCACTGACAACTTGCTACTGTACATCTTTTTTACAGCCATCCTAGTGGGTGTGAAGGGGTATCTCATTATGGTTTTGATTTGCATTTTCCTAATGACTAATGATGTTGAGCATTTTTTTATATGCTTATTGGTGATTTGTATATCTTGAGTAGAGAAATATCTATTCAGATCTTTGCCCATTTTAAAATTTGGTCATTTGTCTTTTTATTGTTGACTAGTAAGAGTTATTTTTTTATTCTGGATACTAGTCCTTTATTAGATATACAATTTGCAAATATTTTCTCCCCTTTTTGGGTTGTCTTTTTATTTTCTTGATGATGTCCTTTGAAGCACAAAGGTCTTTTAATTTTGATAAAGTTAAAGTTATCTAATTTTTCTTGCGCTTTTGGTGCCAAAACTAAGAAACCATTGCTTAATCCAAGGTCACAAAGATATACTCCTATGTTTTCTTCTAAGTGTTTTACAGACTTAATTTTTAGCTCTTTGATTCATTTTGAGTTAATTTTTGTCTATGGTTTAGGTAAGGGTCCAACTTAATATTTTTGCATGTGAATATTCAGTTATCCCTTCACTGTTGAAAAGACTATTCTTTCTCCATTGATTTATCTTGGCATCACTTTGGATTAACATTTGCATGCTATATTTTTTCCATCTTTTTACTTTTAACTTACCTATACAGTTATATGTGAAGGGAGTTTCTGGAACAGAGCATATAGTTGGGTCATATTTTTTTATTTACTCTGTCAGTCTCCATCTTTTAATTGGTGTGTTTAGACCATTTCCATTTAATGTAATTATTGATATGTTAGGGCTTAAGTCTGACTTCTTTTGTTTTCTGTGTGTTCTCTAGTTTTTGGTTTCTCTGTTTTAGCTTTCCTGTCTTCCACAAGGTTACTTGAACATTTTTTAGAATTCCATTTTGATTTATCTATAGTGTGTTTGAATATATCTCTTTGTATAGCTTTTTTAGTTGTTGCTCTAGATATTATATTATATACACATAAGTTATTACAGTCTACTGGTGTCTGCATTTTACCAGTTAAAGTGACGTGTAGAAATCTTACTTCTCTTTATGTCCCTTTACCTTTCCCAATTATAACATTATTGTCTTAAGTATTTCCTCAACATACATTAAGAACCACATTAGACATTGTTATAATTTTTGTTTCAGCTGTCAAACAATTTAGAAAACTCACGAGAAGGAAAGTCTATTGCATTCATCCATGTTTTGACTCTTTCCAGTGTTTTTTCTTTCTTCCTGATGTCTCAAGATTCTTTCTTTACCATTTATTTTCTGCTAAGAGAACTTCCTCTAGTCATTCTTTTAGGGTAGGTCTATTGGTGACAAATTCTCTTAGTTTTCCTTCATTTGAGAATGTCTTGATTTCCTCTTTATTCCTAAGGATATATCTCTGGACATAGAATTTTGCGTTGACATTTCTGTTCTTTCAGCAGTTGAAAAATGTTCCACTTCCTTCTGGCTTCATGGTTTCTGATGAGAAGCCCGTCATCTGAATTGGTTTTTCCCCACAGAGAAGGTGTTACTTCTCTCTTGCTGTTTCCAAGATTTTTTCTCTGTCTTTTACTTTTCAGAACTTTGATTATGATGTGCCCTGGTGTAGATTTCTTTGGGTTTACCATGTTTGAGTTTCACTCAGCTTCTTGAATCTGTAGGTTTACATCTTTTGCCAAGTTTTGGAACTTTTTAGCCATTAATTATTTGAATACCTTTTCAGTCCCACCCTCTTTCTTCTCTCTTTCTGATACTCTTTGACACAAATTTTCAATCTTTTTTTATAGTACTACATGTCCCTGAGGTTCATTTTCTTTTAGTCTATTTTCTCTCTGTTGTTCAGATTGGGTAATTTCTATTTTGCTATCTTCAAATTCACTGATTGTTTCCTCTATCCTCTCTTTTCTGCTTTTGAGCTCATCCATTAATTGTTTTTAGTTTGGTTACTGTATTTTTCAGCTATAAAATTTCTAATTGGTTGTTCTTTATAGCTTTGTTTCTGTGCTAAAACTTTCTAATTTTTCATTTGTTTCAAATATGTCTGTAATTGCTCACTGAAGCATTTTTATAACAGTTGCTTTAAAATCCTTGTCAGATAATTCTAATATCTGTATCAACTCAGTGTTGGCATCTCTTGATTGTCTTTTCTCATTCAACTTGAAATCTTCCTGGTTCTTGGTATGATAAGTAATTTTTTATTGAAACCTGGACCTTTCTGGGTATTGTGTTATGAGACTCTGGATTTTATTTAAATATTGTGTTTTAGCAGTCCTCTTCTGACAACATTCCAGCAGGGAAAATACAATGCTGCCTCATTAGTGCCAGGTGGCAGTGGAAGTCCAAGTCTTAACTTGGCCTCAGAGGGTAATCCGGGGGAGGTGTTCTTTATTACTGTTGAGTGGGAGTGAGAGTTCAGGCTCCCCATTAATCTTTCGCTGACACCACCTTGATCGGAGGGACATAGGTGCCTTGTTACTGCTTCCCACATGGTCTTCACTGACACTGTAGTGAAGGTGAGCGGCCTGGTTACCACTGAGGGGTGGTGAACATCTTGACTCCTCGTTAGGCTTCCCCTGATACCATTCCAGAGAAAAGGGAGCAGGGTGCTTATCACCACCAGATGGTCACACAAGTCCAGGCTCTCCACATGGTCTCCACTGACATCACGGGTTGAGAGAGGTCTGATTAACACCCAGTGGCTATGAAAGTCCTGGCTCTCCACTCAGTCTTCTCTGACGCCATGCAGGGGAGTGGCCTGGGTTCCCTCCTTATAGCCTGGTGGGGGTGGAACCCTAGGCCGTCCACCCAGTCTTTGCTGGTGGGGTGGGTGTGAGCTGTAGTTTTTTTTTTTTTCCTGTGGTGTTTGGCTGGAGCAGAGCAGTTATTGTCTAAAAGTGTTTAATCTTGCTAGGCTATCTTTTTCCTGGTCTTTTGACTGCAGAGAGCAGGCTTTCCTTGGGAGTCTTTTTGTTTGTTTGTTTGTTTGTGTCCATTGGAGTGTCTGAGTTGCAGGCTTCTCTGTTACCCAGTCTGGGTATAAGAGGTAAAAAAACATCCCAGGGAACTCACCACTGTGTCATTCCTCGGGTCCCAAGGTCCTAGTTGGTCTGACTCTTCTCTCCACTTTTCAGAGTCTTCTTATGTTTTTTATAAATAATGTCCAGGGCTTCTAGTAGCGTTTAGCAGGAGGAATAGGGAAAAGTATGTCTACTCCCTCTTTCTAGAAGGAGGAATCTCAAATATATATATAATTTAATTATAGTTTTATAATGGTTAGGAGGAGAAGAAAATACCTCGCTTTAAAAAAGGAAGCAATTTCTACAAGAACGCTTTGACAGAGTCGAGTTATTCAATGCAGAGTGTGGTCAAGCATATCCTTAAGATATTTTAGGAAAATGAAATTGTAAATAAACCAGGAATTTCAAAGAAGGAAGCAGCGTGAGCAAACAGCAACAAAAGCATGTTGCCACAAGACACCATTTTCTGGTTAGAAAAATGACATATTACCAGCTATTATGCAAACCAAGTCAAGTACATAGTACTTTTCTTTTTCTGTCTTTCTCCCTCCTCCCCTCTTTCCTTCTCTTATGCTCTCTCTCCCTAACTCTCTTCCTTCATTTCTTTTAACAAGAGAAGAAAAGAGAAGAAGAAAACTGCAGTGGGAGGAGTTGGCTGTTCTCTCAATAATAATGTAGTGTTTCCAAAGTGTATTCTATGAAACACCTGTTCACAGGGTTCACGCTGCAACACCATACTCCAATATTAGTAGATTTTAGGTTTAAAAGATAAAAGGGTTTCATGGTCAAATATGTTTGGAAAATGATGGATTAAAAACGCTAAACAGATTTGTTTAAAGCAGGACTTCTCACAGCCTCTAATACGCTAATGTGTGCTGTGACTATCCAGGAGCAGAGAAGGAGTAAACAGCATTTCCTCCACTCTGGGCATTACTGTTCCACAGAACAAATTCTTGTGAAGTTGCCATAAAGATATTTGTTGGTTAGCCAGCAGCCAAGTAATAAGATAGAGCTGAAAAGCATCAAATGGCAAGAAGTCATATATTAAATGCTGCTCAGCACCTGTAAACAAGGCCCCAAACCATTTTTTTTTTTTTTTTGGTGAGGAAGACTGGCCCTGAGCTAACATCCGTTGCCAATCCTCCTCTTTTTGCTGAGGAAGATTGGCCCTGGGCTAACATCTGTGCCAATCTTCCTCTACTTTATATGTGGGTGCCTGCCACAGCATGGCTTGATAAACAGTGCATAGGTCTGTGCCGTGGATCCGAACCTGCGAGCCCCGGGCCGCTGAAGCAGAGTGTGTAAACTTAAATACCACGCTGCTGGGCCAGCCACAAGGCCCCAAACTTTTTAACAACAGACATGAAAAAAAATACCCAGAAATTAAGGATTTGGTAAGCAGTGATTGAACTAGGTAAATAAAATTTAGAGATGGTATTTAACTTGTATCTAGATTTCTGCATTTTTTCAAACTTATTCCAGAATGTGGTCTTTTTGTTTATAGTGCACAACTATAGTGATTTAATATTTATGTTATTATTTTAGAGCTTTATCTTTATAGAAAAGCAAGGCTGATTGACTTAAGTGTTAAATGCTTGGAGTCAGCTAGAAAAAACCATATGAAGTTTCATAAGTCAAGCTACCACCTAGTGGCAGCTGCTTAAATTGCTGGCAAAATGTCTAGGTAGATTTAAGAGCTAGTCTTATAAGATCATACCTATCAAGCGGCATCAAATATTCCAATCTTAATGGCTGAATCCCTAAAGAGGTACTTAAGGAGGAGCATTAACTACTTTGGGCTCCTTTATATTATCATTTATGAAATCCTTGCACCCCAAAAAAGTTGGTTGTAAAGTAAAATTTCATAATCAAACCATATTTCCAATTGATTCATTTACTAAGTTAAGCAAGCATATAGCATCTACTAGACCTGAGAAGCTCAGATGATTATTGCCGTATGTGCTATCTGTGGTAAGAGGGAGAAGACTTTTTCTCGCCAGCACAGCGGGGAGATGTAAGGATAAATAAGAAAGAAATCAGTATCCCTCTCATCACATACGCGGAAGCACTGTCATTTATGAAACAGTCCTACCAGCAACAAGGTAGTAAAGACTAGTGTTGTTCTTTCAATTATCTATTACATAATAGCAAACTTCCATGTTTTAAATTGCCACAGAATAAAGGACTAATAATGACTACGAAAGGTAATTTTGCTTTTTTTCCGTTGTTCACATAGCAGATTATTATCATACAATTAATCAACAAGTCTCCTGATAAATAGACAGCTATTAGTCTAGTACTGTGCTAACAGTTAAAGGGATAGGAAGTTGACAATCCAGTAAAAGAGACAAAATCGATACATATAAAATAATAAAAGGTAGGGCCAAACATATAATCTTGTAGATAAAATACAAGAACTTTTGCTTGTATTAAAAACAATTCATTTGAATAAAACTAACACAATTTTATAGGTCAAACCATATACCAAAATGTATGATATTAAATTGTAAAAAGTTTCCTTACTTGAGCTTTTAGGGTTTGTAGCTGTCCTTCGTAATTCTGAGTCATTGCTAAGTTACATTTTTCCAGACTGTCCAACTTCTGTCTAAGTAACCCCACCTGCATTAAGAAGAAAATTTAATTTTGCTTTTTCTGTATTTTGCCTGACAATATGAGAAAATGTGCAAAAGAGGAGTACAATGCAAATAAAACTGCTGTACCAAACCCAAGAATAAATATTTGTACTGAAGTTCTTAAAATAGCTATTAATAATTAAATTCACAAAAACCAAACGTTGCTAGCACGATTCCACTGGGTACACATGAGACACTACGGTATGGATGTTTGACAAAAGATCCTTATCACCATCACATTTTGAATTAAGCTTTAGAATTCACTTTGCATTATCTTTTTGGGAGGCTTATGTCATCACTGCTCAGGCAGAACCTCTACCGGCACACTTCAGCTTTCTTTCAGGCTCCACTGCCTTCAGCGGGAGCTCTGCTGTAGTGGAATTATGGAATAATGTAACATTTAGGTAGTTAGTTCTTAAGAACTAACACGTTAAAAAGAAAAACGTCTAAGAGCAGTTCTTAAGGATTCGGCTTACAGAATTTGTCTGCTTAAAAAGCAGGTGAGGGGGCGGGCCCAATAGCATAGTGGTTAAGTTGGCACGCTCTGCTTCGGCGGCCCGGGGTTCGCAGGTTTGGATCCTGGGCATAGACCTACGCACCACTTACCAAGCCATGCTGTGGCAGGCGTCCCACATACAAAGTAGAGGAAGATGGGCACAGATGTTAGCCCAGGGCCAATCCTCCTCAGCAAAAAGAGGAGAATTGGCAGCAGATGTTAGCTCAGGGCTAATCTTCCTCACCAAAAAAAAAAAAAAAAAGCAGACAAGGCACCTGTTCACATATCTGTGTCATTAAAAGAATAGAAGTGAGAAAATAGTCTCTTACATATGCCAGGTCTGAAGTCCTGCCTCTATTGTGAAGGGAAACCAGAGGCCAAAAACTAAGTTAACTGTGTCAAACTATAACATAGTTAACCCTGCCAAAAACTAAGTTCCATTGAGAGGCCAATAAAGGTAGAAAAATTGTGGCTGAACAAGTTGACTGATGATGTTTTAGTATATGATGAGTAGACATTTCTCTTATGCCTCACCCCAAAGAAAAATTCACAGGCACAAAATTCCACATTAGATAAAGCATACGGTTTTCCTGAACTCCTCTCCAGGCCTGAGAGCACTCAGACATGCTTTTACAATCACCAGCTTGGTGGTAAGCAGCCTCGCAGGGGCCAAGGGCACTCCTCTTAAGTGGGTGCCCACGAGACACACACACCCCCTTCGCCAAAGTCTTTTCTCTCTCGTCCTACAATCAAATCTTGACATTTCACTTCTTTCAGGGAATATTTTTCTAGCAGATTAGAAGAGGCAAATGCTCCTGAATTCCGCCTCGTGCAAAGACACAGCTTTGATGACTACTGCTTTGTTTCTACAGCAGCAAAAGCACTGACATCTTTGCTTGCAAACATTTATTTCACACATATAGTGAATGTTTGTTTACTTTTCTAGATGGCATTGACACTATATGCCTGCATCAGAAAATTTCTATGTGTTTAGGCTCTGCTTGTCACTTATCTTATAGAACATATTTAGCACACTATGACAAAATTTCAAGCAATAAATTCTATTGCTAATGCCTGATAAAAAGTATGTGTAATGAAAAACATATTCTGATAGAATAAATTCTATTTATAACAGTCTGAGGAATTAACAATTTATTAACACACATATTCAATACCTCTTGACCTTTCTGATCCAAACAAGTTTGTGCATTTGCCAATTCTTGATCCCGAAGATCTAATCGTGTCTCCAAAGCCCGCATCTTCCTTTCCCAATCCAATTTTTTGTTGCTTACCATGATGTCAATTTGTTCCATTAATTCCTGAAGCTCAGCCTCACAAGGAGAAGCTCTGGCAATTATAGAAAATTAAAATACATTTAAAAAGAGTGAAATGTGAGGAGAAGAAAAATTATTATATTGCCCTGAATAGCTTTATCATTATTTCCTTAAATTGTCCAATTATTTAAATAGGAAGAAGTCCAAAAGCTAGAGGTTAAATTTAAAATTAAAACTAAAAGCTAATTTCAGAGTTAACAGTGTACAGTCATGTACTGCATAACAATGTTTTGGTCAACAACGAACCACACATATGACGGTGGTCCCATAAGATTAGTACCATATATCCTAGGTGTGTAGCAAGCTCTACCATCTAGGATTGTGTAAGAACACTCTATGATATTTGCACAATGACAAAATTGCCTAACGATACATTTCTTGGAATGTATCCTTGGTTTTTTTTGTTGCTGAGGAAGATTCCCCCTGAGCTAACATCTGTGTCAATCTTCCTCTATTTCGTACATGGGTCGCTGACACAATATGGCTGCTGATGAGTGGTGTAGGTCCGCGCCCAGGAACTGAACCTGGGCCACCAAAGTGGAGCATGCCAAACTTAGCTACTATGCCATGGGGCCAGTCCCACAGAATGTATCCCTGTTAAGTGACACATGACTGTATATAAATTTAATTTTTTTTTTTTTCGTGAGGAGATCAGCTCTGTGCTAACATCTGCCAATCCCCCTCCTTTTTTGCTGAGGAAGACTGGCCCGGGGCTAACATCCGTGCCCATCTTTCTCTACTTTATATGGGATGCCACCACCGCATGGCTTGCCAAGCAGTGCGTCGGTGCGCTCCCGGGATCCAAACCGGCGAACCCTGGGCCGCCGCAGCGGAGGGCATGCACTTCACTGCTTGCGCCACCGGGCCGGCCCCTACATTTAATTTTCTAAATGACATTTTTTAAAGTATAGTTCTGTCATAATATAATGCAATAGATTGATAAAGTCACTGCCTGCATTTCTCTTCCTAGTGCAGATGGTAGCATATGGGTCTCCCTGACCCAAAAGTTTTGACTTAGACAAGGGAGTACTAAAATGAAAACACATTGTGCTGATTATGTCAGAAATAAGGTCGCAATAAAGATAGTTAAAAAAATAAATAAATAAAATAACATTTTTTAGAGTGAGCTAATTCTAAGGAAAATTCTAATTATGAAAACTGGTTCAATGCTCTTACATATAAATATACATGTACCTATGTCTAGCATACCTTGAGGAGGTTTGATGGCAGGCAAACTAGGACGTCAAGTGTGCCTGTCAGGGATAGCAGAGCAAGCCTGGGCTAGGTAGGACCATATTCTAGGGTACCACATGGGCTACAGTGCTGCTCCCCCAGGAGGGGAACTTGGTGTGATCTGGCTGGTGTCTGGAAGTAATCTGATCAGGCAGGTACGGGCAGAGTAATGTAAGTCTCTAAACATTGGGGATACTATTAGTCAGATAGGTGGCAATATCTTGGGTCTAGGAAGGTCTACTGTGTTTGAATCAAGACGCTTGGTAATAGCTGCAACTATAGAGACTGAGAGTTGGTGAGAAGACAGATTGCTGGGTGATCTGATCCCAGGGCAGGTTCTCTTTCAAAGAAGCTGCAGCGCTCCCCAAGGGCCTGGTATAAGTCCAGTCATTCAGACTGGATACGTGGGCAGATGCTGAAGCCTCAGACTTCAGCCTAAGGAACACACAAATGTCCAGATTAGAAAAGCAAGTTATTTCAGTACCCATTCAATGGTGGTGATAGGGCTGCTAATATATTTGTGTAGCTGGAAGGGAGGCAGGTGCAAAATAACAACATTTCCTCCATTTAGTTTCACCAAATCAGAATTTTAGGGTTAATTAAGGATTATTTAGCATTTTGAAAAACGCTAAGGCACAGAGAGGTCAAGGTCACGTATTAATTAGTGGAGGAGCCAGAACTGGAGCATAGGTAGCTGCTTCCCACCTTAAGCTCCTTCCTGTATACCGCACAGCAAAAGATACGGTGTTTTGAATAGATCTTGCTTGAAAAATATAGTACAAATTAGCTCCCTTACAACAAGGTTAGAAACAAGTATTAGAACTCAAAGAATTCAGAATTTCCAGAGTCATTTTCTAAAATACCCTGAGTCAACCTGAACAAAGGGCGTCCATTTGATTGGTTTATCCAACGGCAGCTTCTCCAGTTCTGACATCAGAGAGGTTTTAAGTACAAAGTAGCATTCTGAAGTCTTCTAGCATTGCTGGGCTAAGGCCCCAAGGCTCTCAATTTTTACTTAAAACCTAAAACAAATCTGAGGAAAGGAAGTACTAATTCCTCTATAAATAACTCGATTGGATTTTAATTGGCGTTATGATGTGGGGAAAAAGATAACAAAAAGAATGGTTTTCACACCATTTTCTTTTTCATAACAACATGTATCACCCTTTACTGCAAATATATTTTGTCTATCTTTTTCTGCTAGTGTAAGGTCTGGGGGGAAAAAAGGACTATATCAGTCTTGTTCATTATCATCTCACCAGAGCTCAGCACAGTGCCCCAGCACATAGCAGATGCTCAACAAATTTTTGAAGAATGAACAAATGAGTTCTTTTCATCGCTATCTCCTTGGCATGTAGGAATTCATCATGCTAATGGAATTAAAACAGAGGCCAAAAGAGAGTGTGGCATAATGTAAGCTATTCAATCAATACTGTTAAATAAATGAATGCATGGTTTATTTCCTGGTTATGATTATGCTATGCAAAAGTTAGAATATTAGACTCTAGGATTGGAAGGACTTTTATGAGTCATCTAGTCCAACTACCCATCCAACGTTTGCATATCTTCCACAAATGCTTCTTAAGAGAATCATCTATCATACCCCACTGATCAGATTCAGCAAGTCTAGGACAGAGCCCAAGATTCTGCATCAGTAACAAAGGTGCCAAGTGATTCTGGTGCATGCCAAAGTTTGTGATCTGCATTGCAGCATCACTGCCCAGCAGTCATCCAGCCTACGTCTGAATTCTTCCTTTAGCAGGTAACCACTGTCTGAAATGGTATCGAGACAGCAATGAGTTTTTTGTGTGTGTGAGGAAGATCAGCCCTGAGCTAACATCCAGCGCCAATCCTCTTATTTTTGCTGAGGGAGACTGGCCCTGGGCTAACATCCATGTGCATCTTCCTCTACTTTATATGGGACGCCGGCACAGCGTGGCTTGACAAGCGGTGCGTTGGTGCACACCTGGGATCCGAACCTGTGAACCCCGGGCCACTGAAGCGGAGCATGCGCACTTAACGGCTGCGCCACTGGGCCAGCCCCGATAGCAATGAGTTTTTAGAAGTTCTTTCTCATATTGAAGAACTTTTTCATCCCCTGGTCCTAATTTGATCCATTGGGACCATTCAGAACAAATGCCTTTTCAACACAGTAGACCTTAAAGTACTCGAATGCAGTTATCAATATGCTGAATACAGTTATCAGTGTACCTCCAGATTCTTCTGAGTCTTCTCTTCTCAATGTTCAATATTAGAGACTGAACATACAAACAGACAATGGCCAAACATATGATAATAGACTCTGACCCACAACCTCTGCAGCAATAGCTCTAGAATGGTCAGGACTTGGTCAATGACTGACAGTCTCCCAAATTTCTGCCTCCACTTCCAACTCAGGACCAACTGGAGAAAGCCAAATTTGCTCCCCAAACCAACAATATAGGATGCCCTGCTTCTAGTTAGCCTGCCTCAGCCTCCCCATGCCAACAGCCTCCAATCAGGGCATAGCTGAAGCCTTCTCTTTTTTATTGGTAAGGAAGATTAGCCCTGAGCTAATGTCTGTTGCCAGTCCTCCTCTTTTTGCTGAGGAAGATTGACCCTGGGCTAATATCCATGCCCATCTTCCTCTACTTTATATGTGGGACGCCTGCCACAGCATGGAATGACAAGTGGTACGATGGTCCGCACCTGGGATCTGAACCTGCAAACCCTGGGCTGCCAAAGTGGAGTGCATGAACTTAACCACTATGCCACTGGGCCAGCACCTGAAGACTTCTCTTTTGTTCGTTGTAAAGCTTTCCCACTCCCCTGTCTGACTTTGAGTCTGCCAAATGCAGGTGATGGTTGCTGACTCCCTTGCTATAGCAAGCTCTGAATAAATAGGCTTCATTTGTTCTCATTTGGGTGGTCTTTGTTTATTTCCAGAAGTATCTTTGTTTCTTTCAATTGCTCAAAGGGATTTTTTCTTTTCTTCACCACTCATTACCTAGTATACTGCCTGGAAAATACTAGACCCTTAATATACATTTGTTGAGTGGAATGAAAAAGTGAATGACTATGATAAGATTTCCAGACCCTTCATAATTCCGGTAGCTCTCCTCTTAACAAGTTCCTGTTTGTCGATTTCCTCCTTGAAATGCACCACTCCAAAGTTTAACATAATACTCCAGGTATATTCTAATCAGCTCAGAGAGGGACTTGCACATCCTTTGTTTTAGGCACTATATACTTTTATTCAAGCAGATGAAGATGACCTTAGCTTTGAATTTGGGAGGGGGAAGGGCAAAACAGTGATATTGTACTGTTTCAAGGAGAGTTTATTCATATCTAAACACCTTATTTCTTCTTCATTCATTCTACAAGTAAAGCCACCTATTCACTATCTTGCGCTTGTTTAGTTTTTTGGGGGGTGCTCCAAAAGCAGGGCCTTATATTTACCCTCATTAAATTTCAGCTTGCTAGTTTCAGCCTGTCAATGTGGGTTGTCATCACTGGTTCTTTAATGAAGCAAACATTCAGTAAGCAGCTGCTGCCTGCTTTGTGAGGAACTGGAAGATAGGCAAGACCAACTGCCTGTGCACAGAGAGAGGCTTGCAAGGCAGGCAGGTACAATATGAGACTGAGGAAGACATGCAGCTCTTTTGGGAATAGAAAGGAAGGGTATTGAATACAGACTTGTACAGGGCGTGCTATCATAGAAGCCTTCCTAAAGGAGGTAACATCTGAGCTTATATTTTGGGATCCTATTTGTGCCAGAGAGTATATTCACTATACCTCCAAGTTTTCTGTTAGCTGCAGATTTGATAAGCATTACTTGTTATATCTAATATATTATATAATTATGCATATATAATATGAATACGTTTTTTCATACAAGTGTTTGTAAACGTCATGAAGGACAGGACGGAGGACAGAGCTCTATGGCATTCCACTAACAAGCCCTTCAGGGTGACAGTGATCCATTGATTATTTCTCTTATTATAATCAGATGCTAATCCACTTAATTAACCTTACAATCTTTTTCTTTTTTTCCCACAAAAATGTCACGTCATAAAAAACCCAGTAAAATATCATGCCAAAGCCCAAATACAACTCTTTCTATATATTCCTTGATGCACCAGCACATTAGCCCTGTGAACCAAACTGGTCTAGTAAGCAGGGGTCAGGTGCACCCAGATTGAGTCCTGGTGGCACTGCTTCCCCTTCTGAATGCTCACAAACCACTGAGAATCTCTTCCAGAGTCTTATCTAAGATTTAGTCAAACTCAGTTTTACATCAAACTCAGCTTTTTTGTCAAATTTAATATTCCCTTTTGAAATTCAATTGTCAATTGAATTTCAACTGTCAATTGTCAATCTTCTAGTATATCTACACTTCTTCAGTTTTTTAGAAATAAATAGCAGTTCAGCTATCTCAGTAGCATCAGTATTTGCTCCTAAATCTAGTGAAGTTTAAAATAAAATACAAAAGGCTTATTTAGCCTCCTTCACACAGCTGGGTCCTAGCATTATTTATATTTTCATTTCTTCCTTAAGTCAAATGCTAACACTATGCTAATTACTTTCCTGCACTTCCTCTCATGGATCCTCACAACATCCCATAAAGTAGGTCTTACATTCCAATTTTAGAAAAGTTGAGTGAGGAGCTGAAAAAAAATAAGAATCCTCTGCGTCTCCCAGTTTTGGACACTGGGTGGATTGTGCCTGATATACTACTCAAGACATGCAAACCCTGACCCTTACTATTGGGTTTATCCTTTGGAGCAATTCACAAGAGAAGGATCCTGGGGCCAGGCCAGAGGTCTAAATGCATTAAGCTAGAAGGGAGGGGGCACACTGAGACTTGCAGGGTGATATACCAGTCTGGGGAGCCTAGAGTCAAAATATCAGCCTATCAAGTTTGGAGATGAAGAGAGAGCAAAATAGAAAGCTGATGATATAAATGGAGGTAGTAGTGGCAAGCATGTTGGGAGTGGGCAGGGGAATGGAATGTGGAGAGAGTTATTCAGAGTAAAAAGAGCTGGGGTAAGGTACACAGACATATATGCCACTCCAAAGTCCTTTAACATATGGGCTTATATACCGGTTCTTAAAAGGGCAGACCTTCATCAGACAGATAGCTATGGTGACCATATGATCTGTTATCCAAACCAGGACAATTCTGAAAGTGAAAGGGGCACTAATAATAATTATGCCAGGAGAAAGGATGTAAACAGTGATTGTTATGGGCAAACTGGGATGTAGTGTCAACCTACTCATCACCAATTTGGAAAACAGAAGTGGATAAACAGGTCTGTAAAGAAAAAAAAAGAGTGAGTTCAGTTTGGGACATGAGGGATGTTAGAATAGAAATGGATCTTCAGCTTGGGAGAGAGAAGAGGGGGTTTAAAAGACAAATATGGAGGTCATAATGAAGAAAGAGGAAGGAGAGAGGAAGAGAAGCACAGAGAAAAGAGAAGAGGAGATATTTCATGCAACATAGACTAGCCTAAGAAAATAAGTTTCCAAAAGGCTGATGAGCAATGATATTAGGTTTTAACATTTTCAAAATATTTTAATGAAACTCATTCTAAAATGTATTAATGTATTATTTATCTTAATTATCTTACTATATATTTAGCTATACTAAGTATATTTAGCTATACTAAATATAGTATAGCTATATATATAGCTAAATATATAGTAATATAACTATATAGTTATATTATACAGTATATATAGTATATACTAAATATAGTATAGCTATATATATAGCTAAATATATAGTGGCATGATATATTCAAAGTGATGAAAGAAAAAAACCATCCAACCAAGAACACTCTACCCAGCTAAGTTATAATTCAGGATTGAAGGAGCAGTAAAGAATTTTCCAGACAAGCAAAATCTAAAGGAGTTCATCACCATTAAGCCAGCCTTACAAGAAATGTTAGAGAGACTTCTTTAAGCTGAAAAGAAAGGTCACTCATTAGTAACAAGAACACATATGAAAGAATATATCTCACTGGAAGTGTAATATATAATAAAGGTAGTGGATTAATCACTTATAAAGCTAGTATGAAGACAAAAGCAGTAAAAATAATTATGATTGGGGCTGGCCCCATGGCCTAGTGGTTAGGTTTGGCGTGCTTCACTTCAGCAGCCTGGGTTCAGTTCCTGGGCGTGGACCTACACCACCTGTCAGCCATGCTGTGGTGGCAACCCACATAAAAAATAGAGGACGATTGGCAATGGATGTTAGCTCAGGGCAAATCTTCCTCAGCAAAAAGAAAAAAAAACAGTAAATAAAAAAAAATTATGGGGGCCAGCCCAGTGGCGCAAGTGGTTAAGTGCGTGCGCTCCACTGTGGCAGCCTGGGGTTCACTGGTTTGGATCCCAGGCTCACACCGATGCACTGCTTGTCAAGCCATGCTGTGGCAGCATCCCATATAAAGTAGAGGAAGATGGGCATGGATGTTAGCCCAGGGCCAATCTTCCTCAGCAAAAAGAGGAGGATTGGCATCGGATGTTAGCTCAGGGATGATCTTCCTCACACACACACACACACACACACACACAAAATTATGATTACAATAATTACTTAAGGGATATACAAGATAAAAAGATGTAAAATGTGATATCAAAAACATAAAACGTGTGTGGGGGTTAATAATGTAGGGCTTTACAACGGGATCAAACTTGAGTTGTTATCAACTTAAAATAGACTGTTATAGTGATAAGTTATCATATGTAATTCTCATGGTAACCACAAAGCAAAAACCTATAGTAAATACATAAAAGATAAAGAAAAAGGAGCATGTACATCCCTAAAGAAAGCCATCAAATTACACAAGAAGAAAGCAAGAGAAGAAAGGAACAGAAAGGAACTACAAAAACAGCCAGAAAACAATTAACAAAATGACAATAAGCACATATCTATTGAATTACTTTAAATGTAAATGGACTAAATTCTCCAATAGAAAGACATAGGGTGGCTGAATGCATAAAAAAAAACAAGACTCATCTATATGCTGCCTACAAGAGACTCACTTTAGATGTAAGGACACACACAGACTGAAAGTGAAGGGATGGAAAAAGACAGCCACGCAAATGGAAACCAAAAGAAAGCTGGAGTAGCTATACTTATATCAGATGAAATAGAATCTAAAACAAAGACTGTAATAAGAGACAAAGAAGGGTGTTACATAAAGATAAAAGAGTCAATCTAACAAGAAGAAATAACATTTGTAAATATTTATACACCCAACAAAGGAGCTCCAAATATATAAAACAAATATGAACAGACCTAAAGAGAGAAATAGACAGCAATACAATAATAGTAGGGTACTTTAATACTCCCTTTACATCAATGGACAGATCATTCAGACAGAAAATCAATAAGGAAACATCAGCCTTAGACAACAAATTAGATCAGATGGACTTAACAAATATTTATAGAACATTCTATCCAGAAGCAACGGAATACACATTCTTCTTAAGTACACATGAAACATTTTCCAAAATAGGTCATATTTTAGGCCACAAAACAAGTCTTAATAGATTTAAGATGACTGAAATCACATCAAGTATCTTTTCCAATCACAATTGTACGAAACTAGGAATTAATTACACAAAGAAAACTGGAAAATTCACAAATATGTGGCTATTAAACGACATGCTACTGAATAACCAATAGATCAATGAAGAAATCAAAAGATAAATAAAAAATACCTTGAGACAAAGGAAAATGGAAATATGGAAATATAATAAATGCATACCTCAAGAAACAAGAAAAGTCTCAAAGAAACAGCCTAACTTTATACCTCAAGAAACTAGAAAAAGAAGAACAAATGAAGCTCAAAGTTAATGGAATGAAAGAATAACAAAGATTAGAGCAGATAAATGAAATAAAGACCAAAAATAGAAAGATCAAGGAAACTAAGAGTTGGTTCTTTGAAAAGATAAAATTGACAAAAGTTTAGCTAGACTCACCAAGAAAAAAAGAGAGAGGACTCAAATAAATAAATAAAATCAGAAATGAATGAGAAGATGTTACAACTCTTATTACAGAAATACAAAGGATCATAAGAGACTACTATGAACAGTTATATGCTAACGAATTGGACAACCTAGAAGAAATGGATAAATTCCTAGAAACATACAATCTACCAAGACTGAATCATGATGAAATAGAAAATCTGAACATACTGATTACTAGCAAAGAGATTGAATCAGTAATCAAAAACCTCCCAACAAACAAAAGTCCAGGACCAGACAGCTTCACTGGTAAATTTTACCAAACATTCAAAGAAGAATTAATACCAATCCTTCTCAAACTCTTCCAAAAAATAGAAGAGGAAGGAACTCTTCCAAACTCATTATACAAGATCAGCATTACCTTGATGCCAAAACCAGACAAGGATGCCACAAGCAAAGAAAATTATAGGCCAATATCCCTGATGAAAATACACGCAAAATCCTCAACAAAATATTAGCAAACCAGGGGCCGGCCTGGTGGCGCAGCTTTTAAGTGCACACACTCCACTGTGGCGGCCCGGGGTTCACAGGTTTGGATCCCAGGTGTGCACCGATGCACTGCTTGTCAAGCCATGCTGTAGTGGTGTCACATATAAAGTGGAGGAAGATGGGCACAGATGATAGCCCAGAGCAGATCTTCCTTAGCAAAAAGGAGGAGGAATGGCATCGGATGTTAGCTCAGGGCTGATCTTCTTCACCAAAAAATAAATAAGTAAGTAAGTAAATAAATAAAAGAATGTCATTCTAAAAAAATATATTAGCAAACCAAATTCAACAGTATATTAAAAGGATCTTACACCATAATCAAGTGGGATTTATTCCACGAATGCAAGGATAGTTCAACATTTACAAATCCATCAATGGGATACACCACACTAACAAAATGAACAATAAAAATCATATGATCATCTCAATAGATGTGGAAAAACCGTTTGACAGAATTCAACATCCATTTATAATGAAAACTCCCAACAAAGCAGGTATAGAGGGAACATACCTCAACATAATAAAGGCCATATATGATAAGCCCACAGCTAACATCATACTCAACGGTGAAAAGCTGAAAGCTTTTCCACTAAGATCAGGAACAAGACAAGGATGCCCACTCTTGCCTCTTTTATTCAACATAGTACTGGAAGTCCTAGCCACAGCAATTAGGCAAGAAAAAGAAATAAAAGGCATCCAAATTGGAAAGGAAGAAGTAAAACTGTCACTATTTGCAAGTCACATGATATATATAGAAAACCCTAAAGACTCCATCAAAAACTGTTAGAACTAATAAACAAATTCAGTAAAGTTACAGGATACACAATCAATACACAAAAATCTGTGGTGTTTCTATACAGTAATAATGAACTACCAGAAAGAGACATTAAGAAAACAATTCCATTTACAATTGCCCCCAAAGGAACAAAATCACTAGGAATAAATTTAATGAAGGAAGTGAAAGATCTGTATATTGAAAATTACAAGACATTAATGAAAGAAATTGAAGAAGACACAAATAAATGGAAAGATATTCTGTGCTCATGGATTGGAAGAATTAATATTGTTAAAATGTCCATACTACCCAAAGCAATATATGGAGTCAACGCAATCCCTATCAAAATTCCAATGGGGTTTTTCACAGAAATAGAATAAAAAATCCAAAAATTTGTATGGAACCACAAAAGACACCGAATAGCCAAGCAATCTTGAGAAAGAAGAACAAAGCTGGAGGTACCATGCGCCTTGATTTCAAACTATATTACAAAGCTATTGTAATTAAAACAGTATGATATTGGCATAAGAACAGACACATAGATCAATGGAACAGAATAGAGAGCCCAGAAATAAACCCACGCATATATAGTGAATTAATTTATGACAAACGAGCCAAGGATACACAGTGGGGAAAGGACGGTCTCTTCAATAAATGGTGTTGGGAAAATTGAACAGCCACATGCAAAAGATTGAAACTGGACCACTATCTTATACCATACACAAAAATTAACAGAAAATGGATTAGTGACTTGAACATAAGACCTGAAACTATAAAACTCGTAGAAGGAAAACATAGGTGGTAAGCTCCTTGACATAGGATTGGCATTGATTTTTTGAATCCGACATGCAAAAGCAAAAGGAACAAAAGCGAAAATAAGTAAGTGGGAGCATATCAAACTAAAAAGCTTCTGCACACCAAGGGAAACCATCAATAAAATGAAAAGGCAACCTACTGAATAGCAGAAAACATTCGCAAATCATATATCTGATGAGGGGCTAATATCTAAAATATATAAAGAACTCATACACTTCAATAGCAAAAAACAATCTGATTAAAAAATGGGCAGAAGTGATGAATAGACATTTGTTCAAAGAAGACATACAAATGTCCAAAGATGGCCAACAGATACATGAAAAGATTCTCTACATCATTAATCATCAGGGAAATGCAAATCAAAACCTAATAAGATATCGCCTCACCCCTGTTAGAATGGCTATTTCCAAAAGACAAGAAATAACAAGCATTGGTCAGAATGTGGAGGAAAGGGAACCCTTGTGCCCTGCTGGTAGGAATTTAAATTGGCACAATCACTATGGAAAATAGTTCAGAGGTTCCTCAAAAAATTAAAAACAAAATTACAATATGATCCAGCAATTCCACTTCCGGGTATTTATCCAAAGGAAAGGAAAACAATAACTCAAAAAGATATCTGCACCCCCATGTTCACTGCAGCATTATTTACAATAGCCAAGATATGGAAACAACCTAAGTGTCCATCAGTGGGTGAATGGATAAAGAAATTACAGTGTATATATACAACGGAACATTTTCAGCCATAAAAAAGACTGAAATCTTGCCATTTGCGAGAACATGTATGGCCCTTGAGAGTATTATGCTAAGTGAGATAAGTCAGATAGAGAAAGACAAATACCATATGATCTCTCTTATATGTAGAATATAAAAAATATATATATATAATTTATTTATATATATAATAATTATTTATATTATTTATATATATATATAAACCCAGACTCATAGATACAGAGAACAGATTGGTGGTGATTGCCAGAGGCGGGGATGGGGGGTGAGAGAAATGGGTGATTGTTTTTGTTTTTTTTAGCTTAAAAAAATAAATATAACAACTTTTCTGTAGTTCTGTAGTCACAGACCCCATTCTGCACATCAAATACTGTACCACACTGGAAACATAAATAGAACCAACCGGGAGAGACTCCAGGAGAAGTCCTAGAACCCACTTTCGCAGACATGTCTATGATGTCAGCCTGCTCTTTAGTTGATTATCTCTCCTAAAACAGTAAAGTGAAAGATTTATACCTTATGGCTTTTAGGTTATAGTTTCATGGTTGCCCTTGTTCAAAATTAATTATCGAATTATAGCTAAAAATAGCTTTTCCTCAAGCACTTTTTTAGTTGTCCAAAAAATGTTGTTTATTGACATCATTAGTGTTTGCTGACTTAGCAACATTACAATGCCCATTTTTACTGCATATTTGAGATGGTGGCTCACATTCAGTCCATTCTTCTCTCTCATTTGCAACAAGCTTAATGTAGGGATATGGAGGAGATATAAATCCCACTATTCCAAAAAAAGATGCTTAAAGGTACTTATTAAGGCCTTATTCTAAAGCCTCCATCATAACCATCAAAGCAAGACATTCAAAGAAATAAAATACAATGTCATAGCTTCCAAGTCCCTATCAATGTTTTATCAGAATTCTAGGTACATACAAATTTAAAATCTCATTTTTTTATGTTCTAAAAACAATGGGAGAGCTGTTAAAATACCTACATTACAGATAAACTTTTTGTATAATAACTATTCACATTCTGAGTAACATCTTGATTTACAGATTGAATGAGGTAAGAAGACAGTGAAATATTAGCAAGCATTAACCCTCTTTCTTCAGGGTGATTTTTACAATTATCTAGAAATATAAGTAACTTTACTATCCTCATAAACACATATCTGAAATATTATTTCACATTAATACATAGAAACATACAATACAATTAATAATAAAGTGTTTATCTACACAGGCATTAGCTTGGATAAGCCAATCTCTAGGACAATTAAAATTCCCTCTTGCCAAAAGGTCTAGTTGATGAGAGACTGCAGTGTTAGTACATGTGAGGATAGTTATTTTTCTATTTAAAACTAGAGCCAGCTATTTCACTAGATCCCAACAGTGAAAAATTAGGCAAACATTGATAAAATCTGTTTTTCCGATGCTAGAAAACTAAGAAATATACTGTTTCCTGAATGTTGGAAATTTCTAATGAACCTTCTAATGCCAGCTTGTTCTGATAACATCCAAATCTGTATCTGCGGCCTGAGCTTCTGAGCGCCAGCCTTCTATATCCCACTACCTATTCAACACTGACATTCTCAGAGGACGTCTACAGGCATCTCAAACCTCACATGCTCAAAACACAGTGCTTGACTCCCTGCACCACAAACGTGCCCCTACTCCAATCCACTCCATCTCTTTAATTGGCACCACTGCTACAGTTGCTCAAGATAAAAACCCTTCATGACCCTAGATTTGTGTTTCCCTCAAACTCCAAAACAACAGTCTTATTGGCACTGCCTCCAATATATATCCTAAATTCTGACCACTTCTCATCATGTCCAGTGATAAAACCCTGATCTGAGTCCTCCTTCTCACTTGTCTGCTTCCATTCTTATCGCCTACGTGGCTAGTTGCCCACCCAGAATCCATCCTTCCTTTCTTCCATACTAACAGAGCGCCAATGTAATTCAGAGTGGAAATGTGTCCAGCTAAAAACACAACTACATTTCCCAGTCTCCGCTAGGCATGGCCATGTAAAAAAATCTGGCCTATGAAATGTAAGCGGAAGTTGCCATGAGGCTATTTAAAAGAGGGCCACAGCAGTTGCTGTTGGTATCCTATACATCCCTCACACTTACCGCTTCAGGGCACTTGGCCTGATTTCCAGTGGACAGAACCTGCATTTCTTTGCCTGAGTGCCTTCTCTTGTCACTGGAATCCTCTTTGCCACCTGTGTGATGGGCCAGAAGTGACGGAATTGAAGGTCTCCCAGGAGCAACCTTCAACCAATGACTGTCAGTTATTGGTGTATAAATGCTCACTCGCTCCTTGGATGGGATAACTCTGAGGGGTGTGATTATACTGGGTTCCCGAGTTTCCCCATCAGGATTTCTCTCCAGTCACCCTCAGTGGTAGCAGATCTGATAACCTGCCCTCCCTTGTTTCACTTCCCCACTCTCATAGGTGGTAGGCTGAAGAATGGCTCGCAAAGATATCAGGTCTGAATCCCTGGAACTTGTAAACCCAAAATAAAATGCTGGCATGCGCTCTTTTGTTTTTACCCATGGGGCTTCCTCCACTCCCTTCCTGGAAGGCAGATGTGATGCTGGAAGTGGTTCAGCCATCTTGCAACCATAAGGTGACCACAAACAATGAAGCCACACACTGAGGATGAAGAAGCAGAAAGATACATCCAAGCTAATTATTGGACATCTTCACCTGGATGTCTAACAGGCGTGTCAAAACAAGTTTGCATTTTCTCCAGTCTCCCTCATTCTAATCAATGACAATCTTATCCTTCCAACTGATAGCCCTGGGCTCATCCTTTGCTCATCTCCTTCTTGCACATCCTGCATCCAATCCATGATCTCTAAATCTTGTCAG
Organism: Diceros bicornis minor; assembly: GCF_020826845.1. Classification (NCBI taxonomy): domain Eukaryota; kingdom Metazoa; phylum Chordata; class Mammalia; order Perissodactyla; family Rhinocerotidae; genus Diceros; species Diceros bicornis. The sequence goes on from NC_080746.1 coordinate 40,264,239, forward strand.
CTCTTCTGTCAAAATATACCCATTTGTCACTATTTCTACCTCTACCAACCTGATCCAAACCACTGTCATCTCCACCTGAATTACTGCAACAGCTTAGCTTGTCTGTCCTTTCTACTCTTGCCTTGCTATGGTCTATTCTTCACATAGCAACGAGAATGAGCCTTTGAAAACACTAAGTCAGAAAATGTCACTGCTTTGCTCAACACCCTCCAGTGACTCCCCATTTTGCACAGTGCAATCTGAAGTCTTTACCAAAGTCTATCAGGCCCCACAGGATTTGGCCATATCTGCCTCTCTGACTTTCCCTCCTACCACTCTCCTCCTTGCTTCCCCCTCTCCGCACACACCGGCCTCCCTTCTATTTCTTGAAAACACTAAGCATGTTCCTGCCTCAGAACCTTTGCTGCTGCTGTTTCCTCTGCCTGGAATACTGTTCCTCAGGATATCCATATGAAGAGATCCCTTACTTTCTTTAGGTCTTTCTTCAAATGTCACCTTATCAGTTTTACTCTGTAACTCTCTACTCCAAAAACCTGCTTAATTTCTCTTCATAGCAGTTATTACTACCCACCCCCGACACAATATATATTTATTTATCTGTTGTCATCTGTCTCCCCCCATGAAACTGTAAGCTCATGGAATCCCTGATGGCACTGTAGAGCCACAGTGTCAGCTCTGAACTGCCAACCTCCAGAAAAATAAACACCCTAACTTCTTTGGGTATTGTGTTCTGAGACTCTGGATCTTACTTAAATTTTTTGTTTTAGCGGGCCTCTTCTGAGAATGCACCATCAGAGAAATGGGGTGCTGCCTCATTACCATCAGGCAGCGGTGGGAAGCCAGGTTCTTGACTCAATCTCTGTTGCTACTTGGGGGAAGGGACGCCTCACTACTGCTGAGTGGAGATGGGAGTTCAGGTTCCCTGCTAGTCCTTTGCTGATACCACATGGCTGAGAGGTGCAGGGTGCCTCATTACTTCTTCCCACATGGCCCCCAGTGACACTGAGTGAGGTGGGTAACCTCATTACCATTACTGCTCAAAGTGTTTTGCTTTGTCTTTGCTATTGTAGCTGTGTATGTATCTCCCTTGGGATTGTCTGTGATGTGAGGCAAGATCTGGATATTCCTGGGTCCCTGGGCCATAGCACCAATTGCGCCTCATATCCCACTTCAATTTCTAATATGAATGGGTACAGACTCTCTGGGTACTCTGAGCAGATGTCCTTTATGAGTCAGCTATTTTGCTGATCCACTGATTTTTTCCTATGGAACTTCTTAAAGCAGCATACAACTTGAAAATGATAAGATTAGCACAAGATATCTGCATTTCTTCCTTACTCTTTTTTAGAGAAAATGTGGAAGCCATTTCATCGCATGATTCTATAGTGCACCTAGCTCTGTTATGCTCTTTTTGTCCACTTTAGCATTTGTACAGATTATATTTACTCCATTGCACTAAGGCTTAGCTAGAGGATTTCCCCATATACAGCTACTCCATATATGTTTATGCTTTAGTATGGCAATATAGGAAACATATTTCCCTCATTCTATAACACTTTCTATTATAAGAAGCTGCAACAATTTGATAACAGCTTTTAGAGGAACAAGGAAATAATAGCCAAATATACCTATTAATTTCAAAACTCATCCTAATTTAAATAACATTGAAAGCAGACTCTAGTCCATGGCTTGTCTCTGGCTCTTGAAGCCATTCCTACATAATCACACACCACACATTCCCCAATTAAAAAGGCGAGTCCTCGATATCCCAAATGCATCTATAAAAACCGTCCTAGAGTCTGTTTATTTTTTCACACTTTGCTTTTCATACAATCTCATTTCCATGTAATTCTGAACTCTTGACTCCACTCTTCTGCTCCTTGAATTTCGTGTTTGTATTTGATCTTCCTGTGGTTTGACACTCTGTTCCCTTTAATAGGCTGTCATTCTTTCAGTTAATTCATTCATTCAAAAAATGCTGACTGCTGGGCCGGCCCCGTGGCTTAGTGGTTAAGTGCGTGCGCTCTGCTGCTGGCGGCCCAGGTTCGGATCCTGGGCGCGCACCGACGCACCGCTTCTCTGGCCATGCTGAGGCCGCGTCCCACATACAGCAACTAGAAGAATGTGCAGCTATGACATACAACTATCTACTGGGGCTTTGGGGGGAATAAATAACTAAATCTTTAAAAAAAAAAAAAATGCTGACTGCATTCCTACCTGTGTCAGGCACTGTGCTGGTCCCTCTAGCACGACAGGGGAAGACAAACAGTGCTGACCAGAGCTGGGGCCCCTAGAATCCACTGGCCTGCAGGGTTATTGGATTAACTTCTTAATGTTCCTCTTGCTTCTGGTACTTGTACCACCACTTTTCTTGCTTCTATTTTTGCATCTATTTCTCCTTTTCTTTTTGCTTCTTGAGTTTAGTTCAAGGAAGGCATAGCTTTTGCACTAACTGCTGTCCAATGAGGCTGCTTCGTTTCTCTGGGGAGAGAATTAATGAGCTCCTCACATTTCTATAATCTTCACGTTTTGACACGTTTCACCAGTGCTCTGAAGAGAGGCTCCCAACTGTTCCGAGTGGTTCCGAGGTGCCAGAACACTGAGCACCTGGAACACCAGGTCGGGTTGAGTGTGCCTGACCCCTGATGTACATGCCTAGGTTTACATGTATCATGGCTTTTTCTTTTTCTGTTTTTTAAAATGTAACTTGTAACTAATGCAACTAACCTTTTATAAACACGATCCTGTAAAAATTATCTGCAAATTTATCCTACACAGAGGTAATTTTTCATCTTTTCCTAAATTTGGTAGCAGCTTAATTAGTAGTCTCAAAGGAATCTTTCCCTTCCTTTGCTTCCTTCCTCCCTCCCCACCTCCTTCCCTCTTTCCACCCCTCCCTTTCTTCCCTCCTTTCAGAATCACTCACTGAATTCCTACAATCTCTCAGCACTGTGATAACGTTTCAGGATCTTCAGGATTTTACCCCAGGTCCACTTCACTTTGCTTCTTCTTCAGAGAAACAAAAGACTAGAACTCGTCAAATTTGATTACTCTGGAGAAGAGTATGTGTGGATGAGTGAGGATAAAGAATGATGGAGGGAGACTAATGGGGTATAGTCTGGGCCATTCAGAAAGCAACAGAATCAATCAAATTTAAAAGAATTTTCAATGTGCGAAAAGAATACATTACTATAATTTATTAAACTATCAATATGTATTGACTTAGACTTTTTTTTTTTACAAACTATTATTAAAACTGTATTTAACTCACAAGAAATGGGGAAGCAAAGTCGTGATTATGAATTTATATGTCTCAGAGGGAAAGGACACTAAAGTGTAAGACAGATGTGCACAGAGAAGAGCACTGCTTTAAAGGATTTTTCTGAATTCACGTGTGAAAAGTTATACTTTAATATTCATCTGCCTTGGTTCTTTGAAAATATGACCTTCACGGCAGATAAAAAAACTTGGCAGATCATGTAGCAGTACCTAGATTTTTCAGAAGGATTTGACAAGATTCTATGAACGAGATCAACGGCTAAGATATAAGTCACAGAATAAAAAGTAGAGTAAATGATTCAGTAGAGAAAAATGAGACTTTTGGTTGAACATGGATGAACATACACATTTTGCTCCATTCCCAAATCCTACTAAAATACAGCAAAGGGATATTTTTAACCTACAAGGTTAAACCTATAAGCACAAAATTAACGGGAGCTGGCAGTGGAGAAAGCCAAGGAGCAACCCACTGGGTATTTCTGGAAGCAGGGGGTAAATGCTGGCAGCCCGACTTGTACCTTCCAAGCAGGAGAATTTAAAAGAATGCTCTCTGGAATCTGACCAGCCTGAGACAGAAGACTGAAAGAGACTAGCCTGATGACCATACAGTGAAGACCCCTGTCAACAAGCCCCGCCCATGTACACTGGAGCTTCCTGTCAGCTTCGGACTCCACTGCCCTTAAACGGGAGCAGACAGTCAGGGATGACAGACATGCGAGGAGAGCGGTTCACACAATTAGGTCAAATATAAACAGAAAGACATTTTTTGAAGAAAACAATGCAGAAAGAAGAAAATTTCAAAAAAATGTATAGTTAAGACACGAGTTTTTCACTTCAGGAAAAACAAAACGTTGTGCAGGAAAGGAAAAGTAATCACGATATATTTATAGGGCTCAGAGGTGAAGAGTATTTATAAAGTCATAACAAGGCAAACAGAATATTGATCCAACCAAAATTATAGTGTATTGGGAGGATGAAAGAATAGGAAGAGTGTGTGTGTGTGTGTGTGTGTGTGTATGTGTGCGTGTGTGTTGTGTGTGTCGTGGGGATGAGGTGTTGGAGGCGTGAAAAATAACCACTGTGGATTTCAATAGATAATGCCTAAAACTGAAAAATCAAGAAATAGCAATATAAGTATGTTATGTAGAGATATAAAGAAAAATACCAGAAGAATCAGCCAAGAGAACTGCAAGTGGTTGCCTCCAGAGAGTGGAAAACTGGGGAAGGAACAAGAGATTGCTGTGTTTTGGTAACAGTGATAAAGAACCAAATGACTTTTAAACTACATGTATGTGTAACTAAGTTAAGAAAGATCTGGATAAATATTCTTTTTCAGTTAGAAAAGATATTTTAAAGAAGTAATCCATCATATGTGCATCCACTTATACAAGAATAATTACATTTTTGAAAACAACACTCCAGAATTCATCCATTTGGAGACTCCATGTATGTGTTTCATTGACCTTACCATTGCTCAATGCATTTGTGCAATTCCTATTTAGAAATGACCTTCAGAGATAAGTTTATTAAAAATAAGCTTTAACAATCTTAAATATATTAGACTGCACGACACATTGGTTGGTGGCCATGCTGAGCCCTCAGGGAGTTGCAGCTACACTGTAGTCGGTGGACAGATTTCTCTGGAAAACCTAATTGATTTCTCTTTTAAGTAGCAGAGGCTTGGAGAAAGGTGGGGCTGTGGAGCAGTTGTTGGGGTTTGGGAGAAGCACAAATTGAAGGATGTGGCGAAATACATTAGAGCCACACTCACAGAATGACTGCTTGTAAAGGAGTTGACATAAGAAGCAAGAGATAATTTCAAACACTTCTTATTCACATTTTTCATAAGATTCAAGGGTTTATTGCATTGATAAAACAAAAGTGATTTACTATGTAAAGGGAACAATGAAATAAATATAAAACAAAAGAAGTTCTTGGAAATAAAAACATGGTTGCCAATACTAAAGATCTCAATAGAGGCAGTAAAAAACAGAATGTAATCATTGCTGAAATAAAAATGAGAATACTCAAGAAATTCCTCCAGAACATAGAGCAAAAAAGACCATGATGGAAATTATGAGAGTAAAGAAGAAGACACAGGCATTCTAGGAGATGAGAATGAAATAAGATAGTGGAGAATTATTAATCAAAGAATAGAAGAATATTTCACTGAGCTGAAGAGATTTGAATCCTCAGTGTAGAAGTGTTCACCAAATGCTGTGATGGATCATGGAGAAAGGATCCATACCTAGAAAGTCATCCCGGTAAGTCTGTAAATGCCAAGGATAAAAACAAATCCTATAAGCCTCCAGACATTTATAAAAAGAAAGAAAGAAAAAAATCTTGAAAGACAGAGAGAAAGAGACTGACATTGACCTTTCCATCTATAACACTCAATTGTTCAAGACAGTGGGATTAATATTACAGAGTTCCTGTTTGAGAGTAAAAACAAGATATTTGGACATGTAAAAAGTTAAGAAGTATACCATCCATGTTAATTTTTATGAAAAGATTACCTAAGGAAGTACTTCAGTCACATTAAAAATAAATTCAAAAAAATTTTAAAATTAAGAACAGGGAAGATTTTGTATACAAATAATAGTAATAAGCAATGCAATCAAACTTACAGCTGTTAAAAAAGGATTCTTAAATAAAAGAAGAATAAAATAATTAACATTATGCTATATGTAATAATTTACATATAAATTAATAGCCATCAGGAACTAGAAATCCAGATTATTCTTGGAGGTAGGATAAGGGAACGGGGAAGCAAAGACAAGACTAAGGGTTAAGTCTTATGAGGGCTGAGGGATGCCAAAGTTACAGTTAAAATTCAGGATGCCAAAAGAGAAACCCAAATTTAAAATGTTTGTAAAAAATATAAATTAACAACTTATGAAATAAGATGCAGAACTTCTAAGAGAAAAAGAGGAAAAAGAAATCAAGATTGAGTAGCAAATGTTGGGAAAGCAAAAAGGGTCAAACGTTAGTGATCATAAAATCCTCTTTTTAATGGCAAAGACTCTCCAACTGAGGTATATATATTTTAATCTAACCATACACTATTTACGAGAGACACAATATGACATAAAAAAGACTGAAAACAAGGGTGTGAGATCATAGAAAGCGTATTTTAGTCTGTGTCCCCAGTTCCTGGTACAGGGCTCCTAAAACCCATGTATTTTCCTGGGTGATAAGAACACCAGGAGCATTTCTTATTCTAATATGGGTCTTGGACCCCAGTTCCTGACACAGGGCTCCTGAAACCCTGGTAATTTCCTGGAGGACAGGAGTGTCTTTTGTTCTAATGAGGTGACTCCAGGTGGGCTCCTGGATAGCTCCTGGATGGGGACTGGCCACGGGAAAGACCAAGTCATGATTAGAAGCTTGGAATTTTCAGTCTCTCTGCCCATTCTCTTGTGAAGGGAGAAGGGCTGAAAATGGAGTTAATGATCGATCATGTCTATGTGATGAAGCCTCCCTAAAATCCCAAAAGTATGGGGTTCGGAGAGCTTCTGGGTTGGTGAACACACGGAGGTGCTGGGAGAGTGGTAAGCCTGGACAGGGCACTGAAGCTCTGCACCCCTTCCCACATAGCTCACCCTATATGTCTCTTCCATCTGGATATTCCACTGTATCCTTTATCGTATACTTTAATAAACTGATAAACAGTGTTTCCCTGAGTTCTGTGAGCCGCTTTAGCAAATTATTCGAACCCAAGGAGGGGTCATTGGAATCTCAGATCTATAGCCAGTTGGTCACAAGCACAGGTGACAACCTAGGGTTGCAACTGGTGCTTGAAGTGGAGGGCGCAGTCTTGTGGGACTGAGGCCTTACCCTGTGGGATCTGACGCTGTCTCCAGGTAGACAGTGCCAGAATTGAGTTAAATTGTAGGACAACCAGCTGGTGTTACAGAGAATTGCTTGGTGGGGAAAAAACTTTCACACATTTGGTGACCAGAAGTGTCAGAAGTGAAGTGCTCTCTTCACTTCTTGAAGGTAAAAGAGACACACAGGGAAGAAAGACATAGTAGGGAAGAATGGGGTTTTTCCCTACATAGAAAGGAAAAGACTGAGTTTTTTCTCTTTACAAAGGGGATGAACAAGGATGTTACAGACTAAATTAAATTAAAAAGAGAGCAGAGTTGGCGATATCAATATCAGGCAAGGTAGAATTCAAACAAAAAAACATTAACTTATACTTGTGAGATATTTTATAAAGCTAAATCATATAATATACCAAGAAGACATAACATCTATGAACCTCAATACATTGAGCAACAGAACACTGTAATATGTAAAAAAAACTACTTGAAATACAAGAAGAATCAGACAAAACCACAATTATAGTAAAGGTCTGTCCTAAAATTTGACAGATCAAATAGACAAAAAGTAAGGTAACAGTGGATTTGAAAAACATAATTTAAACATAATAATAACAATTAAAAGGTGTGACTATATATGCATAATTTTTTTAAACTTTTACGTAACCAATAGAGAATATACATTTGTTTTCAAATGTCCAAAGGACATTTATAAAAGTTGATCATGCAACAGATCACAAGACTCATCTTAATGAAACTGAAATATCATATAGGCCATATTCTATGACCGTGGTGGTAGGAGGATTAGAAAGTAACAATAAAAAGATAATTAAGCATCCCTGGAAGTTACCTCTCCTAAATATCTCTTCAGCCAAAGAGGAAATCAAAGTTGAAAATAGACTATTTAGAAAATGAGACTGGAATACTAATCCTACGGCCAGCAGCAAAGCTGTATGCGGGAAGAACTTTAGCTTTAAACGCTTTTATTATGTAAAGAAATCATGAAACCCAGAAATCATGGAAATAGCTGAAACACAAATTTCAACTAAAAAATCAAAAGAATAAGATAAGTAAATTAAATCATAAAAGGACAAATTAATAAGAGTAGAAATTCATGAATAAGAAAACAAAAACAAAGCAAAATCTAGATATGGTTCTCTTAAAAAGGCCAATAAAATAGATCATTTATTCATTCTATAATTATTTATGTTCTGGACACACATTCTAAAAACAAATAAAAAGAACAAACTCACTTAAATATGACTGTTTTGATTAGAAGGAATTTAGGTTGATTACGACGGCACAAATACAAACACCTATAATTGGGAGAAATCATAGATAAATTAAAATTAAAGCCTATTATAACCCAGATGTCAGAGAATCATGATTCAACCACATTACAAACATTCTGTGTGAAAGCGCCCACCTCAGGCCTGTGCACTTTCTCTTCCTGCTGTCTGGAACTCCCTTTGCCCAGACACAATCTCAGATCCAGTGCCAGCCACCTTTTCAAGGAATCCTTGTTTGATCACCCCATTCACACTCTACTCCTCTCATCCTTAGCCTGCTTTATTTCTTTTTCTTTCTACCTTTCTGAACTCTGTGGCAGAGGCTGCTAGTTGTCCACCAGTATCCATTCTTCTTTCTTTTATTATAGAATTTCTAAGCTTTAATTGACCACATGGCTGCCCAGTTAGAGACCACACTTCCCAGCCTTCCTTGCAGCTACCTATAGCTCTAGGATTAAGTTCTGGCCAATGAGAAGTGAACAGAAGTGAGGCCTGCCACTTCCAGGTCATACTCCTAAAAGGAGGGTCTTACTCCTTCCTCTTGCCCTTTCCCCTTTCCTCTGGCAGAAGCACAGTCATGATGGAGGGAGCGTAAGCAATCACTTTGGGTCCAGAGATGGAAATCATGTAGTGAGGATGGCAGAGCTGCCCTACCAGTCCTGGTCTGCTTGTCTCTGAACTTGTATACGAAACAGAAATAAACTTCAATCTTATTTAAACCACTGTATTTTGGGGTCTCTTTGTTACAAGAGCTTAGACTATACTCTAACTAATATGTTTCATTTTCTTAGTTGTAAAATGAGAATGATACCTAGCATGGCTGTTGTTAAGGAGGAGTATGCAGTAGGAGTTTAAAAAGTGATAGCTATTATTATCCAGACTTGTGCAGCTTTCCTTTAGCCTGGTGTCAAAGTCATGTTCTGAGTAGAATAGTTGAAAGTCACGGTCAAGGTTGGGCACTATAGTACCACCCGTACCCATTGTTCCTACCCCTCTCCCCTCCCAGCTCTGGGGCAGCCAGTGGCTAGCTGGCTAATGAAATAGGATGAGAAACCTTTGTGGTGCTCCTGGCAGGAAAGGGGTGGGCACAGATGTTTGTGAAAAGGAATTTAATTTTTTACGATGGCAAATGTTATGCAAATCCTATTCCTTATCTCTTCGTGAAACTTTTGGTTTGATACCCAGTTCTTTGTTGTTTTGAGGAGCTAACTCTGTTTTGAGGCTACGTTTAAGTGTTGAGTTCAGCCTTAAGGGCAAGTGTGGAGGGAAGCTTGAGACACTCGATGAAGCAAGACAGGAGCCACCTGGCTAGGAGCTGCTGCACTGTGAAACCCAAGAGCACAGGAGGCCTGCGTGGGCACCCGCCACCATAAAACACTGGAAAAATGCACTGAAAGTTAGAAAATGGTTATTTTTGAGTGCAGATCCATAGTCAAAATTGGAAAGACTCACACTATAGATTCTTAATCAGAGTCACTTGAATTCCCCCCATGCTCCTCACCGAAAATAATTGGCACATCCTATTAACACTAAATTTCAAAATTCATGCATCATCAGGGAATTTTTGGCATAGTTAAGTACCAACTCATTCAATACAAATTTCTCAGCACTTACCCCATTGTATTTTGGGCTTGTTTCTCCATGTCAAGAAACTGCTGCACCTGGTTTATATTTCTTGATTTTTAATCTGTTAGGGGGGAAAATGATCTAGAGTCCTTAAATGCTTATGCTTATTAACATATAAAACAAGAAAATTCTGCTACTGGCAAACCATGTAGTATGAGTTTTTCTGAGTGTAGTAGCCTTTGGTTCTAGAAAATGTAGAAATTTGGTCTTTTTCCTTTTTTTTAGTGCCCCCATGCATTTATGACATTGGCTTAGCGATAAGTTGAAATATGTGGTACTGACTGAAATGACCATTCATCCACTCTACTGAACAGCAGCTTGGTGCCAGGTATGTTGCAAAGTGCTCAGTACACGAGATGAGTGAAATAGAATTCCTCTTCAACAGGAGATCCAACTAAATGTTCTCCAACTTGCCTTTCTGTGGATCCCGGAAAAGTTTGCCTTTGTTTGAGTACATTCTTTCTTTGGCTCTTTCCCGGTTTTGTTAGAATGAATATACCATGAGATTTAAGACGATAAGGCTAAGAATTGCCTAAAAAGAGAAATCTTACAATTCTTCAACGGGTCTGTGGGCACCTCCTCAGCCTTTTGATAAAATAGGGATGTTAGTACTTGCCCAAAGTAAAAAGAAAGTTTTTCCCAGCAACAAAGTTTTAATTAAAAAATAATCTATGAGGATAAATGGACAAAGTATTGAAAAGGACTTCCACTCCGCTGAATCACTGAATAAAAGTCAATTAAGTAGTATTTAAGATGGGAGAAACAGAAGGAGAAAGATTTCCAGGCTCATGTCACTTCAAATTAAAGGAATTTAAGACTCTGGGATTGTGTGTGGAGAGGACGGGCGAGGAGTGGGAATGGGGAACGAGAACTTGACCAGAACGGACAGATGAATAAATTGATTTTGTAGGTCCTCAAAATCCTTCACTGTAACGTCAGGGAAACTGAGGCACAGACAAGCTAGCTGACTTGCCCAAGGCAAGATCTAGAACCTAGATCTTCTAATTTAGGAAGACTCTCTGCTCTGGCTTCTGCAAGGACCGTCCTGAGCCCTGGCTCTGTCCACCCGCCGCGCGCCCCGGGCCCCAAACCCGACTCCTTGAGCCCCGCCCCACCCCGCGCACGGTTCAAACCCAGCCAGCTTGGGTTGGGGTCCCCCGCTCCTCTCGGGCAAGCCCGCCCGGCCGAGGGGCGGGGGCGAGGGCGAGGGCGAGGGTCAGGGGCCGAGGCGGGGTCATACAGGCCGGGGCGGGTTACCTGCGCCGCGCCGCGCTCCCCCGAGCGGTCTGGAGCCCCGGGAGCAGGATCGCCGGGGTCACCGCCAGCCCGGTCCGCCCCGAGGGGCCCCGCCGCCCGCCGCCGCGCTCCCGCCGCCCGGGCCCGCCCGCCGCGCGGCCGCCAAGGCCGTTGTGGCCTCTCCCTCCCCGCCAGCCCCGGCCCGCCACGCCGCCACCGGTTGCCATGGGGACGCGGCCCGAACTCGCCGCGGCCGGGACGCGGGGCGGGGGGGAAAATGGCTCGGCTGCGGCAGCGGGCGCACCGGCGGAGGGCGGCGGCGGGCGCGGCCTTGCGGGGGCTCCCCGGGTCACCGCTGTCCCGCAGTTACGCATCGAGCGTCTGCTCACTACACCCAGGGCTCCCGAGCCCCCATTCTGGGTCCTTTCCTCTCGTGGCTCTCACTGTCTAGCCCAGTGTCCGGCACCCAGCAGGGTCGGAGAAACATTTGTTGAATGAGTGAAAGAACGAAATAAGGAAAGAGCAAATAGAAAGAGCTGGGAGGAGGGGAGGGTTCTGCATCCAAGTTCCTTAAAACTCCCCCTGGCCTTCCTCCCTCTTACCTACGTTTGAAGTGGTATGAAAAATTTGAAATAGATTAGGGGTAAAGAGAGCTGCCTTTCTATTCACCAAGGTGTCTTCCAGCTGGGAAGAGCTGGATTTTTTTTTAACTGCATTGCTCAGTGCACAGCTACTCTGGTCGCGATAACAGCAGCAACTATACCTGTCTTTCCAATCCAGCGCATTGGGGCCTTAGAACAACTCTGCGAGTTAGGCGGAGCAGACAGAGTTGCCTCCCTTTTAGGGAGAAGGAAATAGCTCCGAAGTGGGGGAACGCGGACGGAATCCAGAGTGACTGATTCCAAATTCTTTCCTTTTTCACCAAATTCCAAGAATAATTGATGAGAGAAGCTCTGTCTCACGGTCTTGATTTCAAAGAAATGGTAAGAGAGAATATATACTTATATACATATGCATACACACACACATATATATATATATACACATTTTTTTTTCTACTGATACCTTGAATATTTTTAAGCACTTGAATTTTGTGTTTGGATAATATTCTTGCATCTATTTTAGGAAGAGAATTCCTTCCTAATACATCCAGTCGATTAATTTTTAATTCTTAAAATCTTTTATTTGCAATCCCCTTTCATAACATTAACACTAATTTGCTGCTTTAATATGGCTGTCAATTTAATACTGACCCCAATCCCTCTATCCAGGTTCCATCTGAATTACAAGAAACCATTTGCTGTTTCTTGACAAATTGAGTTTCATAGATGAATTGTGTAAAGTAACTCAGGTTATTAGTCCTAATACGTGTTTCATAGCTCTAGTATTATGATTGAATGAAGACAGTGATCATTTCATCTTAACTTGAAAGTTTTCATTATTCTGAAAACCTTAGTCATATTCTTTATCCTTGTCTAAACTGAATGGGTCAATGTATTTGTTCTGATCTGGGAAAGGAAACTAGGAACAAAATTTAATAAAGTTTCAGGATGCCCAATATCACTCATGCTGTGAAGCTCTTTACCATTGGTAAGTACTTAGCTGTTTACTATTTCTTTAGATGCTCAGCAATACCATGTGACACAAGTGTAACAGGTGTTATTATAGCTCCTTTTAGCAGATTAGGAACCTAAGGCTTAGAGAGAATAAAGGATTTGTCCAAGATGGTACATCTAGTTCAAGTGCAGCTAAGATATGAACCCAGATCATCTTGCTCCAAATCAAGTGCTCTTCAAACGTGTCCAAAAATTAATGTTGAGAAGGTCTCTTTAGCAGTCAGAATCTTACATAGGTACCTGTAGATGTATTTAAAGCCACATTTTCACGAGAAAGAGTACGTGTGGGCAGGGCTCGCAAAGCCTAAGTATGTGCGAGTTCACATACTGTGATGGATTTTAAGGAAATTTAAATATAGAATAGAAACACCCCTTCCAATTTAATAGGAATAAAGCCTTTCATTTCTGGATGAGACTTAAGGCTTAAAATGCACAGACCTACCCCTCCCACCTCTCTCCCAACTCTCACCCCCCAAGTAAGAAGTAACTGCAAAGACTTGAATTTACCCTGAAATGTACCTGACTATGATTAGATCTTTTCAGGTGAAATTGTTTTGAAAGGGAGGAGGAGAGTGGAAAGTCCCTGACTCTAAAGAAGGGCAAGAGTGTGACCAGGTGCTAGTGAGAGGTGGCAAGAGAGCTTAGTCCTGAAAGAGAATTGGAGGACACAGGAAGATCAGAATAAGATATAAAATACAACCAGAAATGGTCAAAAGAAAGTATAGGGAACATATATGGCTGAGGAATGAGGATGATCTATGGAAGAAAAGCTAAGGGACCAATTATATAGAATAAATAATAATCTTAGCCATAGACTGAACCTTAAAAAATGAAAAACCTTCATTAACAAAACAGTTTTCATGGCAAAATTTATAACAGTAGTACAGAAAATGAACATGCAGCTTTAACATATGCAAGGTTATATAAATTAGCTTGATGTCTGTCGTTTTATCAACAAGGAAATATCTATTTTTCTATCATTTTCAAAAGAAGGTTCAAAATTATATATACATTACAATGAAAAGCTAAGTCTATCTTATACATGAAAAATATTTTAGAAATTTTTTTAACATAATAATAATAATATAATCATAGAATTGGAAGAAACCATAGAGGGGACCTAGTCTGACTCCTTCTTTTTACATAAAGAAACTCAGACCCAAAGAGTTAAAATAATTTGACCAGTTTCATTGCTGGTTAATGACACAAATAACGATTAGAATCTAGGTTTTTTTTTTTTTCTTATTGTTTCATGCTAATTCTATAAATGGAAGCAAGTTTAAGGAATTTTCTGGAGATACTTCAATACATTTTCTAGTTGTGAGAATAACCATTCAGGAAGAGGAGATTCAGTCTTTAGAACCAAGGTCACTCTAGAGGCAGTGCTGTCCAATAGAAGTATAATGTAACCACTTATGTAATTTTAAATAGTTTGGTAGGCAAATTCAAAAAGTAAAAAGAAACTAGTAAAGTTACTTTTAATAATATATTTATTTAACCGAATATATCCAAAATATCATTTCAACGTGTAGACAATATAGAAAATTATTGAGATATTTTACATTTTTTTCATACTAAATCTTCAAAATCTGTTGTGTGGTTTATACATACAGCACCATCAGTTCATAAAGCCATATTCAAGTGTCAATGGCCACATGTGACTGGTGGCTACCATATTGGACAGTGCAGTCCTAGAATACCGGTGCCTGGTCAGAGTACTAAAGCTCTTCATTAAGTAGGGTTGTGCAGTGAGAGAAGGGTGAGGCAATGAGAGAGATTCTAAATTATGTAGGTGTGATTTGAGAGGGACTATGAAAATCTCCTCCCTCAAAATCCTCATTAACTTTCTCTGGGTTGGGAGAGGGGTTGGGCATCTGAAGAGAAATGCATAACTGGGGTCCTTAGTGGGGCAGAGTGAGGCCTTCCCTGCATCATGACTCACAGTCCTGTCAATTCTCCTAGTAAAGGCTGCTTCTGCAAAGAGAATTTAGACTAGTTGGGAGGGCCTTACCTCTGAGTCCTGGCTGGCCAGGGGCCCAGGTGCCAAGGTAGTACGGCTTCTTGTTGGGAATTAGAAACACCAGGTCTCATTTTAGGTTCAGAAAACAAAACCCAATTCTTTGGAAAACGGCTATCATGATTTTTTTTCTATACTTGTCCTTCTTATAAACCCTTAATGTTCAGCACTGTGGTTTTGAAAATGTCATCTTCTCTTGGATATTTAGGGGAACCAAAGATTTTGTACAGTCCTGAGCTAAAGTTTCATAGATGGAATAGCTTATTTCCTGGAATCAGGCATGGTGCGGGCAATGCTGAAGTGACAGGTCCCCAGTGGAGAAAACAAATTTGGAGCCATAGGTCAACTCTTTCCAAGAGCTCATCTCTGTTAAAACCTTTTAGGTTTCAAGCTAATAGGATAGTGAGAAATTATTGGGTCAAAATCTAGCAAAAGGCAAGAACCCGGAGAAGTGGGCCCTCCATTTAGTTCTGCTTTTGCCTGGGAAGTATTTGATGCTCTGGAAGAAAAACTGAGCAGCAGTTTTTGTGGTCTTGTGAAACAAAAGGGACAAAAGACAAAGCCTGGGCTCACCCCAGGAAGGGAGTCAATGACTACTCTCTGCCTTTAAGCTGGAACCCCAAAGGGCTTTGCCATCAGGAAAATGGTGAAGTGTGAATAAATTAGTACTCACTGACTTGCAGCCTGGCTTTGGATCACCTTGGTGGTAATTCAGGACAAGCTTTGAGCATGGATGAGGCAGCGCTGGACTGGTAGATTAAGACAATCAGAGGAAGCAAGCAAAAGTTTTCTGTGGTGATGCTTAAAATCATTCTAGGCAGGGTCTGGCCCAGTGGTGCAGTGGCTGGGTTTGCGTGCTCCCCTTCGGCAGCCCAGGGTTCGTGGGTTTGGATCCCAGGTATGGACATACACACCGTTCAAGTCATGCTGTGGCAGTGTTTCATATATAAAATAGAGGAAGATGGGCATAGATGTTAGCTCAGGGCCAATCTTCCTCAGCAAAAAAGAGGAAGATTGGCAATGGATGTTAGCTCATGGGCAATCTCCCTCACTAAAAAAAAAAAAAAAATTCATTCTAGGCTTCAAATTATTCCTAAGAATAATTTCTCAAATACAATGACCAGAACACACTCAAATATAATCAGGACCAGGAAACAAGATACCATCAGGGAAAACCAGTAGAAACTACAGACCATAGAAATAGAACCACAGAAGCTTTAGATATTGGAATCAGATAAAGGTTATAATAGTGTGGAGAGTATGTTTAAAGAAATAAAAGACAATAATGAAGAAATCTATAGGGAGCACTAAATACAAAAACTGACTTAGTATATTTGAAAAGGAACCAAATAGAAATTCTGAAAGTGAAAATATTACTAGTAACCAAAATTAAGAACACAACAGATGTGTGTAATAGTAGATCTGATACAGGTGCAGAGAGAATTTGTGAACTGGAAAATAGATCAGAAGAAAGTTTCCAGACTGTAGACAAAGTAATGAAAAATATTTTAAGATGAAGGTTTACAACTTTAGTACTTTTTATAGAATTATTTGTTGTTACAAAAATAAAAATAGATAATATATATGAAAGTATCTAGCATGTGCCCTAGCATATAGTGGGTACTCAAGAAGTATTTGTTGAATTTGAAATTTTAAAAAAATTCATTTGGTTATTTTGCAAATCATCTTTGTCACATTTTATAATTTCCGTTTCTTTGCCAAAATGTTCAGGCTTCTTTTTAATTTTTTAAACATATCAATGAGAGTAATTTTCTATTTTGTATCTTATGATTCCAATCTCTGAAATTTGGGGATCGATTACTGCCAGTTCTTACTTATGTTGTCTTGTTTTCTGGTGTATTTTATGATTTTTGACTATGAGATAATTTCATGGGAAAATTTATTTCTGAGACATCTTCGAGGCTAGGATTGAGGTTAAATTCTTCCAAAGAGGATCTGCATTTGCTTTTGAGAGTTGCCTTGGGACATAAACAGCCTCAAACCACTTTACATTAAATTCTTCACAGGAGATTTTTTGAGACAACATAGGTAATATGAATGAATAAAAAATAAGTATAGAGATGGCTTATGATACAAATTTCCAGAGAAAGAATTTTTCTTCACCCAGGGCCAAAGTCAAGATAGGTATGTTTTCTGCTGTTCCATTTCTGTGACTTAAAAAAAATAAGCCTTTTATTTTAGAGCAGTTTTAGATTCACAGAAAAATTGTGAAGATTATTCAGAGTTCCCACATACCCTACATCCCGTAGCCCTTATTATTAACATCTTAGGTTAGTATGGTCCATTTGTTACAATTAATAAACCAATACTGATATACTATTATTAACTAAAGTCCATATTTACTCAGATTTCCTTAGTTTTTACCTAATGTCCTTTTTTCTATTGCAGGGTCCCATCCAGGGTAACACATTACATTTAGTTATCATGTCTCCTTAAGCATCTCTTGGCTGTTATAATTTCTAAGAACTTCCTTGTTTTTGATGATCTTGACAGTTTTGAGAAGTGATAGTCAGGTATTTTGCAGAATGTCCCTCAATTGGAATTTGGTGCTTTTTTCATGATTAGAGTGGGATTATGTGTTGGAGGAAGAAGAACTGCCATTTTCATCACATCGTATCAAGGGGACGTACTATCAACATGATTTATGACTTTGATATTGATTTTGGTCACCTGGTTGAGACAGTGTTTGTCAGGTCTCTGCACTCTAAAATTACCCCCCTCTTCACTTTCCATACTATACTCTTTATAATTTTATTTATTTTATTTTTTTCCCCCAAAGCCCCAGTAGATAGTTGTATGTCATAGCTGTACATCCTTCTAGTTGCTGTATGTGGGACGCGGCCTCAGCGTGGCTGGACAAGCGGTGCATCGGTGCACGCCCGGGATCCGAACCCTGGCTGCCAGCAGCGGAGTGCGCGCACTTAACCGCTAAGCCACGGGGCCGGCCCCATACTGTACTCTTTAGATGGAAGTCATTATGTGTAGCCCACACTTAAGGAGTAGGGGGTTATGCTCCAACACCTCCTTAAGGGTACAGTACCTATATAAATTATTTGGAATTCTTCTGCGTGGAAGATTTGTCTCATCGCTCCAATTTATTTATATCAGTATGGACTCATGGATATTTATTGTATCCAAAGCGACTTTATTTATTTTGTTTCTCAAATTATTCCAGTTTTGGCCATTGGGGGTTCTTTCAGTTAACTTCTATGTCCCTTTGACATGCCCTCATCATTGTGGTTTTTAGTTTAGCTTAGTTTTGTTTTTCTGGAGCACTTCATTACTGTCTGGAATTATAAGATGTTCCAGGCTCATCTTGTACACATTTCCTGCTTCGCTCCTAGAATCTGCCATTTCTCCAAAGAGTTATGGCTCCTTTCATTTAAAATGCAATTAGAAACCAAGATATAGGGACCAGGTGTGTTCATTGCTACTTGGGTATCATTGATTCTAGGCCCTATTAGCTGACAAAGCAGAAAATATGTGTTTCTATACTAACCCATGTATATATAAAGATCTATAAATATTTCTATATGTAACCATTCATATCTTTATTAGGCTAAACATGAGTTCTCACTGTAATCTCCAACTCTAATCTGTTAACCACGTGGATCATTCTAGCCTCCTCCCCTTGCTTATCTGTAGACTCCTAATCTAACAGTAAAAAACTGGCTCCCACCATCCACCATCCATTTACTTAATTATTCAACTGCAGTGTACAAGTGCAGTATACAAGTACAGTATCAGAATTGTTAAACTGTGCTCTACGGGAAACAACTTTATCAATTAGAGTACAGTATTTATGTACAGTTAATTTTGCCTTGGTTTTACAGATTCTACTCATTTCCAAAGTTACTTAGATCAGTACCTTTTCCCCTACTTCTTTCAATGAGGTTATTTCATACATTTGTAATACAGTTAGATTCTTTTGTCACATTCTGCATTTCATCCTGGGATACTCCAACCTCCTAAATCATTTTTTAAAATTTTGCATAGATTAAGGTTCACTCTTTGTGCCTCATTTAGTTTTATAGAGAGGGTAGCCTTTTGGGATCCGAGTTTTATGCAGAGGTCCTCTATTGGACTCCTCAACTGCCCTGGTCCTGGACTTTCTATCCTATAGTCCTTCTGCAGATAGCCACCCCAGTGTAAGCAGAAATACTCAGGGCAAGGCTTGCTTAGCATTCACTCCCTTGTTAGAGTTCTTGCTTTCACGTGGGTTTTGAAATCTATTGGTTCCAATCTTTCATCCCAACTGAGATATATATTTATATTTTATGTAATATTTTATGTGTTTCAATAAGGAGCATTGTTCTAATCAAACATGGTGCCAGAAATGGAAGTCCTTTCTACATTAGTTAAAATTTTTTTATATTCCATTGTGTATAAATATCTCTTAAGTTCCCTCAGCTCTTTATTTTTGGAAACAGGAAGGGTAAAAATTATGAATGTGTTAAATAAATAAGACTTCAAGATCAGACCCCATCTGCTATAAATAGTGATGTCAGTGAAAAATTAAAGAATACAATATAGCCATTTGTAAAATAAGAGAAGATGACTTTAAAATATATTTAGAACACAGAATTTTGTATTAGGAAATTCGATTATTGTTATTTTGTTGTTATTTAATTTTATTGAAATGACTTCTATGAATTGAGAATTACTTTCTGTGTATCTTGGAGTGTCATGTTTTCTGGTTACCCTATAAACAATGGTTAACCTGCAGCTGGCTGAATAAAACTGAGCTAGAGATACATGAAGATGTACTTCAAAGAAATATTAATGAATAAACATTCTGTCAGCACGCTGAGAGACTGCAGCACCTGTTTTAGAGAGATACCAGTGTTTTATCCATTTTAGTGTCACCCTTCAATGATCATGTGGAACAACATGCAGGTTGAAGAAAAATGACTCCCAGCACCCTCATTACTTAGGTTTGTGTTGCAAGACTACTCATCATGCTGCCACTATGATGCCTCTTTTTGTTCCTGGTATAAAGCATGTTAGCATTGTTGCTGTTGCTACTGAATATGAGTTGTTATGCCTATAACAAAATATTATTCTATAAAACATCTGAGTTCAGCATTGAGGGAACATGGGTTTGCCACATTCAAGAGGATAAAACAAAACAAAACATTTTTCTCTTTTCCTTTACCAGACTAAAATTATGAAACCTCTTAGATACGTCTCAGAAAAGGAAGCAGAGAAATGTGTACCATGAAATCTAGTTCATAGTGCCCTCACGTACAGTGCCGTTTACTCCCCACATGGTTGAATTCTACAGCACTAGGATTCTGGATGAGGCTGGTTAGAAAACAACTTTTGACAATTTAGGGGAATTATCTTCTCTAAAAAATAAATTTACATCATTCTGATGATACAATTTGGAATGGCACCTGAAAAGTATAGTTGCCTTCAGTTTGTCGTGACCTCAACATCCAGAAACCCAAATTATCTCTGAAAGTTTGTAAATTGCTTTGCAAAGAAGGCGTCAATCTCATTATCATGGTGTTGTATTGAAATTCTTTATGCGGTCTTATTTCTGAACTGACTGGGAGAATTTTCTCAGCTTGACATAAATCCTTACATAGTAGAGACCGATGATCATTGTGAGAAGAAACCACATTTTCCTTTTTTCTGTTTTCATAATTAAACATTTCAATTGCATTGTCTCACTTTAACTGGGTATAAGTGACTTACCCATTGATGGCTGAATTAAGTTTGCAAACCATGAAGGAAAGGAAAATGTTCATTCTTCCAAAAAAAGAATCAATAGCAGTAAGCAGTTACCCCTAGGCAGGAAAAAAGATATAATTTCAATGTTCATCATTTAAAATTGTGCAATTTTTTTTCTTTTCTTGAAATCTCCTTTTTCTTTGCACATACAATATGGAAAACAATTATATGAAAGATTTATTTCTAAGAAAGTCAGCTGAGCATTGTAGAAAGAATATGGGCTTTGAATTCAGTTCTGTCACTTAATAGCTATATGATTATGGCTAATCTATTTACCACACTGAATATTAGTTTCCTCATTTCTATAGTGGGAAATAGTAATACTTAGAGGGCTGTAGAAAAGATTAAATTAGGTCAGTTATGTATATAAGGCATTTGTTACATAGTAGGTGCCCAAGAATAGTTGCAATTAACATCATTATTGTTGTTACTAGGATTATTATTGTAATTATTATTATTTGTTACATAGCTATTCTACTGTGTTTAAAACATTCAGAGAGAAAAATATACAGTTACTTTTAGAAACAGATTAGCCTGAAGAAGTCATAAAATAAAGAGCTTAGAGAACTCTTGAATGATAATTGAATAGTGATAAAGGGAAAGTGAAAGATAATTAAGTTAATTGGTTGCTAAGGTATTTTTTTCCCAATTAAAAGTTAGTCCCATGGGGTTAAACGAAGACTTTCTGTATATCTGAATTTAATTTAGTCCATCATTCATCCATTCAAAAACTGCACATTTATGTAATTTTAACTACTTCCTAGGCATTGTGGAAGCAGAAAGATCAAGGGATAGAAGCATTCAAAGAAAATTTTATCTGAAATAAGCAAGGTGCTTTTTACAAACTGTAAACCTACAAAAAGATGCTCACCCTTATCAAAAGTTAAGAAATACAAATGAATAAAAAATATCAGATAATTTGTCTCATAGGATTGAGAAAAATTAGAAAGACTGATAACATTTAAAACTGGCAAAGACATTCACAAAAATTAACTCAAAATGGATCAAAGACCTGAAGGTGAGACCTGAAACTATAAAACTCATAGAAGAAAATATAGGCAACACACTATTTGACATTGGGTTTAAAGGAATCTTTTCAGATGACATGCCTACCCAGACTAGGGAAACTAAAGAAAAAATAAACAAGTGGGACTTTATCAGACTAAAGAGCTTTTATAAGACAAATGAAACCAGAATCAAGATGAACAAACAACCAACCAGCTGGGAGAGAATATTTGCAAAACATACATCTGACAAGGGGTTGATCTCCATAATATATAAAGAACTCACACAATTGAACAACAAAAAAACAAACAACCCGATCAAAAAATGGGCGGAGGAAATGAACAGACACTTCTCCAAGGAAGATATACAGATGGCCAATAGGCACATGAAAAGATGCTCAACATCACTAATCATCAGGGAAATGCAAATCAAAACAACACTAAGATACCACCTCACCCGTTAGAATGGCTATAATCACCAAGACAAAAAACAACAAATGTTGGAGAGGATGTGGAGAAACAGGAACCCTCATACACAGCTGGTGGGAATGCAAATTGGTGCAGCCTCTATGGAAAACGGTATGGAGATTCCTCAAAGAATTAAAAATAGAGATGCCCTATGATCCAGCCATCCCACTACTGGGAATCTATCCAACGCACCTGAAATCAACAATCCAAAGAGGCTTATGCACCCCTATGTTCATTGCAGCATTATTCACCATAGCCAAGAAGTGGAAGCAACCTAAGTGTCCCTCGACTGACGATTGGATTAAGAAAATGTGGTATATATATACAATGGAATACTACTCAGCCATAAAAAAAGACAAAATCGTCCCATTTGCAACAACATGGATGGGCCTGGAGCGTATTATGTTAAGTGAAATAAGCCAGAAAGAGAAAGACAAACACTGTATGATCTCACTCATATGTGGAATATAAACCAACACATGGACAGAGAAAACTGGACTGTGGTTACCCGGGAAGTGGGGGTGGGGGGTGGGCACAAGGGGTGAAGGGAGTCATATATGGGGTGATGGACAAACAAAAATGTGCAACCCAAAATTTCACAATGTTAGAAACCATTAAAATATCAATAAAAAAAAAAAAACTGGCAAAGATATAGAGACACTCTCATCCACTGTTTGGGAGAGTGTAAACTGTTACAATTATTTTGGGGAGGTAATTTGACAATATCTGTCTAAATTTAAAACATGCATAGCCAGGGCCGGCCCCATGGCTTAGCGGTTAAGTGCGTGCGCTCCGCTGCTGGCGGCCCGGGTTTGGATCCCGGGCGCGCACTGACGCACTGCTTCTCCTGCCATGCTGAGGCCACGTCCCACATACAGCAACTAGAAGGATGTGCAGCTATGACATACAACTATCTACTGGGGCTTTGGGGGAACAAATAAACAAATAAATAAAATTAAAAAAAAAAACATGCATAGCCAGAAATTCCAATTTTAAGAATTTATCCTACAGAAATACTATCTTGAGAACATAAAGATATACATACAAAGAGATTGTTGCAGCATTGTTTACAATTGCAAAAAAGGAGAGGGGGAGAACAACAGAATAGTATACACCTGTATAGTTATGTATTGCTGTGTAACAAATTATCCCCAAAATTAGCAGTTCAAAACAACAAATATTTATTGTCTCACAGTTTTTATGGGTCATGAATTTGGTTGTGGCTTTGCTGGGTGGTTCTGGCTCAGGGTCTCTTATG
Source organism: Diceros bicornis minor (assembly GCF_020826845.1). Classification (NCBI taxonomy): domain Eukaryota; kingdom Metazoa; phylum Chordata; class Mammalia; order Perissodactyla; family Rhinocerotidae; genus Diceros; species Diceros bicornis. The sequence continues at coordinate 40,287,613 of NC_080746.1, forward strand.
AGATTACAGTCAAGATGTTGGCCAGAACTGCAGTCATTTAAAGGCTTGTCTGGGACTGAGGATCTGCTTCCAAGATGGCTCACCCACATGTCTATTGGCAGAGTGGCTCAGTCCCTCTCCACATGGACCACATGGACCTCTTCATAGAGCTACTTGAGCATCCTCATGACATGGCAGCTGGATTCTTCTAGAGAGAGTGATCTAAGAGAAAGCAAGAAGGAAGCTGTAATATCTTTTATGACCTAGTCTCAGAAGTCACACATTGTCCTTTCTACAATATTCTATTTATTAGCACCAAGTCACCAAGTCCAGTCTAAGCTCAAGGGGAGATGAATCAGGCTCTACTTTTTGAAGGGAAGAGTGTTGAATGATTCGTGGACATATTTTAAAACTATTCTAACTTGTACTTTGGCCACAAATTACGAAAATTATTTTCACATAGAAAAAATACTCATCCCCTCCAAACCCCCCCCCAACCCCAAGTCTCAACCCTTTACAGCATCAGCTTAAAATCCAGAAATACATCATCTTAATCAGATCCAGGCGTGCCTGAGGCTTCTCAGGTGTCATTCCTTATATGCAGCTCCTGAGTACAGTTCCTTCAATCTCTAGCCCCGTGAGCTAGAGACAAGTTATCTGCTCACATACGCCCCTAATACACATGTATGCAACAGGCACAAGATAACCACTCTAGACATTCTTGTTCAAAAAGAGGAAAAATCGTTGGGTCAAAGCAATAATTGTTCTATAGAAATTCTGAAATCCACCTGGCCATATGTGAGAAGTTTCTTGATTCAGACTCAGTCCTGCTCCTGCCCAGGAATGATTCTCCATGTCTCTTGGCTCCATCCTCCAGGGATTCTCGTTCCCTCCTCTGATTCATCCTTCCTTTTCCTTGAAAGGTAGGCTGTCTGTTTTGGAGCTGTGTAGTTTTCTCAGTAATGTTTTGGGGTTCCAAATGCCTCTTCTCATTGTGTGGTATTTCTGTAATTATAACCTGGTGGTATTTATGGAATTATAATTATTTTTAGAAGCTTTGTGTGTTTCCTGTGGCTCTTATTGTGGTTCACTTCGTTAGACAAAAGCCACGCTCTCAAATATCTTGAAGGGAAGTTCTTCTCCACTTTGAGCTTCTGCTGAACTATGAAAGGACAATGTCCTTAAGCTTCTTTGAAGCTCTGTGGTTTGAACAGTTCTCTGAGGCACCATCTTAGATCATTCTGAGGTTGTAAACAAGGTATTTTATAGCTACACCATCAGCCTCATCTCTTGACCACGTTTTCCTGGCAGTGCCTTGGATTTGATATTTCCTGGAAAGCTATTTCTTAATTTTAGCTTTGTTTGCAACCTGGAAAGGTTGGGGATTTTCAAAACCATCAAGATTTGACCTCTTTATGTTCTGACCTCTTTCCTCTCACATTTTATTATAACCAGTAAGAAGAAACCAGGTGGCACCTTCAGCTCTTTACCTGGAAAGCTCCTTAGCTATTTCATTTAGGTACATTTTCTACTTTCCACATTGCCACGGGGGACAATATTGTTAAACTTTCTGCTACTACATAACAAGGGTCCCTTTCTCGCCAGTTTCCAAAAAGCTTTTCCTCACTTTCCTTTAAGCCCTTACCCACAGCCTCCCCATGGGCATCAGGCTTCTAGTAACAGTTTCTTTAGGCTTTTAATAACACTCTTCTTCAAAGCCCTTACAGCCTTTGCCTGCTACCCAGTTCCAAAGCCACTTCCAAATTTTTAGGTATTTATTATGACAGCTCTCAGCTTCCAGATACCAAAATCAGTATCAGCCATCTACTGCTGTGTAACAAATTATTCTAAAACATAGCAGTTTAAAACAACCACTGATTACAGGCATACCTTGGAGATATTGTGGGTTTGGTCCCAGACCACCACAATAAAAGCGAATATCACAATAAAGCACGTCACATGGATTTTTTTGTTTCCTAGTGCATATAAAGGTTATGTTTACACTATACTGTAGTCTATTAAGTATACAAAATAGCATTATGTCTAAAAAAATGTACATACCTTAATTGAAAAATACTTTATTGCTAAAAAATGCTAAGTATCATCTGAGCCTTCCGTGGGTCATAATTTTTTTGCTGGTGGAGGGTCTTATTAAAAACGCAATATCTTCAAAGCCCAATCAAGTGATGTGCAATAAAACGAGGGATATCTGCATATCACAATCTCTGTGGGTCAGGAATCAGGGGGCAACATAACTGGGTAGTTTTGGCTCAGGGTCTCTCATGAGACTACAGTCAAGGTGTCAGTCGGGGCTGCATTCATTTGAAGGCTTGACTGGGGCTGGAGGACCCACTACCAAGACGGTTCACTCACAGGTATATTGGCAGAGGGCCACAGTTCCTCACTGGCTGCTGGCAGGAGGCCTTTGTTCCTTGCCATATGGCCTTTCCTTAGGGCTGCTTGAGTGTCCTCATGACACAGAACTGGCTTCTCCCAGAGTGAGTGACCTGAGAGAGAATAAAGGGGAAGCTGCAATGCCTTTTATGATCTAGTCTCAGAAGTCACATGCTGTCACTTCCACCATATTCTGTTCATTAAAAGTAAGTCACTAACTTCAGCCCACACTCAGGAGAGGGGAACTAGTCTCCACCTTGGAGAGGAGTATCAAAAATCAGTGAATTTATTTTATTTTATGAGTGTATTTTAAGGCTGCTTCAATACCAATTAAAAATAATGAGGTATGTCAAAAAATACTAACTTAGAAAAATGTTGTTGATATATCACTAAATGAAAAAGAACAGAGCAAGTTTGATAACGATATATATACCATGATTTGGAGAGAAGCAAATCTAAGCTTGCATACGTAGGCTTAAACATAAAAATTTCTAGATTCTTACAGACCAAAATGTTGATAGTGCTTTCAGAGGTATGGTAGGTGTTTGGAAATGAGCCTAATGAAACTAAGGAGAAGAGTGAGTTTTACATATTATTTGAAAAAGAGATAGAATTACGAGTGATGTTTTTCTACTTCCTTTGTGTTTTTCTGTGTTTTCCAAACTTGCTAAAATAAACGTGTTGCTTATATAATTATAAAGTTGCAAATGTGCAAAACAGGGAGAGATTTAGCATTTAGCTGTAAACATTGAATTGAGATTGGAAAAGAATGGAGATGAGGCCCCACCCCAAGTTTCAACATAATGATCAAATCTCCAAGAGGGAAAACCAATTGTTTACTACTGAAGGTCTGATTTGTTAAAAGTGGTTAAAATCATCCATGTAAATTTGTGAAAAACATAATTTCAATTCTATTTAATGTACAAATGTTGACAAGATTTTAGGAAAGAATATATAATGAAGGATTTCTGATTAATACAGAAACATGGCAGATTGAAACATGCTTTACCTACTCTTCTCACCTGAAACTCCACTACAATGTCAGTAAAAGATTAGACACACACACACATGCACAGTGAGAGAGAAGTGGGGAGAAGGAGATAGAGATGGAGAGAGAGAAATAGAGAGATTGAGAGAGAGGGAGAGAAGGAGGAGGAGAGAGAGAGAGAACAGGAAAGAAGACAACAGCAGTGTAATTTTGGCAGCTAGAAAGCTGGTGAATGAGTAATGACTGACTCCGCAGACCAGACGAAGCTGAAATCTAAGCCTTCAAGGACTAAAGCTACAAAGCATGTCAACTCATGCCAAGGATCCAAAAAAAACCCTCAGGAATTGAATCCACCAAGTACTTCAGAATATAGGGGGAACAGGTAGGGAAGAAAACAAGGAAGTTGATTGAAAATCTACATAGGATGTAGGTTATTACCCAAATCCTCTCCTCAGTACCACTCCCCAGCTAGGCAACTGCCTTTTCTCGAATCTGGCGGAAAATTAAAAGTTTACACTCCGGAGATGTCAAACCAGAGGGCTCTGGACTTAGGACATTCAACAGAGAGGAGGACAGGAGAACAATACCAAAAACAGGGGAACCGAATGAAAGCCTCTATTCTAAACAACCTCTTCCACAGCTCAGCTCTTAGAATGCTGCCAGCCATATTTAAAGGCAGGAGATTGGAGGATTCCTCTCTGAGGAAAGTGATCAGCCAAAGAGAAAAATGAGAAAAACAAAACAAAATGTTGACACTTAGGAGTCCCCCAATGAAATGAAATTGCTGTGTTCTACTCAATTATCCTTCAGTGAAGCCCAGTCTTTAATAAGCCCTACTCTCTCTCACAATCTTAGGGCCTCTTTCTTAAATATGTGCTAAAACAAGAATGATGGGAGATTTGGGGGAAACTTTTAACATCAGAGAGATCAAAACAAATCAAAAAACGTGACACAGATGAAACAAACAATGTAGGAAGCATAAGAAAAAAACAACTACAGTTATCCTCAGGGAAATAAGAAAAGCATTGCGTCTACGACACTCATACAAAAAAGTTATAAAAAGAGAACATTTAGAAAACAAAATAGACCTCTTAGAAATTTTAAAATATGATACAAGAAGTTACAATTCTGGAATAAAATTTAGAATACATTAATGATAGGTATATAGAAAACTATCAAATGAAAAAGAGGTAATTATTAATTCCAGGGCAACATGACATTATATAACAGAGAAATATAATACAGTACTTGGCTCAGATAAAAATAATGTTTACATAGACAGAATAATGCAAACCCAAATACTGATCTATCAAAAGATATGTTATAGCTATATATATGGGTAGATGAAAGAGGAGAATTCCGTGCGTGTGTTCAGTGGAGTAATGATGTATCATCAACAGTAGGATAGCCTAGATAATATCTGAAATAAAAAATTAAAAAATAGAATAAACTTGTTCATTGGAAAGCTGTGATAGACATTAGTCATTTCTTTCAGGCTGTCCAGTTTCTTTTGAACAACTTTCTATTGTATTTGGAGTATTTACTGCCATATTAGCCTTGTATCCCCCAAATAAACCCAAAAATTCTGTTCTAGTGTCCTTTGCAGCTGGCAGAGACACATGTGACCTGGGAATCCACCAGACTCACTCACTTGAGATTTTGACTTAGAAGTGAGAAACTTGAGGAAGGGGCCCCATATGGAAAACATTTGGCTGGTGAGGGCTGTGACAGAATCATTCAGCCACAAGGTTGAGTGCCAGAGCAGAAATGGCATCAGTGGGGCAAGTACTGTAGTGTTAGAAGCTGTTTGTTTTTCAGGGCAGTCTGTTGCACGGTTTTAACCGTTGTTTCTGGAAGCTTAGCATCCCAATGAGCTGCCCAATATCCTGCGTCAAACTGTTGTCTGCAAGTAACAACCCTGAGAACTATAGAGGCAAATACCAAAAGAATAGCTAAAGAACTTCAAATGTTTGCTTCTGGGAGTGAAAGTCAGGAGTGGGAAGAGGTTCATCAGAAAACTACTGTTTTTTATTATAAGCCTTTGTCTTTCTGTTGGGCTGTCTAACCATGACTATTTAACTTTCTAACCATGTACATATATATATGTTTGATAAAAATTAAAATTGAAACAAAAAGAAAGAAAACAAAGAGATGATAAGAACTATCTTTTGGAGAGTATAAATGCACTGCACGGTGCTGCTTCTCCCATTTTTTGTCCATGGGAGACATTACTAATTGAAATAGCTCTCTTTCCCTCCAGAGCCTGGAAACAGACTCAAAATCCTTCCCAGTATCTGTTTCTAGGTATATTGGAGTTGGGTCTTCAGATGAAAACTATTTGCCATTCTTGGCCTAAGAGGATATATTCAATCTCTTTCAGGCCTGGCCTTGCATTTCTGAACTTAAGTGAAAGCGAGCTCAGAATATGCCTTATGGTATACAGAATTAGGACATATGTCCCGGTACACCTAATTCTGACAAATACCTCCATTAAAGGATGTAAGTCACCACTATAGAACTCTATTAATCCGGTGAAATTGCTGTAGTTGAAAAAAGCCATTTAGGTTTCTGAACATTAACATGAAGATATACTTTGAAACTTTACAGCACTGTGATTAACAGAATTTTGTTGCTTGAGTGTTCAAAGTAGCGCGAATCTCTTCGCTAGCAATATTGGCATAATGCTTTATAAGAAAATCATGTTCCTTCAAGTCAACATACAGTTAATTCACATTTGGAGATGAGGCTACTGTGACAACATGACACATGTTTAATGAGGTTTAAACAGCTTCAGAAAGGGCTGTTTAAAGGGAGAGAAAAGTAATGCTTTATGATAGAAAAATAGAATACTAGAATTATCTGCACAATTTTTTTTTTTTGTGAGGAAGATCAGCCCTGAGCTAACATCCACTGCACAATTTTTAACAGTCATTTGCAAGGACTTATTGTCACTCTTTTATCATAGTTTTCTTTCTTTCTTTCTTTCATTTCTATTGCTACAGTGTGGGATTATTTGTTCTATGCTGAAAATGAATTTCTGTACAAGATTCAAGAAGCACACTTAAATCCATCAAGCACAGCGCCTGTTAAAATCTCCTGGCAGTTTTCAATGGCACTTTTATATTCCTTGGAATTTGATTGTATCTGCCTCATCTTTATATTAATCACATGGCTACTGTGCAAGGACAAAAGTTTATAGCTTGAATTTTCTGGCCCACAAAGTCTCAGAGGAGGTTGTATCTCAGGTCCTGGAGAGGAAGACCTAATGGAGCATGGTAAATGAGACGTGGACCAGTGTGGGTAACAGTACAATGTCAGACAAAGCATTGGAAAACCCAGGGCCCCAAATTCTGCCAAACCAGTGGAGTGACTTTGGGCAAGCCACTTAACCTCTGAATCTCATTTCTCTCATCTGTAAAATGAGAAGATTGGGTTTAATGATCTCTAAGATCTTTCCCTGCACCCAAATCCCTTAATATGGACGTGGCATGTTTTACATCTTTTAGGATTCCTATGGATGAGTGTTTAAACATAGAAAGTATGTAGGTAGGGTAGCTTTTATTCTCTTAGGGAAACCAAAAAAGCATGACGAATGTTAAGAGCAGTGCCAGGACAAGTAGAGTGTACACAGGAATCCATTTGGGTAGTTTAAGGTTGCTGTGACTATGTTTAGTCAGGAAAAGGTGTCAGGAAGCTGAGTATCATCTAGAAAATCTCTGTAGGGACTATCTTTGTAAAGAATAAAGCTTCAAGAAAAATGAAACAATAAAATCCCTAAAGGCGTGAAGTGACTCACATATGTTTTTATTTGTTTGTTTGTTTATGGACAATGTATAAAAGGCAATGGTATACTTTTTTGGTAAGGATACTTAACTTGGTTGGGTAGGATATGGGGTGACAATTCAGGTCACAGCCTTAGCCCCATCTCACAAATTGGGGCAAATTAATTTTTTTTAAATTTCTGTTAAATTTTGAAAGTTTAGTGTTTACTTTTTAGTACTGTATAAAGGAACATAATTCAGCAGAGTGATTAGGAGCAAAGACTCTAGAGTCAGATAGAACTGGATTTGAATCCCAACTCCACGACTTACCTCCTGGGTGTCCTTGGGGAAATGAAATAATCTCTCTGAACCCAGTTTCCTCGTCTGTAAGGAGAGAGCATATCTGTGGTGAAGATCTTCCATTTTGCTTGCCTGGCATTTTTTCACCTTCTTTTGGAACCTTTCTTTCCTGAAGGGGCACTTATTCCATGTGGTTAGTTCAATAGGGCCTGAACCCACTCTGTCTATTCACATGGTTGAGTATGACCTGGGCCTGGCCAACCACATTACCCTTCTCCCTAATCAATCTCAACCTCAGGGATAAGCAGATGACCCAAGGCAGCCAATCAGACAGTCCTCTGAGATTTTACTCCCAGAGCTGTGGGGAAGATGCTTCCCTTCTGTTTGGGTTGCTAAGGAGGTAGAATATAAGATTGAGTCTAGTGATGTCCACCATGATTACTATATGAAGAGAGACTTTTGGAGAGATAGAGGCAGGAATAAGTATAGGGGTATAGATAGAGATTGAGATAGAGGTGAAGATAGAGATCGAGATGGGGAGAGAAACAGAGTTAGGGATTGGAATAAGAATACAGTCAGAGATAGCGATAGAGTTAGAGGTAGAGGGACAGGGACAAGGAGAGAGTTAGAGGCAGGGACAGGAACAAGGAGAGAGATAGAGACACGGACAGGGATAACACTTAACGGCATTGTTCGAGCTCTGGATCCAGCTGAACCACTACCCTCAGATCTTTTGGCTACAGGAGCCAATAAATCTCTTTTGCTCACAGTAGATTCACTTGGGTTCCTATCATTTACAACTAAAAGTGTCTGAACACAATTCTTACCTCATAGAGTAATGCTAAAAATTAAATAACATAAAGCCCGTACAGCACTTAACACAGTGCTTGGCACGGCCAGGTTGCCACTGTGAGATGCTAAATACACAGGAGCCGTTATTAAAACTAATCAAATATCAAATGTACTTATACTTTTATGCCATTTTTTTTACCCTGAAAAGATTCAAGATGAAGAAGATAAAAAAATTGAAACAGTATGCTATAAAGTTCTATTATGGTTTTTTAAAAAAAATCATCAGGGCTCTTTGTCACCTAGGCAATTGAGGAGTTGAAGCCAGGTTACTTAAAGTGAGGGGAGCGCTTCCTAATGGAATGGGTTCCTCACTGAATCATTCATTCATTCATTTCTTTTTCATTCAGCATATATACATTGAGTGACTATAATGCACTTGTTACAAGATGTACAAGGAAGAAATAACTGAGCCCTTGCTTTCCAGAAGCTTATAGTTTAACATGCAGACAGACATACAAAGGATCTCAATACAATTGGTTAACCCAGTGCGGGGCATATAAGAGACAGGACATGTGAGTTTGCTTTTGCTCTGCCTGGAGAATCATGGAAGATTCTAATGAGGGGATGAGCATTTGAGCTGAGACTTGAGTTTCTCAAGTTGTTGAGCACAGGGAGAATGTTCTAGACAGAAGAAACACAAACCTGAAGTGTGAGGAGAGTGGCAGGATTGCTGAAACATGGAGCTTGAGGGTTAGGAGGAATGGCAGACGTGAGGCTGAACAGAGAAGCAGTCATCAGATCTTCACCGGCCTCATGTGATCAGTTGAGGATATTAGACAGGCAAGAAATGGCTCTAGGATCATGGGGAATAACATGGATGGCAGGGCTCAGAGTAGGGGACAGATGGTGTCAAGCGCAGTTGTGGAAGAAACGACCAGGACAATTTTATCAGTTAGGATTCAGTTTGCCTCCATATACAACAGCAGGAAAAACAGTGCCTTGAACAAGATAAAAGTTTATTTCTTCCTTACACAAAATAATCTGAAGATAGGCAGTCTGAGATGGTTGAGGTCCCCTGGTTGTCAGAGTACAAGGCTCCTTCCAATATTTGCATAAAATGGCTGCGGGAGCCTAAGCCATCAAATTGGTGTTCCAGGCAGCAGGTTGATGTTAGGGGTTCAAGGAGGGTCCATTTATATCTTTTTATTTAAAATGAGGTCATTTGCCCACACCTAGCTGCAAGGAAGCCTGGAAAATGTGTATCTGGGTGGGCAGCAATGTATCCAGCTAAAACTCAGCGTTATATTACTCAGGAGGGGATGAAATGGATATTAGGAAGAAATTAGCAGTCCTGACACAGTACTGGAGGGATGAAGCAGCATCGCAGAGATGAGGCTGAGAGCAAAGCTGTCTGTCATTGCTCAAAGGGAGGAAGCAAGAATAAGCTGACTTGTGAAGGCAACAAGGATTACAAAGACAAGACCACACTCATGCATCCGATGGTGTATTTTCTGTGTTCCACAAGGATCTGTACACATATGCACATGTGCACATTCACACACATACACTTATGCACACACACTACACAATGGATCAAAAATATTGTAATACAGTTCTAAATAGTTTGGTCACAGAGATTAAAAATAAATATGAAGCAGCCCTTTCAATTCTAAAATTCAAATGAATGAAATTCTTATGAATAATGATAAAGCCAGAAACATCCTTAAAAATATTTTTAAACATAAATTCCTGTGCTATGCTCCTTACAAAAGTTTTCAAGCTCAGGGGAACTTGAGAATTCATAGAACATTCTATGATGCCAAAGGATTTTTGGAGATTGGGGAATTTTTAATAGCTAAGATTTAAATATTTGAGGTGATAGTCAACATAAGGATAGCCATTAAGTTTCTGTTTTGGACACTGTGTGTGAAAACCAGTCAGAGACTGGTTTTCAGATTCCCAGGAGAACAGGTCATTAGAATAAATATTCCAGAGGGTTTTAGCATCAGCAAAGAACAAACTTGTGAAATCTATGGCACTTTTAGATTTCCATCTGTTTCAAGAAGCCATTGACGATACATGTGGGGTTATCCAGGCACTATTTCAAAATGTGAGTTGCAGGGCCCGTTAATCATCTGCAGACTCACTATGCGAGGAGGGCACACGCCAGGTGCAGCACAGCAGATGCAGTCCCCAATTTACCAGGATCATGTCACAATTCATTCACATTATGGCAGTCTGGTGCTCAGAATCTGCTCAGAACTAGACAAACATATGCTGGATGGCTGCTAGGTAAGCATGTTTCTCAGGGTAATATATTATACCTAGCAGGTTGCTGGATAAATTAATTTATTCCTGATCTGCAAGAATCATTTGGAATTGTCTCTGGACATCCATGTCAACACCTTAAAGTGCTGGCAAATAGACTCGGATGACACTCACAGGCTTGCCAGAACCATGACAGAGCATTCCACATTCGATGCTAATATATTGTAAAGTATGTGCTAATGAATTACAGATAGTGTCACACAGTCTTTGCACGCTGTCATATTAATTCAAGATTTCAGAATTTCAAAATGCATTTTCAATATGATTCAAGTGTATAAATATTAAGGAGGCATTAACCTTTATCAAAATGATTTTTCTTGTGTTAAAAGGATCAAAATTTAACATAACGGGGCACACAATTTGACTTTGCTGTAAAGCGGTTGATGAGAAGAACAGTATCTGTCCCAAAGTTATTCATGTAAAAACTGTGAAACCTTTCACTTACACTTCTTTGGGAATGGCAGGAGTGGGGATGGGAGTTGAGGGGAGAAAGAGGAATATTGCAAGTAGTGAGAAAAGAGTAAATTGAAGGACATGGCTTTTTTAATTCACATGCTGCTTGTCATCTTTTAGTGCAGAGCATAACAAAACCCTGCAAACACTAAATAAAATGAGCCTTAGAGAGGTTCCTCGTCCTAGACAACCTACAGAGTTTGTGTCAATTTGGAGTCACTGATGCAAACATTTTGTTCAAATACTTTGTTTTCTAGCTGCATGGCATCAACAAGAATGTTTTCAACGTCAAATGAATATTTTGATAAGTCAGAATGTGGGAGTCCATGAACTGGCCTCCTGGAGGCTGATCAGGGATCTTGGTGAAGCAAATTGGAGCTTAAGCTCAAGTCCTCAGACCAGTGATATGCTTACACAGCTATCAATTCCCTTGGAAAAAAAAAAAAAAGCGCTTTCTCTCCAGCAGAATTTTCAGCTGGAGTCCATCAGTTCCAGCCTCGGGGGAGCCCAGACTAGAAGAAAATAAAACAGTAATAGTTACTTATTTTTGTCTTACCTTATCAGAATCTCCAATTTTGGGGGCATATGTTTTGGGCAGCTTTATGACCACTACATCATTCTCCACATCATCGGGGCAGCAATCACGTTCAACTTACTCACTGCCATGTCCCCATTTTCTAGCCCAGTGCCTGGCACATAGCAAGTATTCAATAAATATTTGTCGAACAAAAAATAGATGCCAAGGGTCACACGATTAAAATTACTTCTTCAAATTAACTTAGGAAACATCCCAGGGAGTATTAAGCAGTAATTAAAATCTCATATTACATTATGACCCATTTTCCAGAAACTTCTTAAGGCACTTGTGAATTTCTAATATGCTAAGTTCTCATTTTGTAAAGAATCTCTGTTTGTGCTTCTGGACTTATATGTAAACAAATAATTGAGGTATATATCAACTCCCAGACTGTAGAAAATGGGTCCAAATTGCAGGAACTTCCTATATTAAAACAAAGAAGATATACTCTGTGGGAGAATAATATAAATTGTAGGACGTTTTAAAATGTGATTACATAAACAATTCTAATAGTACATCACCCCCTGGAAGAATAATACATTTTATCCAACATTTTCATCTCTTCCATTTGGAAAGGAAGTCCTCTCATGAAAACAACCTACACAGCAGCCATTAAAGGGCACCATTAGTGTGGTCATAGTGTTGGGGGATTCCTGTTCCCCATCATACTGGGCAACACTTCAGTTTGGGCATCTTGGGTTGAACTCTGATTAGAGTTCCCATGGATTTATTTGGGAGAGAAGGGGAAGAGCGAATGATAATTTCACCTCTAAATAAAAACACAGTGGGACATCTAGGCTGAATTTATTCTCTCCAGTCTCCATTGTCAAGTACTGCCATCACCAATCAAATCGGTTTCATTCTTTCCTAGTTTATAATTCTAAAGGATATGTTTTGTCATTTGCGGGAGTACCTCCTAAATTGTGAATGTTTAATACTCAATTCAATGTGTAAATTGTTGCTGTGGCACTGGCTGGTAATTATTGCCCAGTATGGTATATAAATGAGCCAAAGATGGTCTTTATATATTGACCCCTAGATTATTCTTCACTGCAGGCTGAGATCTATTAGTTCAAAAGCCTACTGGCACCACGCTCAAAATTTTACACATCCAATTATTTTAAAAATAGCCCAAACAAGCAGATTTTTAGCCATTTAGAGCCTGACTGCTTTGCATACGGGTGAAACCTGACCCCACACCTGCTGGTTATTGATAAAATAGAGCTTTGTGCTTATATGATCCCAAGCTGCTATGGCCCGTCTGAGCTCTCTGACCCAGAGACATATCACCAGTCATGTAAGCCCTCTCTCCAATCCTCCTCTCCCCTAGATGTCCCCTTGCCCTCCTCCCCTTCTGGATGGCTGTCCCTACACTGTAGCCTCTGGACATTTTCATGCAATGAGGAAATTCTCTTCTCATGCACACCTGTCCAAGCACTATCCATGTGAGGACTCAGTGAGAAGACAGCTGTCCATGAACCAAGAAGTGGGCCCTCACCAGACACCAAATCTTCCAGTGCCTTGATCTTGGACTTCTCAGACTCCAGAACTGTGAGAAATAAATGTTTGTTGTTTAAGCCACCAGCCTATGGTATTTTTGTTACAGCAGCCTGAACAGACTAAGACAACAGTCATCATAGGAGAAAGATCACAGCCAAGGCTCAGAAAAGTGGGAGCATGAGGGATATTTGGGGAATAGCAAACAGTCTAGTTGATTGGAATCATAAAATACTTGCAGGGAAAGATTGAGAGATAAGTTTGAAAAGTGTATTTGGGTCACATTATAAGGCCCTTGAACACCAGGACCCCAAATACTGTTGATTTTAGGCGGCAGTGGAGGGTCCCTGAAGGCTCTTGAGTGAGACAGTGAGGCGATGGGAGCTGTGTGCCTGTAAGATTTATCTGGAAACAGCGTGAAGTCTGGCCTGAAGACGGGAAAGACAGGAGATTAAAAAGATACCACTTCAGTGGCTTTGCAGTAATCCAGCAAGATAATGAAAATCTACACTAAAGTGATGGAGGGGGAAGATGCAAGAGACATTCAGAGGTTATTGATCATTTCTCCAGCCATAATACAGATGATGCCATCCTACGTGTCTAGTTCCTGTCTATTTTTATCACTGATGCTATTGGTAGCTAGAAGCAAAGTGGCATTGCTTTATAGTGTGATCATATTTCTTCACATTGAACACATCAAAATACTCACAAAGAGATCCTGAGCTTCCCAGAAATACACAGAGTGCATAGGTAATTTACCAAACTTTTAGGATTAAATACTCTAATAGAATAAAAACAAAATGGTTAACTAAAGAGCCTTGTTGGCTGGAAACAGCAACTTCCCATAAGGACATTTATTTAATTAAAATTGAAGTTCATAAGTTCATGTGTTGATTTGGTATCTTTCTGTAAAATACATTTGCATTTTTTTCCCCCAAATAACTACTAGCCTCATAAATTAACAAAATTTAGATTAAAAACTTCCTTGGGAAGGAAATAATCAAGCATAGCGGACTTCTGCAATGTATGTGAAGCAATTATCTCGAATAATATTAATTGCCCAGGTGCTGTTAACAATGCCCAGGCAATTGGAACGTTAAAATGTTCACAAAAGAGAATGGTTTCAGAAGTTACTTTAAAAAGCTTTTGCCTATAGTCTCAGTGGGGTGTTTGCCTCTTTGGCATTCCTTTACCTCTTCCCTGTCCCCAAAATATGGAAGATATCTTTGGTCCTTGGAAAGTCACTTCTATCCCAAGTTCCAGGGAAGAAACAAGTGACCTATGCTATGCCAATTAATGTTTTCCATCGCACCATGTTTCCATTTGTTTTCCATGACCAAATATTTTCAACAACCAAATGTTTTCCATCACCAAATGTTTCCATTTCCTGAACCACTGTTCAGGACTCATAACCTGACACGGGAAATCTGTAGAAGATCACTAACTTTTGCTTGCTAATAACAGAAACTCTGACTCAACTTGGCTAAATAATAAAGACATTTCGTTTTTCTTACAACAAGAAGTCTAAAGATAGAGCAATCCCAGCCACATCACAATAATGGCTCCAGGGCTCAGCTTTGCTTCTTCCATGGCTTGATATTGTCCTCAAGATGTTTTTCCTCATGACAACAAGAAGGCTGCCAGCAACAACTGGGAGGACACACTTCCTTTCTCATATCAAGCAGGCAAAATAGAAAGGAAGCCTCTTGCTGCTTGATATAACTGGGCTAATTTAGGACATATGCTCAACCTGAGCCAATATCAGACCAGGAGAATATTTTCTTTCTTAGTTTAAGCCTTGATTCCTGATTCATCATTGGTAGGAGAGATAAAAGTAGATTGGGTTATGCTACTCAAGATTCATACAAGGAGCCAGAGATGGGATAGATACCCAAAAAAGAGCAATGTTCTCTTAGGAAGGCAGAAGTTAGACGTGGGGAGAGATGAATGCTGGTGCAAAAAGATGTTAAAATGCATGTAGCAGCTGAGGTAACAATATAATCAGTGAGTTATGAAACAGATTACTCTGCAGAAATTTCAAAATAGATGGCAGAGATGGCAGGGAACTGATGAAATGAGTCACTCCTATCAAGGACTTAAAATGGTAGTGGGTAGAGATTGAGAGAAGATTTGGTGTGAAGGATTTTTAAAGAAAGAGATGCTGGTGTGCTGTGAGTCTCAAGCCCCCATCCTAAGGGGGAAGTGTGTCTACTCTTAGCACAAGCTGAGAAAGAGGGGCTGCAAGGGAATCACTTGGGTAGCTTGCTGTTTCCCTTGCAGTTAGAGAATCAGCATGGATGTGGCTTGACTCCTATCCTGGAAATCAGGCTGGAGATGGTCTGACAAGCTATTTTGGTGGCAGAGTGAAGGAGGGTTGCTGCTACACTAGGATGGACCTACACCCTCAGAGTTTTGGGGACAAGGCATGAATGATTCCTGTGGCCCGGGTGGGGGCTAGATGTGTGCACTTGAGAGCCAGTGGAAGAACCCTCTTAGATCCTTTCCATTACGAACATTGGAGGAACAATGAGACCTCAACAGAAATGAAGTTGTGGTGGATCACCCATTCCCTAGAGCTTGTAGAGGAAGGAAGTGCAGGAATAGAATGCATCTGCCCAGATCAGAGAAGCTGCAGGTGAAAGACTACCATGATATCGAGGTCTCTAAAGAACCTCCAAAAGTGAGTCAATTTTAAACACCTGCCAGACCCAGAAAATGTGAAGTCACCTTACAATAGCGCTGGTAAAATGAGACCTCTCCTTTACGCTTTCCTTTCCAACCTCTCTGATCTCTACTCCCAGAGAGATCATAAACTGGAAAGCAAGCTGGATAAAGAAAATTAGGGAAAGAAAGACCATGCCTTCTAACCCCCTGCAAGTGGCCAGCCTGTAGTTGGCCCTAGTTGTGTTGTGGGAGGGGAGAAGATTTTAAATTTCAATCAACTTTAGAGAGCATTTTAAATTATTGAATTGGCACTGTGTTCACATTCTAAAGTGACTTTTGAACTTCTGTTATTTAAGAGAGACCCAAAAAACATAGGCTTCCTAGGACTTTTCATCCTGGAACCCCTTTACCTTGGCCATGATCTGCACAAGCAAATGGAATACTGTGTGCCACGCCTTTCACTAACTAGACTCTGGGACCTCTGCTAGAGCTGCCTCAGAGTATAAGAGCTTTGGGGCCAGCCCGGGGTTATAGTGGTTAAGTTTGCACGCTCCACTTTGGCAGCCCAGAGTTCAGATCCCGGGCGCAAACCCACACACTGCTCATCAAGACATGCTGTGGCGGTGTCCCACATACAAAATAGAGGAAGATTGGCACAGATGTTAGCTTAGCGACAATCTTCCTCAAGCAAAAAGAGGAAGATTGGCAACAGATGTTAGCTCAAGGCCAATCTTCCCCACCAAAAAAAAATAATAATAAAAATTAAAAATATAATACTTTGACTACTGTGCTTGCAAAAAGCAGCAGCAGAAATGTGGCCTCTTCTGCATGATAGTCACTTCCTCCCAAATCTGGCATGGGGATATCTGCCTGACAGAATCAAGTTCAGGTGCTGAACTTGAGCTGAAGGAAGCCTGAGCATGTGGTCTTACCTTTCTAGGCTCAGGCATGCAGCAAGCATACCCATTTCAGGGGTTGGCATGGAACAGAGGGAACCAGCTTGCAGTATCTACCACAGTGCCCACACCACACACCTGTTAGTCTATGTCCTGGGTAGTTTCACTGCACCAATGTGTTTACTCAAGAGATAGGATTAATAAATCACTTCATGGCCTCATACACGTGGAAGCCAACTACTCACTGACATCCAGGAGTGAGATCCAGATCCAGGTGACACCCAGGTGTGACCCTTCACTGCCTCCTGCTAAGTGGCCACCTTTTCCCTGGTGCTGCCCTTTCCTTGAGCAATGAAGTGTCCCCCCCAGGTCTCCTCAGAGCCCATTCACATCTTACCCATCCTTTGGGGTCCAACTGAGGTGCTCCCTAGGAGAGTTTCCTTAGCTTTCCAGGCTCCTCCAAATTCCCTCTTTTCTGTGATTTCCAGCACTTCCTGTCCAGAACACCATTTTTACACGGAATTGCATAAGCATCGGATTCATTTGCTTGTTTGTTCATTCATTCAGCAAATGTTTAAGGAGCCCATAGGAAGTGATTTGCTGGGTGCAAGGTGGTGAACAAGACAAGCATGGTCACTGTCTTCTTAAAGCTTACAGACTAGTGTGGAGGAGACAGACATTAAACAAGTAAACAAATATGTAAATATAAAATTACAGATCGCAATAAGCGCTATGAAAGAAAACTTTCAGATGCATTGAGAGCGTAAATCAGGGGTCTATCTTAAGTTGGGTGGTCAGAGGAGGTGTCTCTGAGGAAGTGACATCTAAAACAGGAAGTATAAGTAGATGATGAGAAGTAAACAGTAGGAGCAAAAACATTCCAGGCAGAAGGAATCATATGTTTAAAGGCCTTGAATCAGGAAAGAGATCAAAGCATTTTAGGAATTGGGAGGACAGTTTGTTTGGGACATTATGGCAGGCGGCAGGTGGCAAGAGTGACATAGGAACATAGGGAGATCATGTGGGGCCTTCTAGGTTGTGTTAAGAACTTTGAGTTTAAAGCTAGGGATATTGGAAAATTTTTGAAGGATTTATAGCAGAGCAGTAATATGGCCCAATTAATGTTTTAAAAGAATGTCCTAGTTCCTCACTGGAAAATAGATTGCAAAGGAGCAAGAGTAGAATAAAAGAAACTAGCTTGAGAGTAATTACAAAAGTCCAGACAAGAAGTCATAGTTGTTGGCCATTAATGATGGTTGCAAGGGAGATGGAAAGAATGGTTTATAATTGAGATTATAAGCTTCATGCCTTTTGTTCATGCCCGGTCATTGTGCTTGGTGAAAACCTATGGCTGTACTCAGTAAGTAAATATAATGAATCAATACATTAATTACTTAATTATTACATGCTGTTTTAATCTTGTAAAAAGAGGAGCTGATCTGTATCGTTAACTGGATCAAGTATTTCACAACAGCTGAGAAAGTAGTTATATAGACACATAGTCAGTCTGGTTTGTTTGCTAAGAAGATAGACTTGTTGCAAGAGTCAGTCCAGTTACTTTGGCCATATTAGCAACTACATAATACAGACCACATGGTTATCCAGAGTTATGTTTAGTCACTATACTAGCCCAAGAGAAAATCAATTCTATTTGGGTCAGTTTAATTGTTCATTAGATAGAGCTTTGAATGTACAACTTACAGCACTATAGTACACAGCAGTGGTTCCTAAATATTTTTTTGTTTCATAAACCAATATTCTTTTTTTCCAAAATTGAGGGAACTGCTTAATGTTGACACTTTTTAGGTTGTCAAGAATGAGTATTAAAACAAACAAACAACTACTTTAGCAGTTAGGGTTCTTAGCTGCAAGCAACAAAAACTAATTCTGGCTAATTTAAGTAGGAAAGAAATTATGATGAGGGTTTTGTGTGGCTCATGGAATCACCAGGAGGGCTAGAGGCTGAGGACCAAGCTACCAAGAGAGAACCTTGCCCAAATCTTTGAAATGATGAAGACACCACTGCTCCTGCCAGTGCCATCAAGCAGTAGATGCCATAGGTTTACTGCTTACATCACCAATGCTGCTGCTGGATGGCTCCACTAACTGACACGTGGCCCGTGGAACCCGATATAGCCATTGCTGCTGCCACCATTCATCCCCAGAATGGATTCTCGGCAGTCCTTACTTCTTCATAAAGCCAATTTCCGATTCAAAGTCTGGGGTGAACTTACCACGAGTGGAGTGTAGCTCAGAGGCTCACATCCTCACTTTAAGGAAAGCGGGAGAGTGAGCTTCCAGGGTTGGAGGCGCCTGACTGTGCTTCCCACCAAGATTTATGAAGTGCAGAATCTCCCAAACATAGGAATAGAGTTTAGATATTGGGATCCTAAAAAAGAGTGACAACTACCTTGTATTATCCCCAACAGTTCATAAGAGAAAAGAAAATTTAGTACCAAACTGTAAAAGGGGGCAAATTGAAGTATACAGGACAGCCTATTAATGAAATACAGGGTTTTTTTTTGTTGTTTTTTTTTTTTAATAGAAAAGTCACTGTATTGTCCTTACTGTTTTCTTTCCTTGATTCATGGTGAAACTGCCTTGAGGCAGCTTGGTCCACAGAACTGTTTTGGGACCCCATGTGTGTAGAGGACATGGGCCTTGGAGTAGCAGACTTGGTCTTTGCATTTCAGCTCTACCACTTAGCAGCTGTACAATCTTAGGTAAGTTAAAGCTGAGATTTAAGGCCATCCTTTGTAAAATGGTGATGATAATTCCTAACTCTTAGTGTTGTTGGGGGAATTAAATGAGATAATGTGCATAAATGTTAAGCAGGAAGTCTAGCACATAGGACCCAGGGGTAGGTTCTCCTCTTCCGTTCTTACCATCTTGTTCTGGAATGGTGTCTGCATCCCATGTTAGAACACTAGACTGTTAGCCCTTTGCAGGCGTGAACTGAGCTAGTGTTGTTTGTTGTTGGATCTCCAGGACGTAGCATAATGTCTACATAGTAAGTACATAAAAAGTACTCAGTGACTACTTGCCAAATAAACAAGTAGCTCTTACTTAAATTATTAGTAATTATTTGAAGTAATAACGTAAAAGATATGGCATCATCCTTGGCACTGAGTAAGTATTCAATATAAATGTGACTTCCCAGCTTCCTTCCAGTAATAGTCAACTAGGTTATTCGGGCTAACCGTCCTCCTAGATTTTTTTTAAATGTAGTAAAATACATATAAAATTTACCATCTTAACCATTTTTAAGGGTACAGTTCAGTGGTATTAAGTACATTCACATTGTTGTGCAATCATCATCACCATCCATTTCCAGAACGTTTTTATTAATTTTAAGTTTTGTTTTTTTAATTAATTAATTAATTTTTTTTGTGAGGAAGATCAGCCCTGTGCTAACATCTGCCAATCCTCCTCCTTTTTTTTTACTGAGGAAGACCGGCCCCAGGCCAACATCCGTGCCCATCTTCCTCCAATCTATATAGGACACCGCCACAGCATGGCCTGCCAAGCGGTGCGTTGATGTGCGCCTGGAATCTGAACTTCTGAACCCTGGGCCGCTGCAGCGGAGTGCACGCACCCAACCGCTTGCGCCACTGGGCCGGTCCCTAAGGTTTTTTTTTTAAGAGCAGTTTTAGGTTTACAATAAAAATGAGACGAAGGTGCAGGGATTTCTCATAACCACCCCCCACGTGCATAGCCTCTCCCATTATCCACATCACTCGCCAGAATGGTGCATTTTTTACCAAGGACAAACCTACATTGACGCACCATAATCACCCAGAGTCCATAGTTTACCTTAGGGTTTACTCTTGTGTTGTACGTTCTATGTGTTTGTACAAACGTATAATGACATATATCCATCACTATATCATACAGAGTATTTTCACTGCCCTAAAAATCCTCTAAGCTCTGCCTATTCATCTCTCCTCCCCAGCACTCCCAGAAACCACTGATATTTTTATTGTCTCCATAGTTTTGCCTTTTCCAGAAAGTTGGAATCATACAGCATGTAGCCCTCTCAGATTGGCTTCTTTCACCTGGTAATATGCATTTATGGTTCCTCCTTGTCTTTTCATAGCTTGATAGCTTATTTCTTTTTAGCACTGAGTAATATTCCAATGTCTGGAGGTACCACAGTTTATCCATTCATCTGCTGAAGGACATTTTGATTGCTTCCCAGTTTTGGCAATTATGAATAAGGCTGCTATAAACATCCACTTATAGGTTTTTGTGTGGACATAAGTTTTCAACTTCTTTGGATAAATTCCAAGGAGCATGATTTCTAGATCATATGGTAAGAGTATGTTTAGTTTTTGTAAGAAATCTCCAGTCTTCAAAAGTGGCTGTACCGTTTTGCGTTCCCACCAGCAATGAATGAGTTCCTGTTGCTACATCTTTGCCAGCATTTGGTGTTGTCGGTGTTCCAGATTTCAGCCATTCTAATAGGTGTGTAGTGGTATCTTGTTGTTTTAATTTGCATTTCCCTGTTGACATATGTGGAAGCATCTTTTCATATGCTTATTTCCCAACTGTGTATCTTCTTTGGTGCAGTGTCTGTTAAGTTGTTTGGCCCATTTGTTAATCAGGTTGCTTGTTTTCTTATTGTTGAGTTTTAAGAGTTCTTTGTATATTTTGGATAACAGTCCTTTATCAGACATGTCTTTTGCAAATATTTTCTCCCTACTGTGGCTTATCTTCTAATTCTCTTGAAATTGTCTTTCCCAGAGCAGAAGTTTTTAAATTCAGCTTATCAATTATTTCTTTTATGGATCATGTCTTTGGTGTTGTATTGAAAAATGTATCACCATGCCCCAGGTCATCTAGGTTTTCTCCTATGTTATCTTCTAGGAGTTTTACAGATTTGCATTTTATATTTAGGTCTATCTGTGATCCATTTTGAGTTAATAATTGTGAAGAGTATAAGATTTGTGTCTAGATTCATTTTTTTGCATGTGGATTTCCAGTTGTTCTAGCACCATTTGTTGAAGAGACTATCTTGGCTCCATTGTATTGCCTTTGCTCCTTTATCAAAGATCAGTGACTGTATTTATGGGGGTATATTTCTGGGATCTCTATTCTGTTCCTTTGATCTATTTGTCTGTTCTTTAACCAATATCACTCTGTCTTGATTACTGTAGCTTTATAGTAAGTCTTGAAGTTGGAGTTGGGCAGTGTAAGTCCTCCAACTTTGTTTTTCTCCTTCAATGTTGTGTTGGCTATTCTGGGTCTTCTGCCTCTCCATATAAACTCTAGAATAAGTTTTTCAATATCTATAAAATAATTTTCTGGGATTTTTATTGGGATTGCATCGAATCTATCTATCAATCAAGTTGGGGAGATCTGACATCTTGACAATACTAAGTTTTCCTATGCACGAACATGGAATATCTCTCCATTTATTTAGCTCTTCTTTTATTTTTTTCATCAGAGTTTTGTAGTTTTCCTCATATAGATCTTATATATATATTGTTAGGTTTATACCTACGTATTTTGCTTTTTTGGGTACTAATGTAAATCTTATTGTGTTTTTAATTTCAAATTCCACTTGTTCACTGTTGGTACATAGGAAAGCAATTGACTTTTGTATATTAACTTTGTATCCTGCAACCTTGCTATAACTGCTTGTTAGTTCCAGGGTCTTTTTGTCAATTCTTTTGGGTTTTCCATATACACAATCACGTCATCTGCAAAGAAAGACAGTTTTATGTCTTCCTTCCCAATCCATATACCTTTTATTTCCTTTTCTTGCATTATTGAATTAGCAAGTACTTCAAGTATGATGTTGAAAAGGAGTGATGAGAGGGGATATCCTTGCCTTGTACCTGATCTTAGTGGGGAAGATTTAAGTTTCTCACCATTCAGCATGGTGTTAGTTGTTGATTTTTTGTAAATAGTCTTAATCAAGTTGAGAAAGTTACCCTCTATTCCTAGTTTACTGAGAGTTTTTATCATGAAGGTGTGTTGGATTTTCTAGAACTCTTTTCATCTTAAAAAACTGAAATTCTGTAGATATTGAATGACAGCTCCCCATTCCGTCCTCCCCCCAGTTCCTGGCAACCACCATTCTACTTTCTGTCTCTATAAATTTGGCTACTCTAGGTACCTCATATAAGTGGAATCGTGCAATATTTGTATTTTTGGACTGACTTATTTCACTTAGCACAATGTCTTCAACATTCATCCATGTTGTAGCATATGGCAGAATTTCTTTCCCCTTTAAGGCTGAATTGTACATCCATTGTATGTATATACCACATTTTTTTTACCTTTTCACTTGTCAATGAACACTTGTGTTGCTTCTACCTTTTGGCTATTGTGAATAATGCTACTATGAATATGAAGAGATACAAATATCTCTTCAAGACCTCGCTTTTAATTCTTTTGGATATATACCCAGAAGTAGAACTGCTGGATCATATGCTAATTCTATTTTAAATTTTTTGAGGAACCACCATACTATTTTCCACAGTAGCTAAACCGTTTTACATTCCTACCAACAGTGTCCAAGGGTTCCAATTTCTCCACATCCTTGTCAACTTCTTATTTTCTGGTTTTTTGGTAGTAGACATCCTAATAAGTATGAGATAGTATCTCATTACTCGAATTTTAAATGCTGGAGTAAAGATAACCTTCTTAAAGGCATAAAGGAGCCATCACACATAACAAAGATTAACTAATTCAAAATCTAAGTAAAGTGAGAACTTCAAACCACTTTTTCCCTGATTACTTTTCTTGGTCCAGAAGAAACAAAACTTTATAAATGGGCATTGGTTTTTATAGCCTGGCCTTCCAGTGGGGATAGAATTCCATGTCTCCTACCTGAGGCAGGGAAGCAAAAGGATACACCCCTACATAAGCAGGGACTGAAGGGCTACGGGGTAAAGCTGAAATAGTCATGATCCCGGCCTCAGAGGTAGATTTACCATGAAGTTAATGAAACTTGAGCTTTAAGGCCCCACATTTATATCAACCTCTTCTAAGGCCCAGGGAGGGCCTTGGAAATGTTTCAAATTGAGAATAAAGAAAGGTTCCCATGCTCCTAAGAAAAAACTGGTTGTTCTGTAGTTTAGTAGCAAGGAGCAATCAGAACTGGTTTTGTTTAAGCCCCTGTTCAATAGATCAAGGACAACTTGTCTCAGTGAAAATCCTTTTGAAAGTCAGCCAATTGTCAGCCACTCACTTCTGAAAGTCAGCCAACCAGAGACTCACTCCAATGAATGCACATCTTAATGTCAACCAATCAACAAGAGTCTCACCCAGTAACTGCTTCTATAGATGATATCAGTCCATTTTCCCCCTGAAAATCACCAATACTGGAACTCCACCCTTACCAAAACCCAATAGAGATCAGCAGTCTGCTTCACTTGGAGAGGCTGTGCCTGATTATAGCAAGCAATAAATTCAGCTGTGTGTGTGTGTGTGTGTGTGTGTGTGTGTGTGCGCTTTCTTTCAAATATTGAGTGGTGGTTTCATCATCCTTTGCCAATGTAATCATATGTTTTTATAAAATTTGCAAAAATAAGATACTTTGCGAGAAGCTAAGATTGCTGTCACTTTCCAGTCCTGCTCTTCTTCTGTCAAACTTCCTCTTGTGTTGGGGCCTCTAGTGGCTACATTGTTTATGCGGCATAAAGCTGTAGCAGTACTCAAACACTAGGGGTGTATGTGAGGTTACATGTTTTATGTTTTATGCATCTCAACATTCAACATTAAAAAAAAAATCAAATTTTGATCAACTATGAGAGAGATGACAGAAAGTTAGCAAAATATTGTTATTAATTATCTGCCTGACAACCTACAACACTATATCCAGTAAAAAGATCTTTTAAGAATGAAAGTGAAATAAAGATATTTAAAAACAGACCAAAACAGAGTTTATCACTACCATAAGAAGGAATAAAGAATAAATGAAGTGAAAAAAATATGGGTGTATGTAAAGAACATTGACTCTATAAAACTATAACAATACTGCCTAGTGAGATTTTTAACTGAATTATCACATGCAGCAACCATAATATACAAATTGGGCTGTGTTAAATTGAGTTATGATGTTCTAAAGTCCTTGAATTATCTAGGAGGTAGTTAAAGTATTGATTTACTTTAGACTATGTATGTTGTAGTTTGCAGGCAGCTCCATGTAACAGAACTTTCTGAGATGATGAAAATGGTCCATTATACCATCCAATATAGTAGCCACTAGATGCATATAGCATTAGAGCACTTGAAATGTGCCTAGTGTGACTGAGAAACTAAATTTTTAATTTTATTTAATTTTAATTAATTAAAATATAAATAGCAACACTTGGCTAGTGGCTACTGTATTGGAGAACACAGTTCTAGGTTAACTATGAACAGAATAGAAACAAACTGTATGAATTGAAAACTAGTAGGAGAAAAATGAAATAATAAAAATATTCTATTAATCAACAAAAGGTAAGAAAGGAAGGAGAGAAAAAGAAAACATAGAACAGAGAATACACATTAGAAATGAAAAATGATATTTTATCCAAATATACCAGTAGTTGCACTAATTATAAGTGGACAAAAGGATCCAGTTAAAAGGCAAAGATATTCAAGCTAGATTAAAAAAAAAAAAAGACTATATGCTGTTTTCAGGGGACAGATCTAAAACCTAAGGGTATGGAATATTTAAAGGTAAAAGTTTGGGAAAATATATACCTTGCAAAATTACCTACTAAGAAAGTTGGTGCAGCTACATTAATATCAGAAAAAATAAACCTTATGACAAAACAACTACTAAAGATAGGGGATGATTCATAATGATAAAAATATTCAGTTATCCAGAATATATAACAATTATAAATCTCTATGCACTGATCAACATATCTTCTAAATATATAAAGCTAAAATTCGAGCACTACAAAGAGAAATACACAAAACTACAATCATAGTGGACAATTTTAATCCATTTCTCTCAGTAAATAAGCAAACAAGTAAACCAACAAACAGAAAAAGCAAGAACACAGAATATTTGTAGAATATAGTGAACAAACTAGACAAACTATACAGAACACTGCAGAATGCCACAGATATTAAGTGTGAACATAGGGATTTTTATGAAGAACTTCATACCAATAAATTTAAAAATTTATAAAAATAGAGCAAGTCCTAGAAAAAATGTTACCAAACTTAATCAAAAAGGATTAGAAGTCAAAAATCTAAATTTAAATGTGTGATTAAAAGTTTTCCACAGAGGAAATTGTTGGCCCAGAGAGCTTGACTGGTGACTTCTACCAAACAGTCAAAGAAAAAATGAGTCCACAAGGTTGAAATTTTAAAAGAGGGTACACTCCGCTATGCTTTTATGAGATTAGCAAAACCTTGAAACCAAAACCTGACAGAGTATGAGAAAAGAATATTACAGGCCAATTTACTCATAAAGATGTATGTAAACAAAAATAAACAAAATATGTACTAGATGAGATGCTATTAGCAAATTGGTTTATACCAGGAACGGAAGATTGGTTTAATAATGGAATACCAGTTAAATCATAGAATATCAATTCATATGATCATCTCAATAGTTGCAGAAAAAATATGTGATAAAATTCATTTTCCAATCATGTTGAAACTCTTAGTAAATTTAGATCATTCGTGATTCCGCCCCCCCCCCAAACTTCTGAGATTAAAGGAGAACGTCATTCTGGTGAAGAATATTCTGATAAAGAGTAACCACAAAAATCTTCAGCAAACTTCACACCTAATAATTACACCTCATAATTAAAAAGCTTTTCCTTTGAGATCAGGAGCAATACAAGGGTGCCACTATCAACCCTTCTATCTAAGTTTGTACTGGAAGTCTTCGTGAGAGCAGTTGAACAAACAAGAAAAATGAATTAAAGATACAGAGATTTTAAGGATTGAAAATGGTCATTATTCACAGAGAAATATGAATGTATGCACTGAAAATCCAAAAGAATCCACAGAGGAGTCATTATTGTTAATAAGAAGAATTAGCAAGCTAGCTGGATATAAAAATCAACTTAAAAAATTAATACATGACAGCAGTGGAACTATAGAACAGCTCAACTATCTATTAATAACAGAATGGATAAATAAATTATTCTATAGTTGTACAATGGTTTATATACAGCAATAAAAATGAATGAATTTTAGGCACATGCAAGTTTATGGATGACTTTTACAAATAGAATGTTGAACAAAAAAGCAAGATGCCAAAGAATCATAATATACATTACGATTCTGTTCATATACAGTTCAAAATCAGACATAGATTATGCTAAATGAAAGAAGCCAGTATATGCTGTGTATACTGTATGGTTCCATTTATTAAAAAAAGTCTATTGGAGGCTAAACTAACCTATAGTGATAGAAAGCAGATTAGTGGTAGCCTGGGGCTGGGACTAGGAGAATTTACTGCAAAGGGACACAAGGAAACTTTTTGGGGTGATGAAAATTCTATATCTTGATTGAGGTGGTGTTAACATAGGTATATGCATTTGCAAAACTCACTAAACTGTATTCTTTAAATGGTACATTTTATCGTACATAAGTTATGCCACAATACATATGATATAACAAATTTAAAAATAGGCACTACAGGGAACTACTGGGAAAAGTAAGAAAATCATTATCCCAAAAGCCAGGCCAGTGGTTTCCTCCAGTGAGAGGAATACATGGGGGACTTCTAGAGTCTTGGTAATGTTCTATTTCTTGAACTGAGTAGTGGCTATATCAGTTTCACTTTACAGTTTTTTGTTAAACTGTAAATATATGTTTCACATACTTTGTGTGTATGTATGTATGTACATATTTCACAATAAGACAAAAAATGAAAACATAACTAAATCCATAAAAGAATGTTTCCCTCTTTTGCACTCATGGACTGGAAATTCGTGAGACACTCCTCATTAGCACTCACATTAGGGAAGGGGTACGGTGAACAGACCATGCTAGCAGTGATCATGTTGGTGGAAGATCCTAAGCACATTTCTTTAAAACAAGTTATACCAAATGACTTGTTTCAAAAATTATTTTTGTTGCATATAATTTCATTCTGATCTAAGTACAGGATTTGATTCCTGCTTCAGTGCTGACTACGAGAGAAATTTCTCTAGATTTTGGGAAGGAGATTCAAGTTAAGAGAGGTTTAACACTTCATCAACTAGACTAGATTCTTTATATTATGGTTCGACTCTCAGATGTATACTTTTCACACAAATTTTTTCTTCATGCTTTTTGTTTTGGTTATTACCCTGTTTATATTCCCAGACAATTGCCGTATTTTTTTCCTAGCAGTGAGTTGGTGACTTTATCAGTCAGGATAAGTTAGATTACGGTGTGGTAATAAAAAATGGCAAAATCTCGAAGGATGAATAGAATACACATTTATTGCTCAGTCATGCCAAGTCCCGTTTTGGTCTAGTCTGCAGACAGCTGTTCTCTTTGTGGTGCAAGGTTACCATGCTGGGATCCTTCAATCTCATGGCCTCCGTGTCAACATACACTTCCATGACCACCAATGGAGGGAAGAGAGAGCTGAACGGTCAAGCACTGCCAACGAAATGCTTCCACATGGAAGTGACCTATGCCACACAAATTTATCGGCTAAAGCAAATCATGTGTTTATTCCTACCTTCAAGGGGGCAGGGAAGTGCAATTCTCCTGTGTGCCCAGAAGGAGAGGAGAACTGATATATTAGTGAGCAGCATACTGTCCACCGCAGTTACATATCAGAATTAGGCCAAAATAAATTTTATATTTTGTAAAGATGAATTGATTCCCACTTGAATGGGAAGCAAAATGATGACAATAATAATCTTACTTTTGTTTAATACTTTGGAATTTATGAAGCATTTTCCCAACATAGTTTTTATTCATTTATTCAGCAGGTTTTTAAGCACTGGTTATGAGTCAGGCCCTATGCTAGGTGCAGAACATGTGAACAAGACACAGGCTCTGCCCTTCTGCATAACAATATCATGTGGCAATAAAAGCCTGGGTGGGTACAACGATGACCCAGAGGAGAGAGTACTCAGCACCATTAGGGATAGAAAGAGCAAGACTTCTTACATGAAGTGACACTTACCTAAGCTGGGGTTTCAAAGATAAGTAGGAGATGGGGAAGAAGGCAGAAGGGGTGGAGAGATGGGAAAGACAATTCAGGGAGTGAGAATGGCACATACAAAGGCACAGAGAGTTGTCTTACATGCTCCCCCAAAACCCCAGAAATGAGATGTTTTCCACTTTCCCATTTTTACAGATAAGGGAACTGAGGCACAAAGAAGGAAAGGATTTTCTCAGATCACATACCTAATACAAGGCAGAATAAAACTCAAGTCTTTTAACTCCAAATCGCATGTTCTAAACAATTATCATCCAAATAAAAGACATGCTTTAAATTAATGGACATTCCTAATTCACTCAACATATCTTGACCATGTTAATGCCTGGCACAAAATAAGTATTCAGTAAAGGATGATAAAACGTAAAGCTCTAGATGATTCTGCCTTCTGTGTGCGTGGTGTGCTCCATACAGGCAGAAACCATGACTCTTTTGTTCATCATTATATGTCGGTTTCTAGTACAGTGTTTGACAAATTACAGGTTCTCTATAAACATTTATTGAGTGAATGAATGAATGAATGAATGAATCTCCAAGTCTTTACCCTTAAACCAATGGGAAACATTCCCCTGGTCTATTTGAACACTAAAATAATCCTTTAATTTGCATTCATAAAACTTCTTGCCCACTATGTATTTTTTGTGAGGTAGTCCATTTTTCATTATGACGTAGAGCAGTTAGGGCACAGAAGTGTGGGTCACAGGAAAAGATCCCAGTTCAGTGCTTTTAACATGATATGTATTTCCTAAGTGTGGGTTGAATGACTGAATGGCAAAATCATATCTGTCATTATTCATCTGAAACAACACATCTGTGTGGCTTAAACCTTCAGAGACTGGAGATTTATTACACATTAGCGATTACTTCAAACGTTGGAGATTAATGAGGCATGAGAGATTACTTCAGACTTTAGTGATCTCAGGAGTTTAGTAAACACTGCAAGCTCTTCAGTCAGTATTGAAAGGTCTGATGGGGCCACAGCAGGCCTTATTTATAGAAACTTTGGTTCTGCACCAGTGGTGGGTCTGCTCTTTTTACTTTGAGAGAAGATTCAAAAGATGGTTTGGGGTGATTGCACATTAGTACTTAGCCCAGTGGTATACCAAACTGCTGCAGTCAGTCACCTTTCGGATTAACCATTTTTGTGTGGCTCTTCAGACAGCCTTGTAGCTAAAAACACAGAAGCTAAGGGGTCGCCTGTCTATCAGTCCGCAATGAGTTTTAAGAGCTTGCTATGCACCGAAGAGTACATTAATCAGTTGCTGAAGTGTGTACTAGAGAAACAAAGATAAGGCATAGTCTTTGCTCTTGAGAAGGATGCAAACCAGACAGGGAAATACAAGAGAATAATAAAAGAAGTCTTGAATTGGGTGCCAAATAATTGGCCAATAGGACTACAAGAATGGAGAGGCCGTAAGGAACCAAGAGCATCCAGGAAGACTTACTGGAGGAAGCAGGACTTGAGATGTCTGGGTTTGAGTAGTCACTCCTCCCTGTGGACTCCTGTGTTCCAGGCACACAGTATTTCACTCCATATGAAATACATACATGTATTTCCTATGAAATTATTCATGGGCTGCTCACTCTGCCTTGAGTATTTTTCCTCCGCTTTTCTGCCTAGCTAAATTTCTCTTCAAGGTCCAGATCGAATATGGTTTTTTTCTTCTAGAGCCTTCCCCTACCTCCTTCAGCATCTGGGCAAAAGTCAATCACTCCCCCTTTGCACTCCTACAGCCCTTTGCATGTGTCTCTAATGCAACGCTAACCACATTGTAGTGTAATGAATTATTCATGTGTCGGTTTCCCCACTCTGCGGTGCTGGGTAAGTCATGAGCTCTCAGTAAATATTGTTTGTATGGATGGATGGATAGATTAACTGGAGGAGAGCTTTCTAATGAGAGCCAGTGGGTGATCTAGTAAGATGTGTCCAGACATTGAAGGACCTTTTAAAATATAAGCCAAAGGGAGGGAGAAAGGAAGGAAGGAAGGAAGAAAAACATATGTTTAAGTAGGTTAAGGGAAAACATTGGAGCTGTTTTTTTTTTTAAATGACCCAGAAAATAAAAGCCCTCCATAATCCCACTTCTCAGAGATATCTACTATTAACATTATTTGTGTTTCCCCAGCAGATTTTCTATGCATATAAATACATTGGCAAATTTCCCTACAATTTATGTTCCCGCTATTCATGTAGGAGAGTGTCCAAAAATCCAGTCAAGCAACAAATATTTATTATGTTCTTAGGAATTGCTATATAATAAACAAAATAGACATTATCCGTGCTTTCCATGAATTTTACAGTGTCGTAGATAAAACAGCACCTAAAAAAATTATAAATTGTTAAGTAAATGATTAAAATATGCAAAGAAAATTTAGAGAGTCTAGATCACTTTGCTGATTATCAAAAATGTTGGCTCATTTTCATCGAATACTAAAAGCAGATGTTGGCAGAGTGGGGAAGGGAGGAGGGAGGAGAAGAAAGCTGAATGGGAAAGTGAGATTGGGCAAGAAGACTCCTAAGGACCTTTAAATTGTGAGCGTCTACTTGTCTGCTTGTAGACGCTACTCCCACAGCAGCTGATGAAATTATTATACCTGGCTGGGAGTGGGTGCTGCATGAGGGCCATTTGACTGGTCCTCAAGACATTGTTTACAAATAATAACATACATATAATTGCAGAGACACTCTGACAAGATTCAAAGAAGTTGTTCAAGGTCATACAACTTAAACATATGTATCTCATTGTCAGACCACACCATCTGTAGTACACTGTAAGTTAATATATTTATCTTACTATATTTTTACTGTTTCCTTTTATGATTTTGAGAAAAATTTAAACTATAGAAATACTGTAAACTGACTGTTAAAATTATTTTTGTTATATTTCCCTTATTAATTAATATTGGTGTTTATCTTTGGTCTTATAAATAATAGAATTATATTGCATTGTTTTTGTTTTATAACATTCTTTTGATTTAAAAATTTTTTTTAATGCATAAGCCTCAAATAATGGAAGTGACTTGGGTCTCTCTTGTTTTCTAAGCAATCATGGAGATCTGCTAATCACTGTGACAAATGTGATGGAGAGGTATGCGTAGGGCTAAGAGAGCAGAGGATTTTCAAAGGACTCCAAGAGAATTTCTGCTGCAGTCATACCTTAAAAGTTGTAAAAAAAAAATTGCATGTTAGTTCCATTTACCACTGAGCAAATGCTTAACTGTCTTCAACAAGACAGGTCACAAGTGCTTTTTGAGAATCTGTTATTTATTTGCCTAGCAGTTTGGGGAAATAAAAAGAAATTAAAATATATGATTTTCTGTTCTCAAACTCCCAATCTAGCTGTGGCATCAAGATTTATGTCTGGGAAATGATTAGGAAACAAAAGCAGATAAATCCTGGAGAGTCCCCCAGGATGCTATTCTACTTGTTCTTTCCTTTTATGGTCAAAGAGGACAGTTTGTAATAATGTCTTTAATTATTTAAAGCCCTAACCATATCTTCCAGGCTTATGATGCTAAATGCATCCTATTTCATGCAGAAATGGGATCTTCCTGAACAACGTGTAAAACACTAAGCACATACCATGCTTATCCTCCCTTTTGGAAAAAAGATGGTTCCTTGCACCCAAAGTTACCAGGATTAGCGTCGTGTGACTCTGTTATTTGCCCAATATTGATTAAACCAGAAATCGGGGTCAAAAGTAATTGTCAAGGGCTGAACGTAGTAATAATAGCTAAATATTTAATGAGCACTTACTGTGAGTCAAACACAATGCAGAGGCCTTCACTTGATTGTTATATTTAATCTTCACAATAGTCCTATGAGGTTGGTTGAAATATTATCAAATGCATCTTAATAATAATACACATATAGTTACAGAGATACCCTGACAGGATTGAAAAAGTTCTCAATAATCATCCAACTTGAAACACATGTGTCTCATGACCAGCCTGCACCATCACAGAGGCTTAGTAACTGGTCCAATGTCACAGGCTAATAAGTGGAGTTGCTGGGGCTTGAACCCAGGTTCTTTCTGTCTGCTTGACTCTAGAGCCCTTAGTCTTAACCCATAGCCTCTGTGATCACCTCACTCTGCTCAATAAGGGTGCTCCATATTGGATAGCTATGACTTAATCAAATCCTCTCCCCCTGGAGGGTACGTTGAATGTGACACACACAGAGAGAGAGGATGGAAGCAACAGAAATATAAAAGAAGAAAAGATAGAGAGAAAGGGCTTAGGAGAATGCATACTAGCAGGAACCAGGAAAGGTGAGATGACAGCTGTGTCTCTAGGGCTAAGGCAAGGTCACAGAAATGCTGGACACGTTAAATGACCCTGACAGATATTCAACATTCCAGTTCTCATTAGGCCTGATGGTGTGACATTTTCTCAAAGAAGTCACCTGAGCACATCTCTGGTCCTTGCTCTCTGAGCAAACCTCAGTAACACAGAAATGATCTTTTGTTTGAACAAGAATCAAGTTCCTAAATAAATTGTCATAGCAGAAAGTTAACTCTGACAACATTTCTGGCATCTAAAACACACGGAGTGCTCTTTAATTAATGACATAGATTACCAGCACTTCAAGAGAATGTAGGAGCTAATTTGACTATGAGTTGGCACCTGCTAAAAGCTTACTTGAAGCAGTTTCTCAGACTGAATCTGAGACACTTGTTAGTTTTCGAAATCTGCTTCTTGAAATTCTCTCTGAGTGTTAAATTAGGCCATCACTGAGTAAAGATTTAATATTATAGTTTTTGCTCTAATGGAGAGAATCATGCAAAGAGCATCATTTAAAATAATAAATTCCTTTTGTTTCACTGAGAGGAAAAGTTCATTTTTCCAGGTAAACAACATATGCTTCCTTTAATTAGGAGAATTTTAATAACAGAATGTGTTTTCTGCCGTTTCTTAGCTTTCAGGAAACTCACAGCCACGATATAAAGTGCAAAGGCAGTAACTAATGGATCTCAGGTGTCTGGGACCATTTATACATCTGCTATTTCAAGTACTTTTTGTTCTCATTTTTAAAAAATGACCTGTTTTATATATTTTACTGTTATAAGTTATCCCCAGACATTTTTGAAAGTGTTAAGTTGAACCATCTGAAGTTGCCAATAGCCAATCATTTTTAGCCTACAAAAGGAGCAATTCCAGATGGTTCAACCTATAAATCAGAAGTAAATACGAGATGGATATGTGTGCACGGGGAAAAGTCCCAAAGGGCATATGGCAACATTTTAAGTGCGAAATCCTGCAGTGGGACTATATATGCTTTTTATTTTCTTCTTCTTGCTTTTTGTATTTTCTAAATTTTCGATTGCTTCTACTTTACTCATCAACATTGTTGCTTCTGTCACAGATTGTGCCTTATTACCCTGTACCTATTACCCTGTATTTATTGCCCACACTTATTATTACCTTGAACTTATTATCTGCACTTATTATTACCTTGAACTTATTACCTGCACTTATTATTACTCTGTACTTATTACCTGCACTTATTACCCTGTACTTATTAACGTGTGTTGCATCTTTTTAAAAGGACCTATGTGTCTCTTCTGTGAATTTCTTGAGAGCAAATGCTGTGTCTTGTTTATCTTTATGTCCACTGTACTTGGCACAAACAAATGTTTGCTCAATTGAATGAATAAATGTATCTATGTCTGGCTTAACCAAATCAGAACACAATTCTTATATAACTTTTTCAAGTAATTAATTTTTCTAAAAATAATTGAATAAAGCTTCATAATGACTTCTCATATTTTATGTCTTCTCTCCTATTAATGTGCTAACCTTGGATGACATACATTTTTATATTATATTCAAGTGACATTTACATTTCCTTTCAGTTTATTCTGACCCGGTGGTAGCTTTTAGCATTGCATGCCTAGAGTCTAAGATCACACTTGGATGTTTTCCAGATTTCTTAAATTGAACGAAGGCAATGTTCAAAGGACATCCTTGACTCTTGTCCTTTCTGGCTTGCAATTATTTCTTTTAATGAACCCAGTATCTCTTCAGTTCTACAGCAGATAACCTTGAGGGCATTTTGACTCAGAGCTTTCCTTTGTGTTTTACATCAGTCAGCCTGTGTAGAGTTTACAGCATCCTTTTAAGAATGACCAATTTCAGATCATAATGATGCCCTGGGCCTGAAATGTATCAACAACTCCACTCTCCCATGTACATGGAGGCAATAAGCTGTGATAAAAGACAATGCTTTTCAAAATTTAATGTGCATACAAGTCACCTGGGGATCTTGTGAAAATGAGGATTCTGCTTCAGTTGGTCTGAGGTGGGGCCTGAGGTTCTGCTTTCTAACAAGGTGCTGCTGGTGCCGTTGGTCTGGGCCCACAGTTTGACGGGGAAGCCTGTAAGCCCTCTTGTATAGTCCTGGGTGTCCTCAAGTGCTCCAGTTTGGAGTCTGAAGAGGGCTCATCTCTAGTGACTGCAAAAGTTCCACAGGCTTGTGGCATTGCATCTGAGCCCTGCTCCAGGTTAGCTAAAGTTTTTGGCAGTTTTCCATCCCGCTTCATTCTTCCAGATGCCATCTGCAAGGTGCCTCATGGAAGCCCAGGGTTCTCGCTGTGGCATTCCACCCAGGCATAGCCTTTGCCTATACTCCAATTGTCCTGTCACGCATGCAATCAATTCAAGTTCCCACTTGAAGCTAATTTGAGGAACTAGTGCTCAATGATGTATCAATAAACAACACAGTTTAATGGGGTCATTTCAATTTGAAAACAAGTCATTGGTTTGCATTGCTCTGCCATTCACCAGCTATGGATCTCAGTAAGTCATGTAGTGTCTGTGTTAGGCTGAATAGTGCCCCCCAAAGATGTCCACATCCTAATCCCTGGACCCTGTGATTGTTACCTTGTTGGCAAAAGGGACTTTGCAGATGTGATTACATTAGGATCTTAAGATGGAGACATTATCCTGAATTATCTAGGTGAGCCCAATGTTATCCTAGGAATCCTTGTAAGAGGGAGACATGAAAATAGAGTGGGAGAAGGCAATGTGAAGACGAAAGCAGAGATTGGAGTGATGCAGCCACAAGCCAAGGCAGTGTCTAGAAGCTAAAAGAGGCAAGGAACAGACTCTTCTAGAGCCTCCAGAAGGAGCCACCCCTGCTGACACCTTGATTTTAGTCTCATAAAACTGATTTTAAACTTCTGGCTTCCAGAATTGTAAGAAAATAAATTGTATTGTTTTAAATCACTAGGTACATGATGATTTCTTTAAAGCAGCATTAGGAAATTAATACAATGTTTCTGTTTCTAAGTCTGTAAAATGAGGCTAATGATAGCAAGCCTAATAGAAGCACTGATGTGAGTTTTAAAAGGGATAATATATATGAAAGCATTTTGAAAAATCTAAAGCTACGGATCTCGGACCTTAGTAGATATAAAAGTCACTTGAGTGCTTGTTAAAATGGAGATTTTCTACTCTAGAGATTCTGATATGATACGTTTGGGTACTGTAGGCTTATGAATATGCATTTTCAACCATCACCTGAAACTTTCTGACTTAGGTGGTGCCTGGACCACACCTACAGACATCGCTCTAATATGTGATTATTAATTAGAATTCAAGGCCCCTGATGGGCCAGTGGAAGAGATTTTTGGGAAAAAGAAAGCAAATCACCGCACAAAGAGTATCCCACAAAATAGTATGGTAGTTTGGGATGTATCATTTCAGAGGTGGCATCTATAAAACAATGATGATTGGGCCGGCCCCGTGGCTTAGCGGTTAAGTGCGCGCACTCCGCTGCTGGCGGCCCGGGTTTGGATCCCGGGCGCCCACCGACGCACCCCTTCTCCAGCCATGCTGAGGCCGCATCCCATATACATCGACTAGAAGGATGTGCAGCTATGACATACAACTATCTACTGGGGCTTTGGGGGGAAAAAAATAAATAAAATCTTTAAAAAAAAAACAAAACAAACAATGATTATGATTTTCCATCCAGTGGCAGGATGTTGCAGCAGCTTGTGAAGGCTGCAGTCAATCAAGTCATGACTCTCTCTTGCCATTCAGAGATATGGCATATCCCTGGGGCAGCTTGTCTGTCCTTCAGGTTCGGGAGAACACATTGGTACTTCCTAATTGAGGACACCTGAGCCAAATGTATCTTACCTATAAAAGCAATGCTCAGAGAAGATAACAAACAGATTTAAAAAAAAGTAAACCTGAGTTGAGGTCTTATTTTGTGCTAGGCACTAAGTTTCTGTGCTAAAGGAATTCGCAATGAGCTGGGGCATAGACATGTAGCCATCACAGGGGCGTGTGTAAAGGGTCAAAAAGACTAGAAGAGTCTTATAATGGAGGAATAAGAATAGCCAACACTTAAAGTGCTACTAATAACTTACAAGTGCTGAGACCAATGCCTTGTACCTTTCCTTAAATATGCTTGTCCTTCATTGTGTTACATGAGCCCGTAGGGAACAACTAATTCTGCTTGGGGATGGTGTGATGGTTAATTTTATGTGTCCACTTGATGGAACCACAAGGTGCCCAAATATTTGGTCAAACATTATTTTGGGTGTAAGGGTGTTTTGGGTGAGTTTAACATTTAAATTGACAGCTTGAGTAAAACAGATCGCCCTCCCTAATGTGGTTGGGCCCCATCCAATCAACTGAAGGCCTGAATAGAACAAAAAGGTTGACCTTCCCCAGAATAAGAGGGAATTCCTCCTCCTGGACTGCCTTTGAGCTGGGACATCTATTTTTTTTCCTGCCTTCTGGCTCACACTGACACAGTGACTCTTCCTGGGTCTTAAGCCTGCTGGCCTCTAGACTAGAATTACACCATCAGCTCTCCTGGGTCTCCAGCTTGCTGACTGCTGATCTTGGGATTGTCAGCCTCCATAATTGTGTGAACCAATTCCTTATAATAAATCTCTCTCTCTTTCATATATATATACAACATCCTATTGGTTCTGTTTCTCTGGAGAACTCTGACTAATACAGATGGGAATCTGGGAAGCCTTCATACAGAGGAGGTCACTTTTCAGAGAGATGTTGAAATCACAGATGATCTATTTCTAAATATTCTACTTTCTAATTATAAATTCCTCTGTCATTCATTCATTTCAACATACATTTAGGGTTGAGATGAATTTAGTGAATGTTTATTGTATGCCAGGCACTTTGCTAGGCACCAAGGTGGGATAAAAGAATGATATCAGCTCTGCCCCTCTAGTGAGGAAGCAAGGCTTGAAGGCAAAACACTGCAGAGCAATATCATGTATACAAATGATCTTTTGAAAGGGGCAGTCCCATTCTTACAAAATAAAAACACGCTGTCCAGTTAAGGTTGCCAGATAAAATATTGCATGGGACATGCAATTATTTGTTGTTTGTCTAAAATTCAAATTTAGTTGGGAATCTTGTGTTTTTAATTGCTAGATCTGGCAACTCTATGTCCAGTTCTCCTTCTACATCCAGAATGATACAGAGATTGGGAAGACATGGCTCTCCTCTAGGCTCAGAAAGGAAGATGCTCTTTTCTTCTCTTCTCTTCCAGATTATTGCATTAAGCCTCATCCCCTCTACCGTTCCCAGCCTCCATCCCTGGGGACTTTCACTTGAGACATTGCCTTTCATACCTGCTGACAGAGCAAATCCCTTGTATATCATTTCAGAAATGGTGTGGGGAATCCCTGCTGGGACGCGGGGGAGTGCCCGTAACTCTGACTCCCAGAAGTGGAGGGGACCTGTGTGGCCTGACTCTAATTCTGCTTTTCCCAAAGCCCCACCTACCTGGATTTGCTGCTGGAAGTACATTTAGTTAGTCAAGGCCAGGGTCAGGTTGGGAAAGATGTGAGCACTCCTCAGTGCTCTCAGAGACAGGACTAAGTGGAGGTTGAAAGCAGGGAATTTGGAATTATGCAGCCTGCATTTGAATCATTGCTCTGTCACTTACTTGCCCTATGAACTTTGGCAGGTGACTTAACCTTCCTCAGCCTCCATTTATTCATTGACAACATGGGGAAGATCACTCTGCTGTGACAATTAAGTAAAATGATGTACATAAGGACAGTGGCTGGTACGTAAGGATATGTGCTCAATAAATGGTGGATATTATTAACGCTTCTGGATCTCTTTTACATCTAGTTTATTACTAGTTACTAGTTTTTTGTTTCAAATATGCTACTGCAAACATTTTTGTACTTTTGGCTTTTTTCTTAAGTTGTGAATTTGTTTCTTGGAATAAATGATGGGGATTAGTATTATTAGATCAAAGAGTATCAGAGGCACAGAGCACAGATGCTGAGCAAAGCCTCTGGAGCCAGGCCACCTGAACCAAGTCCCAGCTGTCCCACTTCCTGGCTGTATGATTTTGGGCAGGTTCCTTCACGTCTCTGGGCTGTGGTGC
This sequence comes from Diceros bicornis minor, assembly GCF_020826845.1. Lineage (NCBI taxonomy): Eukaryota > Metazoa > Chordata > Mammalia > Perissodactyla > Rhinocerotidae > Diceros > Diceros bicornis. The sequence goes on from NC_080746.1 coordinate 40,326,753, forward strand.
TGCAGAATGTAAATCAATGTTAGTTGTTCTCATGAATATGTGATGGATCTTAGTCACCTTCTAAAACTATAATTATTTGATTAGTATATTAACTATCACACCAGACTAAGAGCAGATCTTATTCTTTTTTGTGTCTATCATTTTATTAAAAGTGTTTTCACATTCTATCTCTGCTTTCATCTTAGTCTTGTTGCTTTTATCATGTATTTATTTTAGTTTTTCATCCTGTCTTTTCCATTATAAAATTTTCTGTTGCTTCAAGAGTCAAAAATTATATTCAAATCATTTGCCTCATCTAAAGCACTGTAAGTTGGCATTTTAGGAAGTGAATGGGGAAGATATTTGGGGAACAGGAAATCTTTTTAGTATCCTTTATGTGGCACCAGTAACGACAAATTTGAGGGCAATAGCAGGAACCAGGGGACTCTGAGAACCACAGTAAGACTGGCTTTGAACATGAGGGTAGAATTATTCATGCAGCAGTGGGGTAGACAAAAAGTGGAAAGAACGTCAGATTCAGAAGCAGAACATCTTTTTGTTAACAGTATGATCTTTGGCAGGTGGACAGAATGTTTTCTGGTTTAGCTCAAATCATTTTCAGACCACCTTTACAATTTTGCCTACCAATCCATATGCTGTCACCAAATTAACCACTCTGTAGAGAAGACACTTAAAAAAGGAAAGAGGGTGTTATTGTAGTTGGGGCAATATGGACAAACAGGAATAAATAGAAATGGGACTATTTGTCAAATGGCATGTATTTCCACCCCTGGCTCTAGGGTACACTGCCCTCAAGGGTAGGCATTTTTATTTTTGAGATGAATGGAAATGGATGTCATGATTTCTCCAGGACTAGTTGAAACCCACGTTTTCTATACCAGAAGGAACTGCAGAAGTAAGCAAGCCTGTGTCTCAGGGTGTGCCCTGAACAGATGGATGGGAAAGGAAGACTGCTGATTTTCTGTGGAGTTTCTATCCTTCCGCCACACCTCCGTAAATATGGTCCACTGGATTCAGGGTGACCTCTCGCTGTCCACTCTCTTGCATCTCTGCAACATCAGAAGTAGAGGCATAGTTCTCACTGGTTTATTTTCTCCTCACACTCAACCAGAGAGCAAAGGTCTAATTTTTATTGGCTCACAGTTTCTATCTGTTCAGGAAGACAAGGTTAATGAAGTACACCATTCACCTGGTTGACTTAAATTTCCTGGTTCTTAAAAGAGTTTTAAGCCCAAACATACTTGCTGTCTGAATTCTAAACATGATAGCATGCATTTTATTCCTCTTTCCAGTGGTAATGTACAAAATAATTTTAGGAATAGGAAAATTCCCAAATATAAACTGACGCCTGTTTTACTTTTCCTCATTCTCCAAGGTTAATCACAAATGAAATTTAAAGAAATATTCAATACAGCAAGCCTGTCAGCTTCTCTCAATCTCAATTTCCTCATCTGTAAAAAGGACTAATAAGAATGCCTATCCCTACCCATCAGAGTTGTTACAAGTGTTGAGTGAGATAATGTATATAAAATTGTTTTGTAAACCACTAAAGTGTTTACAAATATTAGTTAATATTTTTGCTAGCCTCAAAATCTAAACCATAATTCCACTCAGTACTAACAGAAAAAAGAAAAAGACAAATATTTAGAAACACAGAAAGGATCATTAACAGCCAATGCAATTCACCAATGTTCTTTGCATACACATAAACTATGTAAATTTAAATATTAATTCCACTAATTTTTTGTTTCCTAATTTAGCAATTTCTTTTTTTAACCTTTATTAATTCCATTCTTATGTTTCCCTTATGTTTGTTTTGCTGTTCTCTTTTTCTAATTTCTTGGGATGAGTTTTTAATTTATCTATTTTCATTCATTATTATTTAATAATGAAAGAATTAAAAAATACAAATATACCCCTGAGTATAACTTTGGCCATATCTCAAATGTTTGCTATGTAGTGTTATTATTGTTATTTTCTAAGCAGTCTGCAGTTACAGTCTGATTTCCCCTTTGATCTAAGTTACTTGGAGAGAGTTTTAACATTTTCACGAAGTTGGATTTTTTTGTTCATACTTTTGTTAGTAATTTCTACCTCTATTGTACATAGATCAGAGAATATTGATGGTAAATTTTTTGCATACATTTGAAATTTATCGAGATTTTCTTTGCAGCTTCCTATATGATCAGTTCTGTAAATAATCCTATGAGCACATGAAAAGGAAAAGTGCAGTATTCTAATTTTCTTAGGTGTAGAATTCTACACATAAATTTATTACATTATCTTATTAAGTAAATTATTTATAATCTTTGTATTAAGATTTTTCAAATGGGTGATCCATGGATGAGCTCAGGAGATCTGTGTGCTTTTTTATAGGGAGAAGGTTCACAGTTTTTTCAAGTTCTCAAAAGAATCTGTGATCCCCAAAATATCCAGAAACTTTGCTCTATATTGTGTTTGATCTGTCAAAGACTGAGAAAGGGAAGTTAAACTACTGAATATAACTTAAAGTCAACATTAAAAAGTATTCTAAAATAAAAATTATAATTATTTTATTAATATACAGGATTCCTGAGAAACAGTCGTATTGAGATTTACTATTTATCCATCTGTGAATAGTCCTAAGTGACCCTTGCTTATTTTATTCCAGGTCCTGGAACGAGATTCAGAAGGAGACTGAGCTTTTATAGAACAGCAGAAAAGGACCAAGTCACTTTATCAAAATTATATTTGGAACAAGTTGGTCACACATATTCCATTTTCCCTGTGAGTTTTGCACTGGGGCCTTTGCAATCTCCTCTGATGAATTCTCCATCTCTTCTCTGATACTTCTCCTCGGTTGATGCTCTCAGAAGACAGTCCCATTTCAGAAAGCTAATCATGTCCTTGAGGTGACTCAGTTCAAAGTCACATACTTCCTCAAGTGAGGCAGTAAAGTAAATGCATCAATTTCTAGGATGGAGGTGACAACCACTTAAAAACCTACAGCCAAATTACAGACGTACTTAGAACAGGCAGTATCTGCTGACAAAGTCAAACATTTTTAAGCAATGTACATGAAGAATTTGAAGTTCACCTGAAAAGGAAAATTGGAAAGGTGTTAAAAAGAACAGTGAGGATTGAAATTATAACCTATGCTCTACAAAAGTCCCCAAAGCTAATCCTCAGAGGTATTAAAAGTTTTCAGGGTTGACTCATCCATTAGTTACACAATTCTATGTTTCCATGCACATACGGCCCACGACACTTCCAGGGCCCATGAAAATGTCTTAATTTTAATTTCTTTTAAAATCAAAGGAAAGAAATGACTATATTAATAATAATGGATACATAATAATGAATTCAGCCTGGATAATATTTGCCCTTATACCAACAGTCATAAAATATAATTTATAATATATTTTTTTTATGGAATAAGGGACCCATGATGACAAAAGTGCCTACACCCCATGAAAGTCATAATAAGGTCCCAGACATGACTATCTATTCAATATGGTGATTGGTCAGTATCTAAGCAGATGCCTTGTGAAGGTTGTTTGATGTGCATTTATGCATGATTTTGAGGCATTGCTTAGAATAGATTATATTCTCTCAGCAGAATGTAAATTGAGGCTGTGTAGCCTCTTCATGTCTGTGCTTCTTTCTTCCTGTTTGCTTCACTCTGGCTCTTTCTCTTCGAGAACTTCTTTTACTTGCTTATCTGTTGCACATGGCCAAATAGTCCCCAGCCCAGCTCAGCATTCTACTACTGATGTTGGGTTTTGTGGATCTGAGTTCAAATTTTCTTCTAGATCATGCCTTAGTCAGGTGTTCACCATACATCCAGTTAGCTGTAGCTAATCCTTCCCCCACCCCGTTCTTTCTCCTACACTCCTACATGCCCCTCAACCCCCAGAGTACATATGGTGGGCCCTTCTGCAAGCAGTGTTGGGGCAGCTAATAAAATGTCTTCTACTATATAGTTTTAATATGACTTGATTACACTCACAGCAGAAAACAATCACAGGAAGAATGAGCCTAGCAGGGAGTAGTGGTCTTCCCACAATTACGCTTTTATAATTTCTCATGCCCTTGATTGTCATTTTGCCACATATTCGACACATGGAAAACAGAAGGTTCCTCCCCAGGAAATGTCATTTACAGAGAACTAAGTCCAGTCTAGGCATTTCTCAGTGAAGAACCACATTGCATAATCAGGCAGGACTCCTGCCTTGAGACTAAGCCATTCTCTGAGGATGAACAGATGCCCTGCTGGGTCCCTTTTTGCTGGATGAGTGACCTGTCTAAGTATCCACATCACATACACTTCCTGTCACTTCAGGATTGGAATAAGCCTTCTTCATTAATGATTAGGTATTAGGAACATCTGAGTAGATGTGACTTTAATAGCAAGTTGAACTTTATTTAATTATCACAGCGTCACACACCTTTCTACCTTTGTAGAATTTTAATACTCAATAAGCACAATATTGCTTCACTATAAAGAAGAATGCTTGGTGCATAGCAATTTGGTATTACTCAGACATGTACTGTCTATCTCAAATAAGATGGACTCTGAGATACAAAAACTTGTATGTGTCATATTTGCAATTTATATATGTCACTCTTATTTAAATTGAAGAACAAGAAAGCTTATGGTTTGTCTTGATATGAAGAAAACTGAGCAAAAAAGACTAATCAATGACAGTTGTTTTTTCTTTTAATATTATCTTACTAATAGAGAAATAGGAAAAATTCTGTTATGGATATTGTATCAGCCAGGGTTAAGTTTTGAAGAACAGAATCTATTCAGCAAGTTTAAGAGAAAGGGATTTATTAAAGGGTATTTTATGGTTTATTGTATCAGTGAAAGGAAAAGAATTGCCCTCTAGGCTGAACTTTCAAGAACAACTCCAAAACCAAACTGTGCATCAGGGTCAAGGGAGCGGTTGTCTCTGCAGTGGTCAAGAGGCTGCAGATTCAGGAAGCTGATACCCAGCCGCCCGCTCCTGGACATACTGCTTCTCCGCCAGTGCCTCTCTGCCACTGTCCACACCAGCTAAACGGTGTGACATTTTCTCTCTCTTCTCACATGGCTTAGTTCTAGATCAAAGTCTCATTTGATTACCCTTGATTTGTGAAGCTCTAGCTACAAAGAAGTCTGAGAAGTGTAGTTTTTAGCTTTTTGGCCTCTGCATGCTAAAAGGGGTCCAGAATGGGGGTTCAATGAGCTAATTTAGAGTACTTACCATAGGTATGTAATTGGGTAATACTGAAAACTTGAGTAACATTGAAGGAGCAAATCAGATATGCTCATCTTTTGGATTTATTTTTTTCCCTTTCAGGACTGTTGTTGTATTAATCATAATGTTTGGTTCATGATACACTCACACCAGTGATCTATGTGTGAACCCCAGATTATTTAATAATGTAATAAACATCATGGACCCACCAACCACCAAAATAAAAGCTAGATCCATGACAATAACCTATATCTAATCAAACATCCCCCAACGTTCCCCTACTGTAGGAAACCATCACCCTGAATTTCATGTTTTATTGCATCTACATGTATTCTTACAAAATATCTTTTTTTATTTTAGTAGTTTTCATACTGTTATAAAAATGGGATCATATTCTACGTAATCTTTTGGCTCTTACTTTTTTCATTGAATGTTCTATTGCTATATTCTTCCATATTTTTGCATTTCACTGTAGTTCATTTCAACTGCTGTATTCTGTTGTTGAATATAATAGTATTCCATTATGTTAATGTTCATCCATTTTTCTCTTATTGGATATATGGACTCCTTTAAAGTTTTGATACTGTGAACAGTGCTGCTGTAAACATTCTTCCATATGTACAAGAGTTTCTTTGGGGTATCTACCAAAGAGGAATTACTGGGTCATGGGTATTTTTTAGTTGAATTGGAGTTCTGTATGTTGAAGGTCAATTAAAAATATGTAATTTTCAGCCAAGTCTGGTTTAAAAGTGTAAACTAACATAATCATCAAAGAATATGAAGTATAAGACTTAGGGTATTTTCCCAAAAAGTCTATATTCCATTTGCAGAAACAATTAGAAATTTATCTTTTGCATTTTTGTACCTAATTCTCTTCTGAAATACTTCTTATCCCAGGGACCCAACACATCCTTCCCACTCTCAGTTAAGAGTGGCCAACTGATAGAAGTTCCTTGATATTCAACAAGCATCCTTCTTGGACCACAGCCTTAGGACCATGATCTCTATCTCTCACGTTTCTCCAAACCTCTTCCTGTTCACACTTCATTCCCTTAGCCATTGAAGCACAAAGCTGTTCTACCACAATGTAGAGAAATCTCAGGGTTCCAACCACATTAGTAGGAAATTGATAAGGACAGAGTGTTCATTAAATCCAGCTTGATTTAATGTAACATAATCATCAGACTGTGATCAGACTTTTGATTTATATCAGGCTGCCTAACCTATAGAGAGCACCCTTAAATTTCATATCTGTCACAGGATCAGTTCCTCTAGAAAGAGACTGTAAGATAAAGTTTTAAGTGCATGTGTTTTATTGGGAGGAATCTCAGTTACAACAGATATCAAGGAGTGAGGAAAGCAGGATTGAACAAAAGGAGAAGTTGAACTGCAATACAGTTGCAATAGATTAGCCACAGCTAATTACCTGGGAAGCTCTGAAGCTGAGACGACCTTTCAGAGAATGGAGCAAGGGGCCAAGACCTTAGTACCCCATATAGACCAGTTATAAGATACAGGCTGCCCCCAGGAAGGGGACATACTCTTGAGTGACACAGCTCCCTTTGACCAAAGATGATTCTTGGGGAGGGTCTCCTGGCAGCTGGGAGGATGACTGCTCAGCCCTGAAGGGGGGATCCTCATAGCATATCACACCATCCACGTAAATTCTTCTCTTGTGCTATGTGAATTCATTTGCTTCATATAAATTTACCCCATCTTGGAACAGCAAGTCGAAGATTCTTGTTGATCTATTTTCTTGGGGAAACTCACAAGAGGAAAGTTAGTGGGCTAAACTATAAGCCCTGCAGCTACAGATGGTCAAAAGGCTGCAAGTGATACTCCCTCCTCTATTGCCCATTCTAAATTCCCCACACCCCAGCTAGCACCTCTGCTGGTCTAGGTGGTTGACCTGGTGGGGTGATTCAGACTCTCATTCTCATTCTTAGGCCATGGCTACTTTTAAAATTATACAAGAGAATAACAAGGTACACTGCAGTGGTTCATCTGAGTGCTAGACATGTTCTTTACTGGTCCTGTTGTGTAAGAATAGCCCTCTATCCTCCTAATGATAAGGATCAATTACCCCTGGCAGGTTGTTGACTCCTTTTCTTGCCTATTGGCCTTGGCAAAAAACCAAAAAGACTGGATGACAGCTATAGCTTAAAGTTCAATGAGACCCTTACTTATCCCCTGGTAGAAGAATTCTAGATTTGGGGATCAGAACTTCTAGACATGCAGAGCCTAGAGTTGTGGAGATAAAAGCATCAATTACCCACGTGGGTCACTGGGGGTGATGATAAGTGGGACCACTTCTACTTCCACTCCTTAGTTCCTGGACCCATGTAGTCTACATATTGGGGACACAGTACCTTATAATGATCATTGGTTTAGGGTATAGATTGGGCCCTAAAAGATGTGTCTCATACACATAAAGCATCATCTTCAACCTGGTACCTTAACTGTGCCTTCAAAGAACTGTTCCATTGCTCTATCAGGCCAACATCTTCTGGGTGTTATAATATGAAATAGGATCAATGAATTGATTCCATGGTATGGGCCTGTTTACTGTAAAGAAGTTCCCTTGGTCAATTGCAATGTTATGTGGGATACCATGTCAACAGATCAGTTACTCTATGAGCCCTCAGATAGTCATTCTGGCTGAAGCCATGCAGGCAGAAAAGGCAAACCCATACCCAGAATATACGTTAATTCTAGTCAAGATGAAGTGTCAAGGTCGAAGAGGTTCCGTGTAATCATTTTGCCATCAAATGGCTGGTTAGTCTCTTCCAGGAATGGTATCATATTGAAAGCTCCCTCCTAGTATCTGTTAGAGAGTGGCAGGTTAGACATTTCACAGCAACAGTAGCTGTATTAGCCTTGGAGGGTGGGAGCCCATGTTATGGGGCTGATGCATAGCCTTTATCCTTGAAAGCATGGCTCTTCTTGTCATGCACCCATTGTGCCAGCCCTGGGCTGGATGAGTCATTCTGTCTACTCAGTGGTTTAGTGTCTCTTCCATGGTGGACGCTCTCTACTGTGAATTAACATGTCATACAAAGATTTTCACACTTTGTGCCCACTCCCTAAGGTCCATTTACATGCTCCTTTCCCAGTTCTCCTGGGCCGTGATGTTCTAATCTCTCTCCTTCTAATCCCCTAAGCAACAAATCAAGACATTTGCCATAGTCCATGAGTTTGTATACACACACACACACACACATGCATGCACACACAAACAAATATATATTTAATCTCAGGACAGGACATTTCCCTTTCTACTCGAAGTATATGACTAGGTACACTTCCTGAAACTTTGTTCTTTGGGAGGAGTCCCTTCACTGCTGTCTTTTAGGGCCATTCTTGATTGGGATTTTTTTTTTTCTACTTCTCCAACACACTTATTTTTTTTGAAAGGAATGGACTTTGAGGAGAAAAAACATGGGGCAGAAAGGTATGGAATAGAAAATAAATACAAATGTAAGCTGTTTTGCTAGTTGTTTTATAACCACAACAAATTAGTACAGAGAATGCCCCGTACAAAGCCACAGTCTAATTTCAGCTTCACCCACATATTGAGCTGGCTCACCAATGAACCAAGCTCATCCTATTTCCTCTTTCATCAACAGATCCTAATAGACCCACCTTAGTGTGAGCTAAGGGAGAGGCACCTGTATAATGGTGGTGGACGATGTGGAAGTCTAAAAGACCTGATCAGCTTACTTGTGCCCTTTGGCCCTGCTCATGCTGGTCCTAGATATACCATTTCCATCCTTTAGAGAATTGCTTCTGGAGCTGCAGGACTTCATGACTTGGTGAGTCTGACAGAATCCTGCTCATGATGGAAGTTCTGGTCATATCATCACCTATATCATTTGGTCAGACTCTATCATGGCTCTTTTTTCAAATAATGTATAGTTCTCTGCCATAGATGGCATGCCTTGCTCCAGAACCCTAGTGCTCTGTTGTGATTTCGCTACTGAGGCTTGTCATAAGCTTCACATGGCCTCTCTATGCACCATGGATACATCTAATACTATGAAGTTTGTCATGTTGTTTGGCTCAAGTTGTACGGCTGCTTGTTCCACAACCTGAACTGCTGCAAAGCCTATTTCTACTCTTGTCCCCACTCAAACATGGCAGCCTTCCATGTCAATTGGTGAACAGGTTAGAGTAATATTGTGAAATGTGGAAGTGGCTGCCTTCAAATCTGAGGAGCCTTCCAGATGTTGTGCTTCTTTCTTAATGGTAGGAGGCAAAGTTGTAATAATTTGTCCTTTACTTTGGAAGGGATGTCCCAGCATGTTCCACACCACTGGACTCCTAAAAACTTTACTGATGTGTGTCCTTGAATCTTTGAAGAGTTTCTCTCTACTCCCTGGTGAACATATATCTTTTCAAGTCTTTCAGTTTCTGATGTTTCACTACTTGCTTATCTGGTTTAATTAACACAACATCATAGATATGGTAAACTAGTATGATATACTGTGGAATGTCTAGATGGTCTTGGTCCTTTCAGACTTTATTATAACATAAGATGGTAGAGTTAACATAGCCCTGGGGCAAGACTGTAAATATATACTATCTATCCCACTTGAATTTCAACTGATCCTTCTTCATGATGAAGATGAAAAAAAAGCATTCACCAGATCAATATCCACATACCATATACCCAAGACTGTGTTAATCTGCTCTAGCAAAGATACCACAACTAACACGGTAGCTGAAACTGAGACTACTAGTTGGTTGAGTTTGTAATAGTCCACTTTCATCCTCCAGGATCTGTTTAATTCAGACTAGTGAATTAAATGAATAGGGATAGGATAGGGGCCACTACCCCTGTAGGTCTTTAAAGGTAGCACGAATCTCTGCCATTCCTTCCATCAAGTGATATTGTTTTGCTTTTAGTGTTAGCTGGGAAGAAAGAAAGTTTCAGAGGCTACCATTTAGCTTTTCCCACTACAATAGGCAAAAGAACTACACTACCCCATAGGCAAAAGAACAAATGTAAAGGTTCGGTCAATTACCAGATGTCAATTATAAATTATATATATATATTTGGGTACTGGGGAAATGATCACTGGGTGGGTCCATGGAGCCAGTGAACACACAGTGAACCAGGACGCAGACCAGGACTCCATTTATTATTTGACCCCATATAACCCCACTCTCATAAAAAGGCCATTGTGACATAGTCACAACAGAGGCCTCAGTTGATCATAAGGGTATAAATGTTAACTGGGACTCAGTGTCAAATAGTCCTTGAAGTATCTGATATTATTTTTTCAGTATGTGGTAGCCTGAATAAATGGCTATAGGTCCCTTTGGGGAAGGACTCGGGAAATCATTATTTCCATACATCGGCCAGGGGGTTGTAGGTCCCTTCCATGTGGGCACTTGGCCTCTCCTTCAGCTGATGAGTTCCTTGATTGAAAGTTGGCTCAGATAGGACAAATGGAGAAATTGAATGGCAATGCATTATAACAGAGTTCTCAGCCAACCCCAGGGGGAGGTCTGAACTGGGATGGCCCTTTAGAGATGATCCGAATCAAAGCAAGGGGCTGGGCCTTTGTAACCCCATATCAACTAGTTACTGGATGCAGGCTGCGGATGGGGATGGGTATAGATTTGAGGAAAGGAACTACCTTCAAATGAGTGCTATTTCTGGAGAGGGTCTTACCTGTGAACTGTCAGCTGGCAACACTCCTGACAGCTGGGAAAGTGAGTTCCTTGATCTTGAAGGAGACATCTGGGTGTAGTCTCATGACACCACTACAATATCGAAAGTACCTTCTCTGGAGTCACTTAAGCCCTATCTGAGGATTCTCTCCTCCTCTGAATTCAGGCTAGCATCTCATTAGCAAATCCTCAATGTCTTGGCTGTTTTCTTTTTTCTCAAAATGTGTTCCCCAGAACACTAATACTATGGGATATCCACCAAAAAGAATTCCATAGTAAAACAAGTTCGGGAAATGTGGCCTAATCTATCCCACCCTTCTGGGCTCACAAAGCACATTAACATCTGAGAATCTCTGAGATGACTCACAGTACAACAAACTGTTTCCTAAAGTTAGTATTTCTAAGGCTTTTCTTTTAGCAGTCCATGAAACTAGAATTCTAGAGAATAAACTTTGGCTGAAGCTCGTTTGATGCTTGAAGAAATTTTTCTTGGTTTTTAGCTTTCAAAAATTTTTCTAATTGATTTCCCTTCACTCAGGTAACAAATAAATGCTTTCCTTTTCATTTTTACTGATCTAAGCCTGGCCTATGTCATTATGATCCTGCAAACCTAGACTATTGCAATAGTCTCCTACCAGTGACCTTCCCTTAACTTCCTCTCACTTTCAATCTTTTACACAGGCCTGAGCAAAAGCAATGGTCTAGAACTGCACTCTCTAATAAGTAGCCACTAGCCACACAAGGGAGATAAAACATGCACAGATGAGCAACTTGAATTAACTAGAAAATAATAGATGGACCAAATCACGTACTTAAAATAGCCTGTAATAGTGTGATTCAAATTGAATATATAAATGCGAAGGAAAAATCTCTTTATTCCCCAGCACTGTGTACACAGTTATAAAGCCAGAGGTCAGGGAACTGTTTTATGGACTGTTTTATTGGGCTGCCTTGCCCAACAATATATCCAGATGGAACTTAAGAAATATTTTCTAAATTCTAAAATAGTAACAGTTACAAAGCTGAACGCTACTCTTCTGATTCATCAACGGTCAAAGAATGAGCAGGGGGTCAAAGTCAGATTTCTTCTAATAGAATTACCTGGAGTGACAATGTTCCAGATAAAGATCATATGAAGTAAACATCAAAGTTAAAAAATTACTCTCTCTCTCAGTTTCCTTTATTTCAAGAAGGTACCTACCAGACCCATATAGCTCTCTTGGCCTATGCAAAGGATAATAGAAATCCCTGAAATTCATAAAAAGACAATGGGGTTATCTCTAGAAGGTGCAGGTCTCAGGATAAATCATAGTATGTGGGCTTCCCAACAGCCAGAATTTTCATGCCATTGAAATCTGGATAAAAAGATCTCTGAATTTTAGCTTTTGAGAGAGGAAACTGAAGGAGAAGAGGACGCAAAAGGGCAAGATGCAGCATGAAGAATGAGGGACTGGGGATGTCAAATGGCTGACTACAGTTCCATTTACTAATTTACTAATTAAACATTTAGTCCAGGAGGTGCAAAATAAGATAAATATTGAGTCCAGTAGGTAAAATACGTGAGAGAAGCAGTTGAGTAAAATAGCATACAAAGCCTCAGATGCTGAGCTTCTGAATGAGAGAGGCAATAGAGAATAGTTGGGGCTTGGGCGAACTGTAGAATGCATGCCCCATCTAAGGAGGGCATGGTCTCTCCACACCAGTCAATTATTGCCAAATGGAAATTCAGGCCCTGTCTTGGCAGAGCTTGTGATTTTGTAAGAGCAATATTTAAAATCTGGATTTTTCTGTTAGAAATATCCCATTTTAAAAATGTCAAGGGAGCAGGAGAGGTGGTAGGGGTAAGGGAAGGATATAGTATATTTAACTCTAGAACTATTTTCACAGCTTATTCTTTGGACCTTATTGACTGGACAACAAAATCTCTGACTGGTTTCCATCATTGAGGCTACCTTGCAGAGTGTGATGTTGTGATCAATAGAGATTGTTTAAATGAGTCACACGTAAAACAGGCACCACTACATTATGAGGGTAAATTTAAATACATAATTTGTAGATGTAAAATCTGCATTTTTGTTTTTCAGAGATGACACATTGAGAATACAGTTTCCTCAGTCAGGTGCCCAGTTGTTTTATTCATAGACTCAAGGAAAATGAGGCTTGGAAATGACCTTTTCCTTTTTAACAATCCTAAGTCCCTCAAAAATACTACTTAAAGATAACCAGTCTTCCATCAGTGACCTGAACATTAAAGTTGAGATCATGGATGCCAAAAGAATCCTGGGGATGTGTTGAAGGAGGAAATCTTTACAAACACAGGTTCTGTCCACCTCACACTAAAACGACTGTTTTTAGTTAATTCAGAACAGTTGCCTGATATAACATAGGCTCCATCTTGCTGTAACACCATGTTTTGATGTTGTGTAGATGCTGCCATTATAGAGAAAACTGCCTACAGAGAGTCATGGCTCATCAACTAATCCCATTATGATTTCCTGATTACATTAGGATTAGGAAAATGTTGCTCAAGTGCCTTTTCTGCCATAAAAAAGGTCCAGAAAGGGCAATATGTGTTTCTTACTTAACTTAAGAACTCTGGAGGAGGAAGTCAAGATGGCGGCGTAGGCAGCCTCTGAACTCACCTCCTCCCGCGGACACAGCTAATTTACAACTACTCGTGGAAAAATTACCCCTGAGACAATTGAAAACTGGATAAGAGGAACTTCTGCAACAACGGACAATCCTAACTGAGGTAGAAGAGGCAGAAACTCCCTTCTGGAGAGGAAAAACGCCGCCTTCACAAGCCGCAGCACCTCACGGCCACCCGGGAGCAGCTCACAGGTACGCAGCACTCCCTGGAGGAGCGGGGCCCTGAGCCGGGGAGCGCCCCCGCTGTGGGCATTTTGTGGACCCAGCACAATCGAGATGAGTGGCATAATATCTGACTTTGCCTGCCACTAAAACATTGGGGAGCACCCCCAGAAAAGCTGGTTCACAAAGACATTAAAACTGGCTCTTAAAGGGCCCACACGCAAACTCACCCTTTTCAGAAAGCAACCTAAAATCACCAGAAAGACAGGTGCACAGTGTTGTGGTGAAAAGAGACTCACCTAATAGGCCCTGTGTGCATCTCGGTGAGAGGTGAGACCTCTCCAGGGACTGGGACATTGGCGGAGGCCCTTGTTGTGGCCTGGTGTGGGCGTGCTGACACAGACGCCATTGGAGTTCTCCCTGGGGCCTGCTAGCCCAGGGTCTGTCCCACCCGCTAGAGCACCTATTTAATCCAGCTCAGCCAGGGCAGGCAGCCCACCCTAGAGACTGGCCCCACCCAACAACAAGCCCTCAGGCAACTTGTGGGCCTGCATAGATTGGTGACTGGATTCTCTGCAGCCTGGCAACAAAGCCCACTTCAGTGGGGCAAGGCGTGCACAAGGAGCGGGTGGAGAGTGTGGGGTAGTGGTGGAGTGTGTGGGGCTCCCACCATGGAGAGACTGGGTCTGCTTCGGGAGGTCGGGGCGTGCACATGGGGCAGGACTGTGTTGACAGTGTGTGTGGAACTGTGGGTGGCAGGGCTTGTCAGCTGCAGAAGACTTGTGCTTCTCAAAGACCCACATAGGGGGTTTGCCCCACCTTCCAAAGCCTGAAACAGTTGGGTGCTCCCGTGCCTGAGGCCAGCCCCACCCATCTGCAATCTTCAGAGCTGACAAGAGACCTAAAGGCTGGAGGCTTAGAGCAACTGTAAGGCCCTGAGCCTAACAACCTGCCACCCTGGTGGCCTACTCACTTAAAAGAAATACTGCAACACAAATGTGGTATTAGAACTTGCAGCCAACTATGCTGGGGCACCCCACACCTGATAAAGAGACTGAAGGGCCCACAACAACTACAAGCAGCTGAGCATTACAACAGCTGGCTAGGAGCATAACTCAGCCTCCCTGGGCGCCTACAGGGAGAGCAAACAGGCCACAACAGAAGGACACACGTAGCCCACATAGGGGTCACCCCTGGAACATTGAGAACTGAGAGAAGCACACGGCAGGCCTCCTAAGCCATCACTTACATAAGGTCACCTATCCAAGAGCAGGAGACCTACCTAATACGTAGTCACAAGCACAGGGAAAGAGGCAAAATGAGGAGGCAAAGGAATACATTCCAAGTAAGGGAATAGGACAATACCCCAGAAAAGGAACTAAGTGAAACAGAAATGAGCAACCTACCTGACAGAGAGTTCAAACAAAGAGTGTTAAGGATGCTCACTGATGTGGAGAAAAGAATAGATGAACTCAGTGAGAATGTCAACAAAGAAATGGAAGATATAAAAAAGAACCAATCAGAAATGAAGAATACAATACTGGAAATGAAAAATTCACTAGAGGGACTCAAAAGCAGAGTAGAGGATACAGAAGAACGGATCTGTGAGCTGGACGAAAGACTAGAAGAAATTACCCAAGCTGAACAGGTAAAAGAGAAAAGAATTAAAAAGAGTGAGGACAGTCTAAGGGACCTCTGGGACAACATCAAGCGCACTAACATCTGTGTTATAGGTGTCCCGGAAGGAGAAGAGCGAGACAAATGGGCAGAGAATCTATTTCAAGAAATAATAGATGAAAACTTCCCTAACCTAAGGAAGGAAACAGACATCCAGGTACAGGAAGCACAGAGAGCCCCAAATAAGACAAACCCAAAGAGGCCTACACCAAGACACATCATAATCAAAATGTCCAGAATTAAAGATAAAGAGAGAATCCTAAAAGCCGCAAGACAATGTCAAGTTACATACAAAGGAAACCCCATAAGGCTATCAGCTGACTTCTCAGCAGAAAGCTCACAGGCTAGAAGAGAATGGCATGATATATTTAAAGTGCTAACAGGAAAAAACTTACAGCCAAGAATACTCTACCCAGCAAGGTTATCATTCAAAATGGAAGGAGAGATCAAAAATTTCCCAGATAAGCAAAAATTAAAGGAGTTTGTCACCAAGAAACCAGTGCTACAAGAAATGTTAAAGGGACTGATTTAAGAGGAAAAGAGAAGACCACAAATAGGAAAAATTATCTATTTCCATGATAAGAGGGTAATGGATACAAATGCACAAAAAAGAGGTTAGATATGATATCAAAAACAGAAAAGGAGGGAGGAGGGGAGTTAAAGAATAGAGCTTTCAGACAGAGGTCAAACTAAAGAGACTATCAATTCTGTATAGAAGAAGGAAGGAACAGAGAAGGACTACTAAAACACTGAGAAAAAAAGTTAAAAAATGGCAGTAAGTACATACTTATCAATAGCTACTTTAAACATCAATGGACTAAATGCTCCAATTAAAAGGCATAGGGTGGCTGACTGGATAAAAAAACAAGACCCATATATATGCTGCATACAAGAGACACACTTCAGACCTAAAGACACTCACAAACTGAAAGTGAAGGGATGGAAAAAGATACTCCACGCAAATGGCAATGAAAAGAAAGCTGGGGTAGCAGTACTCATATCAGACAAAATAGACTTTAAAACAAAAACTGTAAAAAGAGACAAAGAAGGGCATTACATAATGATCAAGGGAACAATCCAACAAGAGGATATAACACTTGTAAATATCTACGCACCCAATGTAGATGCACCTAAATATATAAAGCAATTATTAACAGACATAAAAACAGAAATAGACAGTAACACAATAATAGTAGGGGACTTTAACACTCCACTTACACCAACGGATAGATCATCCAAACAGAAGATTAATAAGGAAACATTGGCCTTAAATGATACACTAGAACAGATGGACCTAGTAGATATATACAGAGCATTCCATCCAAAAACCGAAGAATACATGTTCTTTTCAAATGCACATGGAACATTCTCCAGGATTGATCACATGTTAGGCCACAAAAAAAGTCTCCATAAATTTAAGAAGATTGAAATAATACCAAGCATCTTTTCTGACCACAACGGTATGAAACTAGAAATCAACTATAGGAAGAAAATCAGAAAAGCCACAAATACGTGGAGATTAAACAAAATGCTACTGAACAACGACTGGGTCAATGAAGAAATCAAAGAAGAAATCAAAAAATACCTGGAGACAAAAATGAAAATACAACATGCCAGAATTTATGGGATACAGCAAAAGCGGTTCTAAGAGGGAAGTTTATAGCAATACAGGCCTATCTCAACAAACAAGAAAAATCTCAAATAAACAATCTAACAATGCACCTAAATGAACTGGAAAAAGAAGAACAAACAAAGCCCCAAATCAGTAGAAGAAGGAAAATAATAAAAATCAGAGCAGAAATAAATGAAATAGAGACCAAAAAAAAGTAGAAAAAATTAATAAAACCAAGAGCTGGTTCTTTGAAAAGATAAACAAAATTGACAAACCTTTAGCTAGACTCACCAAGAAAAAAAGAGAGAAGGCACAAGTAAGTAAAATCAGAAATGATAGAGGAGAAATTACAACAGACACCTCAGAAATACAAAAGATTATAAGAGAATACTATGAAAAGCTATATGCCAACCAACTCGACAATCTGGAAGAAATGGATAAATTCTTAGAATCATACAACCTTCCAAAACTGGATCAAGAAGAAGTAGAGAATTTGAATAGACCAATCACCAGTAAGGAGATCAAAACAGTAATCAAAAACCTCCCGAAAAATAAAAGTCCAGGACCAGACAGCTTCCCTGGTGAATTCTACCAAACATTCAAAGAAGACTTCATACCTATCCTTCTCAAACTCTTCCAAAAAATTGAGGAGGTGAGGGAGCTCCCTAACTCATTCTATGAAGGCGACATTACCCTGATACCAAAACCAGACAAGGACAACACAAAAAAAGAAAACTACAGGCCAATATCGCTGATGAACATCGATGCAAAAATCCTCAACAAAATACTAGCAAATCGCATACAACAATACGTTAAAAAGATTATACATCATGATGAAATGGGATTTATTCCAGGTATACAGGGATGGTTCAACATTTGCAAATCAATCAACGTAATACACCACATTAATAAAATGAAGAATAAAAATCACATGATCATCTCAATAGATGCAGAGAAAGCATTTGACAAGATACAGCACCCATTTATGATAAAAACTCTGAATAAAATGGATATAGAATGAAAGTACCTCAACATAATAAAGACCATATATGAGAAACCCACAGCTAATATCATCCTCAATGGTGAAAAACTGAAAGCTATCCCTCTAAGAACAGGAACCAGACAAGGATGCCCACTGTCACCACTCCTATTTAACATAGTCCTGGAAGTCCTAGCCAGAGCAATCAGGCAAGAGAAAGAAATAAAAGGGATCCAAATTGGAAAGGAAGAAGTGAAACTGTCACTATTTGCAGATGACATGATTTTATATATAGAAAACCCTAAAGAATCCACCAGAAAACTTTTAGAAGTAATAAACGAATATGGTAAAGTTGCAGGATACAAAACAACATACAAAAATCAGTTGCGTTTCTATACACTAACAACGAAGTAGCAGAAAGAGAAATTAAGAATACCATCCCATTTACAATTGCAACAAAATGAATAAAATACCTAGGAATAAACTTAACCAAAGAGATGAAAGAGCTGTACATGGAAAACTATAAAACATTGCTGAAAGAAATTGAAGAAGACACAAAGAAATGGAAAGATATTCCATGCTCTTGGATTGGAAGAATTAACATAGTTAAGATGTCCACACTTCCTAAAGCCATCTATAGATTCAATGCAATCCCTATCAAAGTTCCAAAAACATTTTTCACAGAAATAGAACAAAGAATCCTAAAATTTATTTGGAACAACAAAAGACCCCGAATAAGTAAAGGAATCCTGAGAAAAAAGAACAAAGCTGGAGGTATCACACTCCCTGATTTCAAAATATACTACAAAGCTATAGTAACCAAAACAGCATGGTACTGGCACAAAAACAGACACACATCAATGGAATAGAATCAAAAGCCCAGAAATAAACCCACACATCTATGGACAGCTAATCTTTGACAAAGGAGCCAAGAACATACAATGGAGAAAAGAAAGTCTCTTCAACAAATGTTGTTGGGAAAACTGGACAGCCACATGCAAAAAAATGAAAGTAGACCTTTACTTTACACCATACACAAAAATTAACTCAAAATGGATTAAAGACTTGAATGTAACACCTGAAACTATGAAACTTCTAGAAGAAAACATAGGCAGTACGCTCTTTGACATCGGTCTTAGCAACATATTTTCAAGCTCCATGTCTGACTGGGCAAGAGAAACAATAGAAAAAATAAACAAATGGGACTACATCAAACTAAAAAGCTTCTGCACAGCAAAGGAAACCATCAACAAAACGAAAAGACAACCTAACAATTGGGAGAAGATATTTGCAAACCATACATCTGATAATGGCTTAATCTCCAAAATATACAAAGAACTGATGCATCTCAACAACAAAAAAACTACCAACCCAATTAAAAAATGGACAAAAGACCTGGACAGACATTTCTCCAAAGAAGATATACAGATGGCCAACAGGCACATGAAAAGATGTTCAAAATCATTAACTATCAGGGAAATGCAAATCAAAACTACAATGAGATATCACCTCATGCCCGTCAGAATGGCTATAATTAACAAGACAGGAAACAACATGTGTTGGAGAGGATGTGGAGAGAAGGGAACTCTCATACACTGCTGGTGGGAGTGCAAACTGGTGCAGCCACTATGGAAAACAGTATGGAGATTCCTCAAAAAATCAAGGATAGAACTACCATATGATCCAGCTATTCCACTGCTTGGTATTTATCCAAAGAACTTGAAAACACCAATGCATAAAGATACATGCACCCCTGTGTTCATTGCAGTGTTATTCACAATAGTCAAGACTTGGAAGCAACCTAAGTGCCCATCAAGGGACGAATGGATAAAGAAGCTGTGGTATATATACACAATGGAATACTACTCAGCCGTAAGAAACGATGAAATCCAGCCATTTGTGACAACATGGATGGACATTGAGGGTATTATGCAAAGTGAAATAAGTCAGAGGGAGAAGGTCAAATACCGTATGATTTCCTTCATTAAGTAGTAGATAACAACAACAATAAACAAACACATAGAGACAGAGATTGGATTGGTGGTTATCAGTGGGGAAGGGGGGAGGGAGGAGGGTGAAAGGGATAATTTGGCACATGTGTGTGGTGATGGGTTGTAATTAGTATTTGGGTGGTGAACATGATGTAATCTATGCAGAAATAGAAGTATAAAGATGTACACCTGAAATTTATACAATGTTATAAACCAATGTTACTGCAATAAACAAAAAATTAAAAAAAAAAAAAAAAAGGAACTCTGGATACTTCCCAAGAACCTAACCAGACCTTTACACGACTTAAAATCCCCCACACTAAAAGTGTCCTGCTTCACTGATGGGAAGGAAGCAGGAGCCCCTTAAGTTTTCCCCTCTGCTCTAGGTCCTCAGATAGCAGCTATGAAATGGCTCCCAATTCCCAGGTACCGTTGGGCCAAGAAAGCCCTGGGTAGGAGGGTAGAAGAAGGGAATCTGAGCCTCTCACAGTGGCCACTCTTAGAGCTGACTGCAGGGCTTGGTCAGGCTTAATCGCATAGCCATAGAAGCAAGTGCTCTGTAGAGCAGAGAAAAACAGAAGACTTGCCCTAGATGTCATATTTTGGGGGAGGGCGAGGAAGATAAAATATAATTAGTGTCAGAATAACAAATTCAGAATTCTTTAACCCACAAGGACTTCAGACATTGAAATTATCAAATAGAGATAAAACAACTGTGCTGACCATTTTAAAAGAAATAAAAGACAAGTTTGAAAATATCTTCAGGGAACAGTAACTACGAAAAGTGAGCTAATAAATTTGACAAAGAACTAAAAATATTCTAGAAATAAAAAAATATATAATTGATATTAGAAACTCAATGTATGGATTTAACAGCAGATTGGAAACAGCTGAAGATAAAATTAGTAAACTGGAAAAATATATCTGAAGAAACTAACAAGAATGAATCACATAGAGACAAGAAGATGGAAAGTATGGAAGAGTGATTGAGAGACACGAGGAATAGAATGAGGTCTACCACACATTTAGCTGAAGTTCCAGGAAAAGGGGGATCAGGAAAGTGGGGCCAAAAGATAATAGCTAAGAATTTTCCAAAACTGAAGAAAATAATACACAATTTAGGAAGCATAAACAATCTTAAGAAGGATAAGTAGCAATAAATTCATCATAGGCAAATCAAAGTAGAGTACAAAGTAGAAATTGTAGAGTACAAAGACGGAGAAAAATCTTAAAGGCAGACACAGATAAAATATTACTTTTAAAAGAGCAACAAGTGGCCAAAAGCTGATTTCTCAGCCATAAACTGGAACACAGGATATCTTCAATGTGTTGAAAATAACTGCCAATCTTGGATATTATACTCAGTTAAAATTGTCTTTCAAAAATGAGAGAAAAATAAATATTTTTAGCCCAATAAAACCTGACAAAGTTTAACCCCAGCAGACTCTCACTAAAGGAATTCTAAACAGTACACTTCAGTAGAAGAAAAGTAATCCCAGATGGAAGGTCTGAGAAGCAAAAAGAAATTAAGAGCAAAGAAAGTGATAAATAAGTGAGAATAAAGAATAATAATAATACATTACTAGGTTAAAAACAAAGAAAGAATGAAAATACACGATGATAACACATAAATTGAGTGGGTAAGAAAATTGGGTTAAAATGTTCTAAGGTTCTGAGGTTCTAATATAAAGGGAGAAAGTATTAATTAATTTTAGATTGAACAATTTAAGTGTAAATGTTATAATATTTAGGGAACCACTACAAGAATGAAAAAAGGTATATGTTCTAAACTAGTAGAAATAAATATAGAATGAAAAAAAAAATGCAATCCAAAAAAAGACAATAAAGGGGAGAATATAAAGAGGATAGGTGGGACAAAGAGAAGCACAAAATAAGGTGGTAAGTTTAAATCCAAACATTATCAGTAATTACATGAAATATAAATTAACTAAATGCTTCTGTTAAAACCTTATTAGTCCAAACTGAAAACTAATTAGATGTCTATCTACAGTAGAATGGATACATTGCATTATGGAATTATGGAATTCCATTATGAAATATCATACTGCAAAAATAAAGATAAAAACAATTAAAAAAAACCCCTGAAGCTATCCACTACAGTATGGACAAATCATATGAACAATACTGAGCAACAAAGCAAGACACAAAAGAATGCATACAATATATTCCATTTAAATAGAGTTCAAAAGTAGGCAAAATTAAACTTCTTAGTTTAGGGATGTGTATATAGAAGGTAAAACTATTTAAAAAGTAATGATATGAGTATCATTAAAGCTTGGATAATGGTTATCTTTGGGGAAAGGGAAGGGTTTGTGATCAGGATATGACACATTTGGGGGAGGGTCTGGAATGCTGGTAATGTTCTATTTCTTATTCTGCAAGTGAATACAGGGTGTTGACTTCACAAATATTTGTAAAACTGTGCGCATATGAACTTGTATGAGTGTAGGTTATATTTAACAATAAAATGATGTTTTAAATCATAAATTTAAAATGATAAGGAGAGTATTATCTACCCTCATATTCTTATGAATATGATTTACTGTCAGGCTTACGTTCCATTCATCATATAATTTTGAGTGCTTTGCATGTTCTCATGCAAGGGGACAGATGTCTGACTTCAAGAAACTTATAATCTGTACAGGGTCCTCAACCTTTTCAAGTTGATTGATGCTTTCTTATTTGTTTTTGGTGAGGAAGATTAGCCCTGAGCTAACATCTGTGCCCATCTTCCTCTATTTTGTATGTATGTGGGATGCAGCCACAGCATGGCTTGAGCAGTGCGTACCTCCGCCCCCAGGATCAAACCTGCAAACCTCAGGCCGCCAAAGTGGAGTGCACAAATCTAACCACTAAGCTGCCAGGCTGTCCCCTATTGATGCATTTTTAACATAAAAAATGTCAAACTCAGGGCTGGCACAGTGGTGTAGTGGTTAAGTTCGCACTCTCCGCTTCGGCAGCCCAGGGTTCGTGGGTTCAGATTCTGGGCGCGGACCTAGGCACTGCTCATCAAGCCATGCTGTGGCAGCGTCCCACGTACAAAATAGAGGAAGACTGGCACAGATGTTAGCTCAGCGACAATCTTCCTCAAGCACAAAGAGGAGGATTGGCAACAGATGTTAGCCCGGGGCCAATCTTCCTTACCAAAAAAAAAAGTCAAACTCCAGGAATTAGGTATTTTTTTTTTTTTTTTTTTTTTTTTTTTTTTGTGAGGAGATCAGCCCTGAGCTAACATCCGCCAATCCTCCTCATTTTTAGCTGAGGAAGACGGCCCTGGGCTAACATCAGTGCCTATCTTCCTCCACTTTATATGGGACGCCGCCACAGCATGGCTTACCAAGCAGTGCGTCGGTGCACGCCCGGGATCCGAACCAGCGAACCCCGGGCCGCCGCAGCGGAGCGCGCGCACTTAACCGCTTGCGCCACCGGGCCGGCCCCAGGAATTAGGTATTTTAATAGCTGTTTTTGAAGATCTATTAATGAGGGGGGAGGGAGGAGCTTTTATTAAATCAATAAAGCCTTTTAAGAAATTTTTATTTCATCATTTTATTAATCACAACAGCATCTATCTATTTGTAAAAGAGTAGAATGTATCTGTAGGAGCCAAATATTTCATTTGTAATTTTATTGGTAATGCCTTTTGTGCGTATTCATTCATTCATTTATTCATTCACAAAGCTTTATTGAGATCTATTTCTAGCCAGACACTATGACTATTGGTCCATGGATCCCAGGCAATATTTCTAAGTCGCCTCTGCACAGAGCTGTGGTACCCAGGTTGAGAATCATTGATTTATATCACCCCATCATAGTAATATCTCTATGCTGGTCTCTCCACAGGAATAAATTAAAGGGACACAGATCTTGCCATACTGGATAAAAAAGATCTGATGCAAAGTGATGTCTATGCACACAAATACCTAGAGGGGACCAAATCCACTATCTTTCTTTCAGGATATTGTCCCTTTTATTTCTCTATCAGCCATTATTTGCCTAGGATTTATCACAAGCTCTGGACATTGCTCTGGTTCTCAAGTCTATTTTATTTTTTTGTATTAATTTTAATCTTATATACGTCATCAAATTCATCTCCAAATCTTTCCCTTCCTGCAGTGTAGCACAGAAGGTAAGAGCACGGGCTCTGGACCAAATTGTCGCTCATCACTTCAACATGAACGGATCTCTGTATGCTAGCGAAGATCCTTTTGGATGCAAACATCAGAAAACCTAGCTCGAACTGTGTTGCTTATGAAACCGGGAAGTCGGGATGCATCTGGTCCAGGCACAGCTTCATCCAGGATGTGATACAACACCTCTTGTGCACTGCTCTCCCCATCTTTTATCTTTGCTTTCTTCTCCCTGGCTTCATGGAGTTTGCATTCTGGTGGGAGAAACCTGATGAATGCCTTGGCTACGGGCCTAGGATCCTGCCTGTGCTGTGTTCCACCCTAAGCACTGCTCTCTCCCACTCCCAACCAGCCCACTTTGGATGAATTGCTTTCCTATAATCCAGCTGGTTTTCAGGGTTCTCAGACTTTGTGCCTGCAATGGCTGAAATCTCAGACTTTTGCTCTATAACTGCACACAGTCCATCGCATACACTTTTTTCCTCTAGTTCTATTTCTTTTCACTATGGGAGAAACCCACATAATGACAGGCTTAGTGTCCCTCAAGTATGAACATACTTTGAAAAAAGTGCTCTCTGCCCATGAACAGCTTCTGCAAAAGATCCTGTTCTCCAAGAAGAGGGCTTTTATAGCTTTCCCTGAATTTAAATGGAAAAAGAATATCTCTTAGGAGTTATGGCCTGAAGATATCCTTGTTGGTCAGAAATTGTTTTTTCTATGATCTCACTACCAAATATGTCCCATTCATCATCCCTGCCTAAATCCCTGCCCTCTGGGTTAAAAGTTCTCCTTTTACACTCCCAGGCATATACCCAACACAAATTATGCACTTGTTCACCAAAAAAACGTGTACAGGAACGTTTATAGTAGCACTATTCATGATAGCCTCAAATTGGAAACAACTCAAATGTCCATCAACAGTAGAATAGATAAATACATTCTGGTATATTCATACAATGGAATGCTATCCATCCATGAAAGTGGACAAACCATAACCACACCAAACAACATGAATGAATCTCATAAGCTAATAACAAGCAAAAGAAGCCAGACACAAAAGAATGCACAAAGTATGATTCTATTCATATGAAGTTCAAAACTACACAAAACTAATGTAGAGTTTTGAAGTGGCTCACTTTAGGGTAGGAGGGAGGGATAGTGTTTGGAGGGAAGGATTAGGGGGACTTCTGGGTGCTGGTAACATTCTATATCTTGACCTGGTTTCATAGCTGTGTTCATTGAGCTATACACTTATGATTTGTGTGCTGTTTTAACTAAAAAGGGTTTTTCCTAATAAAAGTTTTCCATTTGCTGCATTGCCAAGGTTTTGTTTATGTCCCACTTACACAGGGGAGCTGTTCCTTACCAAGAAATTCCTAGGAGCCACGCTGGGCTAGGAGGGTTGTTTCCTTGAGTGGATGGCAATAGTGTGTGTGTGGGGGGGGGGGCGGGGGAGGGGATGAAACTGTACTCCTCTTTGTGCCTCAGGGCCCTCAGCTATGAAATGCATGTGAGAGGTCAAAGTGTGATACTTGTCAAGTGCTCCCAGCCGTGCCTGTCCCATGGTGGACGCTCAACATGTGTAGTTAGAGTTACCACTACATCTGCATCATTTTTTGCTTTCACAGTCCATATGCTGGAGTTTGGCTGCTTACTGCTCCCGAGTTTTACAGGAAAGCAGGGAGACTGTTCCTGCCTGCTCCCAGTCCTAGTTCTACATCAGATACCCACATCAGATATCTTCCCTATATGTAAAAGCTGTGACTAGAGAACAGGATCACATTGTAAAAAATGACCACTCACACCAAACCCTATGAATTGGGGGTCAGAAGTTCAAGAAAAGGGGGAGCAGTTAGTTTCCAGAAAAGCAGGTGCAAGGAATGACTTGGGAGATAACATAAGAGGAGTACAGTACAAATAGCACATGGGTGGCCCACTTTCATTAAAATTAAACCTCCCCTCTATATATCCAATGTCAAAGTGTACATTAAGCCTGAATATTTGCTGCAGATTTAACTCTGTGCTTAGCCAAGTCAAAACTGACATTTCTTCCGCTAGAGAAAAAATGGGTCACACTTCCTGAGATCAACACTTTTATTTTATGTCTCACTGGCTTTTTATTCTGTTGCTTTTATCTCAAAGCTCTGTTTCTCACTGTTTTATCTCAGAGTTTCTGAATGTTCTTCTCTAACAACCAATATAAACACAATAAACAGTGTAACAGTCAAGAACCTTGATATAGAAGTGGAGGCACATTAGTGGTGAAGCCTCCAAGGACACGGAGATCATGCAGAGAGAAGCATGAAGTAGCTGGTGGGCGGGGCTCTGAACAAGGAAATTACAATGATGGGGACTGTGGAGTGGGGAGAAGACTGCGAGCTAAATTCAGCATGCTAAATTTCAAATGTTAATCAGAATATTAAATAGGTATGTCTGTAGGCAATTATAAATATAAGAAATGCTTAGACTATCTTAAAGAAAATAAGTACTAAATAAATGTTGTTCAAACAAATGTAGGAATGAATGAATGACTAGAGGAGAAATCAGGTATTTGGTATCATTAGCATGTAAGCGTTTTGATAAATCTTGGAATCTTAGAATTAAAAGGGACTCATAAAGTCCCTTTGTCTATTCTCCTCTCAAATGGTTTCAGCTTGAGCACCTCACAGTCTGAGGTTTGAATTAGGAGTCAGTAGGAAAGAAAGACAAAGGAATCAACACTGATGCATGGATTTTTTAAGGGAGTACAAAGCATTCTAGAATAATGGATAGCTCAAGGATAGTTTTTAGCAAAAAAAAACTATCACGAGAGAATTGACAGGACCCCAAAGAGGTCATTTCTCATGTCATTTCTCCTCTGGCTATAAAATACAGAAATCGTTAGTTAATAACAACAATATTCCACGTTTGTATAGTACTTTTAGTTCCCGAAGTGCTTTCAAAGACATTATCTCCATGAATCCTCACAAGGAAGTAGGTATTCTTTTCTGAGATCAAAAGAAGTTACTAGTTCAGAAGTAATGGTGCTTGTTGACTTACAGAAGATCAGTTACTTTAAGACAGAAATATGGAACATCCTTATAAAAGATTCCTCCACAAAAATACACATTCATTTAGTAACAGGGATAGTTATTGAGAATTAATTGGTGTCTTGTCTTCTTGAAGCCGTAAATTCATCAGTATTAATTTGGAAAGTATCTTTCCTTCCTCTTCCCAAGATGATAGCAAGAACCACAAAGGTGCTTTGGATGGTTATCCAAGGGGTGAGGGGAGAGAGAGTGGGGAGTGGCCCACTCTGGAGGTGACTTCTCAGGGGCTGGGAAGGGTAGGGTGTCTATTGTTCTGGGCCTCACCTTGCACCTATGCACTGCTTGTAAGCAGTATTTGAGAGGGGCAGGACTCAGATGTGGATGCTGCTGGCTGGGGTCAGAGTGATGGCTGTGAGAGGTATAGATATAACCCACTCAGAGTAGCAAGCCCAACTGGGAGCAAAGGCTAGACATCAACAGATGCAGTGGATAGCCCAAGAGGCAGGGTAAGGGCTGGAGGCCATTTCCTTCAACTGCATAACCCTCATAACTGCGGGGTTTTGGTGAACCGTAGGAGGTGGAAGGAAATTTAAAAAAATAATAAATGAATATTGGGCTTGTGGCTAATCTTGGTAAGTTGAGATTTGACGTGATTTAGAAATACAAAGACATATGATGTTTCTTGCACTTGAGCTGTCATGGAAAATTTGTGCTTGGGTTAGTCTTTACTCAGTAAGCATTTATTGAGCACCTACTGTGAGCCAGGGTTTATGATAGGTGTTGGGGATGTGGTGAGAGACAAGACAGAAATGGTCCCTGTCTTTGAGTAGCTCATTACATCTATCAGGAAAGATAGACAATTAAACAAGGAATAACAATGCAGTGTGCTGAGTGTTATGATAGAAATACAGGGACCTGAGACACAGAGAGCAGGGGTAAATAACCTGGTCTAGGGGCCAGGGAAGGCATCCCTACAAAAGCCACATTTAAGCAGAGGCCTGAAGGAGTCTGTCCTGCATCACATGATACTTCATTCCCACCACTACTATGCTAAACACTAACCACGTTCACACAGTATTTGCTATTTTCAAGTCTCTCACTCAGCACTGAGCTCCTGGAGGTCTTGGAGCATGATGCCAAAATTTTTAAAAAATCTTTGCATCCCCAGCACCTCTTGCAGAGCTCCGACAAATAGTAGGCTTTCAATGCACAGCTGTTAAGTGATAAAAAATGGAATGAATGAATGAATAAGTGACGAGTGAATGAATGACTAGAGTCCTAATTGTGCTATATAGCAGAAATGCTAGCGTTCATCTGCAAAGGACCCAGGCTGGACGCTGCATCCTAGCTAAGCAGTGCCACTACAATCAATGCCCTTCTCCACGCAGCCAAGGAGATGAGCATCCGCTACTCAAGGCTACACTGCCACTGTGAGGGCAATCTGGGTACTGCCAGGATTGGACAGGACACCAGTGCCTCTTGGGTTCTCAGCTTCAGGTTGGTGAGAGCACTAGCAATGCAGGCTCATAGACGACGAAGGGAAAATTCCCTTCCCCCGCCATGGTCCCCTTTTACTCAGGCAGCCACAAGCCCTGCTGCACAGCAAGGGCATAAAGTCTTCTCTTAAAAGTGGCAGGCCAGGTAAGAAAACTGAACTGCATTTTTATGGCACAACTTTGGGGACACAGAGAAATTGTGTCACATCCTTTCTTCATGCGGAGGCTGGAGAGGAGGCCTCGAGTCCCGCCCCACCCCCCATTGCCCAGGAAGAGCCCCCTGTTGACAAATATCTTTGTTAGTTCAGGCAGCTATAACAAAATGCCAAGGACGGAGTGGCTTCTACAACAGAAGCTGAGTGGAAAGCTTATTTCTCATTGTTTTGGTGGCTGGAAGTCTGAGATCAGGGTACCAGCATAGGCAGGTTCTGGTGAGAGCTCTCTTCCTGGTTTGCAGATGGCTGTCTTCTTGCTGTGTCGTCACATGGAAAGAGAGATTATCTCTTTCTTGTCTCTTCTTATAAGAGCACTAATCTCACTCATGACGGCTCCACTCTCATGACCTAATCACCTCCCAAAGGCCCCACCTCCAAATGTCATCACACTGGGGATTAGGGCTCCAAAATTTGAATTTAGGGGGAACACAAACACTCAGTCCCTGGAAACCACCTTGATGAGCAGGAGCTGATGCACTCACCTCATCACAGGCATAGGATGCCTGAACTGAATCGTTCTCTTCATTGGCCTCTTCTCTCCCATCCAGGAGGCTTTAACCTGGTAAGCTCTGATCAGCACCGCTGGAAGGGAATAATGTGCTAGCACTCAGGGCACCTTCCTCTCTCAGTCTCCTGGCCAGTCCCCTAAACTTCTGTCCTGGCCATCACTGTGTGGTCTGATGTACTGGGAGCCAGGAAACCTGGGTTCTCACCTCAGCTCTGCTGATTCTATGCATCAGACCTCAGGTTAGTTGATTAATCTTTTTGAACCTCACTTAGCTAATCTATAAAATAAATATTAAAATAGCTTACCTATCTTACAGGACTGTTGAAAGAATTAAATGGTATATATTGAATGCCCTTTGTAGATTTCAAAGCACTATACACATGCAAAGTACTATTCTTACTAAGTCCTATATATCTGAAAATGTCATATGAAATAGTGATTCCATAGAAATGTACTTTTATCTTGTGGAATCCTTATTGTCTCTGCTTGTTAATCCACATAGCCCAGGGAGCCACTGACTTGTGACCCTTTCACCTCATACTCTCATTTCTTTCTGAGTAAATCATTTGAACAACAGTTTTGAGCAAAATTCAACATCAAAAAATATTTTTTCTGGGGGCCGGCCCGGTGGCGCAAGCGGTTAAGTGCGCGCGCTCCACTGCGGCGGCCCGGGGTTCGCTGGTTCGGATCCCGGGCGCGCACCGACGCACTGCTTGGCAAGCCATGCTGTGGCGGCGTCCCATATAAAGTGGAGGAAGATGGGCACAGATGTTAGCCCAGGGCCGTCTTCCTCAGCAAAAAAAAGAGGAGGATTGGCGGATGTTAGCACAGGGCTGATCTCCTCACAAAAAAAAAAAAAAAAAAAAAAATTTTTATGGTGCCTACCATTGCCAGGAAGTGTTCTAGGTGCTGGAGATACTACAGAGGTGAAGGCAGACAGCCCCTGCCCTCATGCACTGGGGCTAGAGCGAGGGGTAAAACAGTCCCTGCCTGAGGGGCTTACAGTCTAGTGAGGGAGGCAGGAATTAAACATGATCATGCAAAATTTAGCTCTTGTTAACTATACAGAAAAAAAAAAAATGTTTCTTATTGTCTGTAGTTGTTATCCTCTCATCCTTACAAACCCTCGATTACTAGCCTGTGGGAACATTAACTAAATGTCCAATATCTTTAAACCTCATCCAATCTAACATTTTAAACAATACTCTGTCAGGCAATGCTCAGAATCTCCAGCAAAATGCTCAGCTTTTCAGATTGCCCTTCCTTCCCTCTGTTTCAGTTTCAAAACAGGTGGGGAGGTGTAGTTTGCAGGACGTGAGGCGGAGTGGAAGAGTTTGGGTCCTTAAGCGGTGTGTCCTCTCCCTCTTGGGCTCTCCAGAGACGCGCCTCTTGTCCTCCTGTGTGCTGCTGAAGTCTGGGGCTAGTGTCACTCAGACTCGGGTCTCTCTCTTGGTTTCACCAGACCCTGGGATTAAACCGTGGCTGGCTTGGCCTCCCCAATACTGCAAACCCCAGTTCTTTGCCATATTCTCTCTACAGCCTGTTGCCTTGACAGTCTATGCCTAAACTCTACTGTAAGGGTCACCTCCCCTTGCCATGGCTGACCAGATGTCAGACCCACTAGCTTTCCACTCAGCTTCTACTCAACAAGGGAACTGAAAGGTCGCAGGAAAGTTAAACCTCAGGGCATCTCTCTGCTTGACCATACCACACGTTAGATTTGTGAGACCTGCCCCAGAGACCTAAATGAGAAAGGGTAGTAATACTCTTACTGACCTAATGAGTCATCCCCAATCAAGGAATATTGGGATGCATGCATCTTGTTCTCCTCCTGCTCTCTACCTTTGCCTCTTCCCACCAATGCTCAGGGCTGGGAAATGGGTGGGCATTTCTTTTCCCTCCTGTGCATGATATCTGCCTCATCATACCATTGGTGAGTCTCATGGTACTAAATACACTTCAGGAGAACTTGGATGCTAAGTCCCTGCTCCCAGCGAATTCTTTATCCCTGCTCACTCCCTGGTCTCCCAAAGCTGCTGATCTTCTCCACACTGCTTTCCATATGCCTGGACCTGCCTGGACTCCAGCCCTCTGCCTTCCAGCCTAAAGCTCTACTAACACCTGACTGTTGTGTGTAATAGACTCTACCTGAATGTTAGGGGGTGATGGTGAGGGATGCAGCAAAACACAAGATGGGAAACAATTTGAAACCAAATGGTAGAAAGCACTAGCCTTAAAGACCCTCTGCTGTCCCTGCTTGTGACATTCTCAGCTTTTTCATGAAGCCCTGCCTGCTATCATTTCCTAGACTTGTTTCACTTCCTTCCAGCCAAACATTTCTCCCAACTCTCTTAGTACCAGACACACTCATTAACTATCCCCCAGGCAGCCAGTCTATCACACTCTTATGGAGAGAAATTTAGTTCTCATTTTATCTGATGCTAATCTAAGAAGTAGCAAAGAGTAATGGATGAGGTTTTAAAGGCAGTCTGCCTGGGTTTCAAATCCAATCTTCATAGCTTACAAGATGCATGATTTTAAGGGGTCACTCTTCCTTTCTATACCACAGTTTCCTCATCTGTAAACTTGGAATAATCATAACCCCTACTGGCTGGGCTGTGAGGCCTTGTGAGGACTATACGAGGAACACATATACGTAAGATGCTTATACTTGTGCTTGGTGCAAAGTAAGCTCCCAATGAAAGAGAGATGTTATTCTCTCAACTCCCTCCTTCCAGGACTAGCCCAGACCAGTGGTTCTCAAACTTTAGCACACGTTAGAATTATCCAGAGGGCTGGTTAAATGACAAGTTTCTGGGACCCAACACCAGAATTTCTGATTCAGTAGGTCTGGGATGGGGCCAGAGAATTTGCATTTCTAGCAAGTTTCCAGGTGTTGCCATGAAGCTAGTCCAAGGATCATACTTTGAGACCCACTGGCCTAGACCATTTTTTCCACTTAAAAAAGTACCTTTAAGTTGTTTTCCTTAACATAAGGACCATCTATTTTGGCTTCCCTTAGGAACAAGTAGAAACTTCAAATTGTACTTTCTACAGAGCCTTCCTTGATCAAATTCCATAGGCAGAAAAGAATATATTTAGTATGTTGCCGGTTTTGTAAGAAAGAAAAGGAAAGAATATACATATTTCTTGCAAAAAAAGAAACTTAAGAAAGATAAACCAGAAACTAACTGAATTGTTTACCTAGAGTGGGGTAGATAGGACAGGATACAGAGTAGCACTTCTCTGAGTATTCTTTTGTATACAGCTTTGACTTTTGGAAGCATGCTACTATTTTGCATATTTAAAACATTAAATCACATCCAAAAATTTAGGGAGAGGAGCTGGGTGGAATGAAATAAAAACAGAAACAAATTAAACTAATAGTATATCAAATGGGTAACAGAATTACATAGAAGACGGAAAAAAGAAAATGAATCCAAGTCAGCCAGAGCACAGTACTTAGATATGTACCCTCAGTCTAAAGAGAAACATAAATACAGACAAATAATGTTTAGTCATGATGTGGGTGTAGCAATTCTGAAACTACTTTTTGTGTATTTTAGGATTGAGCAAACACAGTGATGCTTCTTGGAGTGAGGTTTTCCACTATGGGAAAAGGAAGATACAATTTATGGAATGGAGAGAAATAAGGAAGAACCTATAGTATTTGCTTAGAATTAGAGGTATCGGTATAAAATTGTGAGTTTTAAAAATTTAAAAAATAATATATGTGAACGTATATATATTTCCTACCTCTGTCTGCTGAAAGTGCCTTGAAGTAATGCTACCCCAGTAGCAATGAACACATCTAGCACCTAGACCTTGGTGTCTAAATATCATTCCCCACTTTAAAATAATAGCTAATTCTAAAGTACAAGACAAGAACATTTGTTGTTCCAGAAAATAAGGAAATGCTTTTTTTTAAAAAAACAAAAAGAGGGAGCATGTCAAAAAGACAGAGGAAGAAGCTTGAAGGGACTTCTACTGGCCAAATCACTGATAATTTGAGCAAAATAATAAGAAGAAAGAATAATGACAGTAACAGATTATGAAACATTTGGGGGAAAACACCAAGAATCCATGAGTTCTTAATGATATTAAAAAGAAGAAAAAGAAGCAAAGAAACAACTCATAAGGATGAAGGGAAATCTTTTCTTTAAACAGAATATCAATTAATAAATGCAGGAGAAATCGCAGAGTTAGAAAAATAACCATTTTTATACTATCATCATAATATTTGGTTTAGATAAGAATCGTCAAGGAATGCTAAAACCATTAGGTGAAAGTTTGTTGGGGATGAGCATGTTTACACAGTCTGAAAATTTCTCCTCACAGATTATTAACTACAAGAAGAAAAAGTACTTTTACAGCAGACAACACTGCAGCTAAGTGATCATCGATAAGGGGACAAATTGATATCACGTTTTCTGATAAGACACACTGAGAAGGATACATCATCACTTATGTAACATTCCCACCAAAAATGTATAACCTGAATTTAATCACAAGAAAACTATCAGCCAAACCCAAATTCAAGGACAAGCCACAAAGCAACTGGTCTGTGCTTTTCAAAAATATCAGTGTCAGAAGAGACAAAGAGAGGCTGGAGAATCGTTCCAGATTAAAGGCAGAAAGAGCTATGACAACTAAATGCAAGCCATGATTCTCTATTGGATGAATAATTAGGAAAAAAAAAAAACACGTTGCTATAAAGGACATTATTGGGGCAAGTGGTAAAATTTGTATATGAACTGCATGTTACATAATAGTGTTTTGTCATCGCTAAATTTTCTAGATAGTCATCACTCCATGTAAAAGAATGTCTCTGTTCTTAAAAGATAGATGCTGAAGTATTTAGGAGTGGGTAATCCTGATGGCTGCAACTTGCTCTCAAATGATTTATCCATAACAGTAACAGTATATGGAGAGAGATAAAGCAAATGTGGCAAAGTATTAGCAATTGGTGAATCTCAGTGAAGGATATATGTGGATTCATTGTTCTAATTTTGCAACTTTTCTATAAGTTTGAAACTTCTGCAAATTAAAAAGGTGAAACAAATTTTTGAAGTGTTTAGCTGAAGTTCTCTCCCCAACTAGATGACATAAAAATTTATTTACCCTTTAAACCCAAGGGTCTTCCACTAATTTTGTTATATTACATTTTTCTGTTGATAACTTTTACTTCCCTGGTTTGAGAAGCTGGTGGAGAGAAGGTGGTGGGTACAATTTTGGTTCAGTGCATTTAGAGTGGATTAGGGGAAAGCAAATGAGACAGGAACTCAGGGGAGAGGTCTAGGCTGAGACATGAAATTAAGGGTCAAGTGGTTTTACTCCCTTGAGAGTCCTCCTGGGGGGAGCTTGAAGAATAAGATTATCACCCATAAAGGAGACTAAGAAGTGGCACCCATGAAGGGAAGACCCGGGGGAGGCATGTCTCAGGAGCTGTGGAAGGAGAGAATTTCAGGATGGAGGCCATGGTCAACGGTGTGAAATGCCCCAAGGAGTAAAGCAGACATCTGAAAGTCTGCTGGATTTGGCAAGTAGGCAGTCCTTGGTGATCCGGGCAACAGCAATTTCCAGGGGGAGAAGAGTGGAATTGGTGTAGAAACCATGCTGTGGTGCATTAAAGGGTCATTATGGGAGGTGAAATGTGCTGAGTCTGCTCTTCCAATAATCCTATTTTGAAGAGTAGGGGAGCGATACCGCAGAATCCAGAGCTACAAGTGGGTGAAGGCAAATTTTTGTTTTTGATTTTTAAAGGTGGACGATATTTGTTTGCGGAGAGAGGGAAGTTGGAGAAGTGGAAAAGGGGGATTCTTAGATTAGCAAGAGCCCAGAGGAGTCACTGGGCAGGGATTCTGGTCATAGTGGTGGGGCCCGCCCTGAGCAGGAGGAAGAATATCTTTTTCAACCTGGTGGCCCCTGGGCCACAAGGCCTTGCCTTCTGTCCTGGGTGCCCTTTCCTCTCCTATAAGGTTCTCCTCTCCTCCCTCAAAAACAAACTGGAATGTTCTCTTCTTTCCTCCCTTGATGAGCTACCTGCAGGATCCTGCACAGCAGAGTACTGATGTGGGTAGAGCTCAGAATTTGGAGTCAGAAAACAGTTTTGATTTTTTTCTTGACTTCCTGACTGTGTTATCCTTCCTGAGCAGCAATGTCCTCATCTTCAAAATGGGAAAATGTACTCTATTTCATAGGTTTTCTGAGAATAAATTAAGATAATATAAAAACACTTTAAAAACTCTAAAGGGAAATGTGATTAAGTAGCTTCATTTTTCATTTTTTGTTGTGTGTGGGTTTGTTTGTTCTGGTCTGTTTGCAATAATTGTGGCAAAGATTTATCCAACAGTTATTCATCGAATGTGCCATACCCTCTGCTCTTATGATCTGGCAATGTTCCAGTGATCAAAAGACCTGGCAGTTGCCAAGAATGTTCTCTCCAGCCACTGGTTTCTGACTAGGCAGCTCACACAGGATCATGTGCTCTGCTGTTTTGGGAAAAAAAAAAAAAAAAAAAGAGGCACATCAAGACAGACGTAGACTCTGTCTGTGGTTTGGAATTGTGATGAAGTGTATAATGGAAGTCAATGGAAGCCAGTTGGAAATTATCACAATGAGGTTGTTACTGAAAACAGCCTATAATAATCTAATTTTCCACTAGGTGACAGTAGAGCCCATAGTATTATCTTAATCTTTATTCCTCTTGAACAAATAGTGTTTGAGAATCGTCGGAAAGAAGATCCTGCCATTCCAGAAAGAGTAATTACAGTACTGATAAAATATGAAATATGCCCTTGAGATGTCATTGTTGCTCTCCTGAGATAGCTAAACTCCAGATTTTTAAAATGGACTTTAGGTTTTGACATTCTATGTCACTTGACTGTATAGAAACAACTACAGCAATAATAAAAAGAGCTAACATTTATTAAGTATTTGCTAAGTTCCAGGCACTGTTATAGCGTGCAGGGCCCCTGAGACTACCCTACTTCTGGGAGGTCTCACAGGAACCGAAAGTCCTCCTCCTTTAATGAAGAGCTAACCTTTCCCCAGGCCGGCTCCTGTAACCATAACACTAATGACATAAATACATGCTCACGGCTTAACT
This sequence comes from Diceros bicornis minor, assembly GCF_020826845.1. Taxonomy (NCBI): domain Eukaryota; kingdom Metazoa; phylum Chordata; class Mammalia; order Perissodactyla; family Rhinocerotidae; genus Diceros; species Diceros bicornis. The sequence goes on from NC_080746.1 coordinate 40,363,225, forward strand.
ACCCTGCCTAGGAGAGGAGGAGTTTGGTTAAGCATAGTAATAGTTTAGTCAAGAGCCTTTTACAGGGTTTTATAAACAATTTCCAGTTATAATTGGTGTTTCTCAGAGCATTTATCTTCTTCTTTTTAGAACTATTTTCCTCAGACTCATGTCAACCCTTTGTTGGGTCCCCTGTTGGTGGTTCACTCATCTTGGGAATATCTGGTGAGTTTCTGGGTGACCCAGTGGGGTGTTTTTCAGTGGCTGAGCCTGAGAAGCCAGGCAGAATGAGTTTGGCTCCTCCTGGTACAAAGCCTTAACCATCAGGAGGAGGTGGGAATCAGAGTGAGTGGCTGGCATTGGACTCTGTCCCCAGGCCCCTGAATGCTTTCCTTGGTGCTGAGCAGAGTAAGGACTGAGAAGTAAAAAGTTCTGTTCTGGAACATGCTGATGCCCAAGCATCAGCATGTTTTTGTTTTTCCTGCTTTTGTTTTTCCTATCAGAATAAAACACAGAAATCAGAGAGCCATCCTAGCTGGCTCCTACACAGCGACCTACACAGCATTTTAAATTTTTTGATTATTTCTATCTCTGAAAGAATGCTATGAGTACACAGACAAAATTTCAAAAGACACAACAGGGCATACAGTTAAAAAACAAGTTTTCCCTCCCACACCTATTCCCCATGGGGACCCACTGTAACCACAGTTACCAGTTTCCAATGCAGCCCAGGTTTGGCACCCTGAGAGAACCGCTGTGCTTGACAGGGGTGCAGTAGAGATGCTGGCTCCTGACGTAGCAGCCAGGGGTAGCTCAGATAACGGAGTCTGTTAAGCACACATGACACCTCCTGATATTCTCAGGGGCTAGAGGATCACAGCATGTGGGAAAATGAGCCAGGGAAACTTGGGAATTAATGACAAGGTGGTCTTATTTGTACCCATAGACCAGTGTGGCCCGGGGAAAGTCAGTGTACTATTAGTATAGTAATGGCATATGCTCTCACATGAAAGGTTAAAAATACAGGTAAGTATATCTCCTTATGTAAGTGCATATATGTACATACATAAGTGCACATACATATTATATGTGCACTTACATATCTATATATATATGAATATGTGCACTTACATATCTATATATGAATATATATATGATGCGGTTCTGTTCTGTAATATGAAGCCCAAGCTCCAGTCTCCAAGTCTCATAGCAAGCCAAGAATTAGCAAACAATGTCTCCATGAGAGAGAAGCTGAGCCTCCTAAGGTCACCAGGAGTCTTCTTTCACAATGTCAGCTGGAACCACGAGAAGGAGCAGCCCATACAAAGTGGCAGCCAGCCTAGGCAAGCATACCCCAGCCCCTGGCACTGGCCCCATGTACATTCACAAGAGCAAGCACATGTACTGGTTGACCCAGGACAGTCTTAGTCGACACCTGGCTTCATTATTAAAAAAGTTCTATTCCAGCCTCAAAATATGTCCCAAGTTTCTCAATAAACTATATGATCACTCTAAATACAGTTCCTCTGTGCTTCTTCTCCCCCAGGGCAGCTCCTTCAGGGTGCTGGAAGAATTATGGACCTCTGAGCTAGGGTGGTTCAGGCGTCTAGCATCCTACTGACCCAAAGCTGCAACCACTTTATCTCCCGGGTGCCTCTTCCGGATCTAGCAGTCCCCCGTGTCCGGGGCCCTTGAACACAAAAGGGCCAATTCCACCCCAATCGAGACAACAGGACTCCCTGGCCTCTCTTCTCAGACTGGCTGCCCTATATCCCTATATTCCTTCTCTTCAAACAAGACCTGCACTCAGTAGCACGAACGTAAATTACCGCTGAGAAGGGTAATTCTTTTGGCCCGTCTCTAATCCCTAGCATGTCATCTGCACCACAACAAGAAGAAAACAAAACTCCCCCATAACCCAGACTAGAAATTCCCAGTGGTTAATGTGGTTAAAGCATATTCTTCTGGATATACATGTAAAGTCTTTTATTAGAGTTAGCAGTTTTTCATCTAATTTTCATAGCTTTTCCAGGTAGACAATCCAGGTTTTCAACTAATAATTATGTTGATACCTTTCCAATATTTATTTATTTAATATTTTAAATATTCTTCTTTTAGAGTCTAAAACTTCTAGGATGAAATTGAATAATCACAGTGATAGCAGTCTTGTCTTCTCCCCGACTTGACTAGAATGCCTCTAAGAATCTACCACAAAAAGGGATGTGTGCTATTGAGTTAGGATAGAAATTTGTGTGAAGGGAGCATCCTGCTATTCTAAGTTTAGCAAAATAATTGCTTTGGTTGTAATTTACAGAATAAATTATCAGTTTCTTGATTTTCACTTTCATCCAGATAAATGGCACTGGAACTAGACCTTTACTTTACTCAGACATTCAACCTTTTCATCTCTTTCTCTTCTTACCTAACATAAAATATTAACTGCATAAATCATCAAAAGCAGGGGCTTTGGAGTCAAACATACCAGAGTTTAAGCCTCGCTGTGGGACCTTGTTAACTGTTCTGAATTTCACTTTCTTTACCTGAAAATGGGAATAAGAATACTTATTTCACAGCATTGCTGCACTAACTTATCACATTGCCTAGAATGTAGCAATCATTCAATAAATGCATTATTCTAGCTGTTGTTAATGTTATCTTATCCTTCAATAAGATCAGAGAGTAGAAAATCTCCTTAGAAAAGACTTTTGAATGAATGAAAGTGTTAATTCTATAGCTATCTAATGATCATTCTAAGGTCACTGTGCTCTTTTCTTTAGAGGTGGTAGGGTGACCTATTGTCCCAGCTTGCCCAGGATTGAGGCGTTTCCAGGGATGAGGGATTTTCAGTGCTAAAAGCAGGAAAGTCTTGAGCAAATCAGGACAAGTTTGTCATCCTAGATTATGGTGCTATTTGTTTTCTTTTCTGTTTTCATCTGATCAGTCAGGCTTCTCCAGAAGACAAAAATAAGATTCAAAGAAAATCATTAACGACCTGCTAATTGAACAGACATCATCATCATCATCTTAATAATAATAACAATAATAATAAAAAAACATATTTAGAAGGGAAATAAATCTCTCTTTCTAAAGAACTTTCTAGCAAATAAAAAAAAAACACTACTGGGATGATTTTAACAGCAGAATTAGAGCACTAAGAATTAGCACTAGGAAGCTGGCTATTCCAATGGGGAAGGAGGTAGAAAGGAGAAGCTGAGATACTTCCATACTTCAGGTAGTGCAAATCTGGTGCTCCTGATCCCCAGAGGAGAGTGTGCAGGTGGTCAGCCCCACATGAGGTGTGGGAGCAACAGGAAGAGGTGCAAAAGTGAGGTATCTGATCGCCCTCTAGAGGGGTTGGGGCAAGCCTGGAGGGAATGTAGGTTTCATGGGCTGCAGGCAGGACAGTGGCTGCCCATCTGTGTCCCACCCTGGACCCAGATAAGTCAATGTCTGCCCTGATGGGTGGGAGTGACCACGGCTGAGGAGAATGAGAAAAATCAGGGTAAGATAAGACCTGGATCCGTGGGCTGTGGCACTGCAGGGGACAGAGGCTGAGGTGCCAAGATCTGCAGCATGGTGGGAAACAGAGGTCATAGCTGGGTAAACTCAAAGTGTTCAAGACATCGGCTGCGGATGTGGCCACGGTACCAGGAGCTTATTCCTACTGGGTGCTGGGCAGGTTGTGGCGGGATTCAGTGAGATAATAAAAGTTAATGTACAGCATTGTTCATGGCACATGGTTAAAACTTACTATCTGGTAGCTATTTTTAGTTTTTGCACCTCAAAAATTATCAACTAATTTCCCCTGGTATATAAGCAAGAGACTAAAAGTCGAGAAATGGATTTCTTTACCGTGATTAAGAGTTGTGGAAGTTGTATTTGTTCTACCAACATTTTTCATTGATCCAAACAGGCAGAAAAAAATATAAGCATTTGTGTTGACAGTGGCTGTTGTGGAGAACAAGCGTGATGACAAGGGCACATCTGCCAGGAGGCCATTAGCGATCTCTCACAGGCCTCCTGAGGTGGCCTCATGACCTCAATTTACCCATGCAGACCAGAAGCCTAATTCTGTCTGTTCATGGAGAGAAAACTTATCTCTAAGGATTAGTTCCATACATTAATCAAACTTACAAGAGTGATCTACAAACCAGTGTATCTTTTATTTGTTGTTTTAAATTTTTATTGTTTTTAGTTTTATTTGTCAATGGTGTGATAAAAATGAATAAATAAAAGAGAACCATGCATGGACCAATGGTGACAGTGTGTCTAAACTAAACAAGGATATTGGATAGGCAATTAGCAGTGTCTGCCCCAAAGAGGTGTCAAATGATTAATTTTCAATGAGAAATTACTATCAGAATACTGGAGTCCTTATGATCAGTGTCAAACTCCATGAGCTAGACCCCAGATGGGATGACGGCCTGGCTTTGTTCCCTTGGCCATAGCTGATTGTTCCAGGGAAAGAGATACGGACACAAGCTGGGCCAGTCAAATTCCCCTGTCCTGGGGTTTGGAGATTGGATTGAGAGGCACAGAATTCACTGGAGCAGAGCTGCATTAATAGCTGCACCACCTAGAGTGAGGGTTTGCGAGTTCCCAGAAGGCCCCCAGAGCTCCCTCGTTCCTATTCTCCTTGAGCCTTCCTTGCTCCGCTCTCCCAATGACTCTCTGTGAGCTGTTCCAGAATCCTTCTTCAGTCACTGGGCTTCACTTCTTTTTTCTGTTTAAGCTAGCCAGAATCCGATTCTGTTCTTTACATCCAAACACGGTTAGCCAGGTCACACTCTTACCTTCTTTACCCATTTAGAAGCATGGGACGCTGAAGAAACCCTTCCCTGCTGAAAATCTTTTTCTATGTGTCTGCTGCCTTTGCATTCTTGTGGCTTCTTCTCCTGCAGCATCTTCTTGGTCTCCACCATTACTCCTCTTCTTTCTCCTACCCCTTAACAGGCAGCTTCCTAAAATTTTACTCTTGGGAATCATTTTTACATTCTAATTTATTAAAAAAAAATGTGAATGAGCCAGAAACCCCATCACCTCAATTCAAATCACTCCAAATAGACATAGTCAAGCACTAACAAAACCTCCAAGTTCTAGACGTATATTTCTGATTGTCTGGTGCTCATCTCACCTGAGGTCACCTACTGTCATCTCAAATTCAGTAAATTTAAAACCAGAATCATCATTCTAACCTTCATATATGATCCTTCTTCTATCTTTCCTATCTTTACCAAGAACAGTGCCATCCTTCTAGCATGGGCTTAAATATCAGAGTCATCTCTAATTCCCTCCTCCCATCTGGCCAGTGCACAGACCCTGCTGATTCTAATTCTGTGGCATGTTCATCTCCGTAGAACATGCCCCGTGTCACCTCCCATCAGGCCTCCTTCCATTTCACTTGCTGTTGCAGGGGTTTGCTAACTCAGCACCCTTAAATCAGGCTGTGCCCCACCCAATTATCCTCTACATTGCTGCTTAAGTCTTCCTAAAACTCAGATCTAATCACAACAGTTCCCAGGAGAGAAACCTTTATATTAGTAGTTTCTCAACTGGGATGTCCACCAAAATTGCCCAGGAGTTTTGAAAAAGTGCAGATTCCTGGACTGCAAATAAGACTCACTAAATCAGTCTCTTGGAGTTGGGCATGGGCATGTGTATTTTGAGAAAGCTCCTCAACAGATTCTGATGTCACCCCATGGTTAAGAGTCTTTGCTGTAATGGAACCTCAATGCCTAGTGAATAAATCTCAGACTTCTCTTTAAGGCACCAACTGTTGCTTTGAGCCTTATCTCTCTCCATTCCTTACATATCCCAAAGTCTGGCCAAAATGGACCATGAAAGTTACTGTTTTCTGATTGTCTCCTGATGTAACACCTTTCATTAGGCTGTTCTTGCTACCAGGAATACCCTTTCTTCTCCATGTCTATTTCTCTCAATTATATCTTTTCTTTAAGAGCAAGCTTAAATGAGACTCATTTAGCTAAAAATACATTTAGAGCACTTAGAATAGCTCTTGAGTCATAATAAGCCTTCCATCAATACTAGTTTATGTTGTTAGGATGATGATGATAAATTAAAAAATCCTACCTCCGTGAATCCTCACCATCCCCTAAGTCAGAACTCCTCTATCTTTCCTCTGTGTTTCCATTGTACTTTGTTTCTATGCCTTTCAGGGGACTTGTCAGATTGCGCTTCACTTTACAGTTGTTTTTGCACCTGCCTTACCTCTCCTGCTGAAGTGCACTCTTGTTGGCGAACTCTGTGTTGGTCAAGGACTTCATCATATTCAAACTCTACATTCCCCACTTAGGCCTGCACACAGTTTATGCTCAACAAATTTTTACTCTTTTAAATTGGGTTCTAAATGATTTATGGTAACGGCCACCCCAGCGAGAACCAGATGTTCAGGGGCATTTCCAGCCTTCTTGCCCGGTATGTTTTGTCAGAGCTGAGCAGGAGAGAAGCCTGACTCAGAGCTCTTTATATTAAAAGTGTATTTGCATGGCAAGAGAATTTCCAGTTCGAGCTGGGGGAAGAAGCCGTTAACATTTGCTGAGTACATGCTGTCTGCCAAGATGCTATGGTCTGTTTGCCCTTGGAACAGCTGTGTAGCACGGGGCTGCTTCTGACCTATCCTGTATTCTTCCCTCCCATTGTTTGCTTAATGTAACATTTATGACTGATATTTGCTTAGCACACCTCTCCAGTTGTTTCTGAGCATTGTAAAGAGAAAACAGTTCACTGGGTCTCAACACCAGTCATTCAACTTTTCCTCTGAGCATTCAGGACCAGAGCTATAGAGCAGGGCAGAATTTGTGGCTGATGTGTTAGCAGTGCTCTTTGAAAGTATAACTTACTGTTAAAAGTCAAAATATTTGAATAACTTGCCATTATCATCAGCCAGGTGGCTGTTTAGATGGTTTTAGAAGGAGGATGAGTTTCAAAGAGCAGCGGCCTTACTCAAATCCATGCTCCTGGAGAGGTGAGGGTATTGGTCCATGGCATTATATCCCTGTGAACAGTACCAGAAATGGAGGTCTGCCTTGCTGGGATAAGGGACCAAAGTGGCTTTCTGTGCACATCTCCCATGTTGGAAGGAAACTAGTGCTATTCGTAGGGTGGCCGTATAACTTACTGTTCAAATTGGGACATTTGAAATAACAGAGTAAATTGCGACTATGCCAGGCAAACTGGGACCTTAGCTATCAGAGCATGCATCACCTCATTAGGAATGGAGTCAGCGACAGCCCTTTCTTTCAATTCAGATAAGTGGCAGAGAGAAGGTGTGAATCCTGAGAGCAAGTATAAAGATACTCTGGATGTGCCAGATTAATCCTAAAGTGACTGAACAAAGCTAAGGGACTGATTCAATAAATCCCCATCCTGTGACCTAACATAAGAGCAGGGTTCTCAGTAAAAAGGGCACACACGCTTAGGCGGCTAAGAAAAGTCAGGCCTCTCCTGTGAATACCACCCTGTGACAATGGGTAGGCATGGACTCTGCCTGAAGGCTGAAGCCGATACCTGAATTTGGGAGTCACACTGACTGCATCCAACGTTTTCTGAACTCTCCAACCAAGTGGTCAGCCCAGGGCCTCTCCAAATCCTGATGTTATCTTCAAGGCTCATTAAGAGGTGAATTCCTCTGTGAAGTATTCTCACTGTCCTCCAAATCCCTGTGCTTTCTCCTTCCTCAGAACCGCCATAGCCTTCTCCATTACAGATTTTGAGATTTAAGGGGAAATTCATTGCCAGCCCAACTAGAAGGTATCTACTTATTTTTAACCCTTGTGGCATTGAGAAGTTGTTGAACCCTGTCGGCCCTTGGCATACACAGCTGTGCCTTGGTAACTGTTCTTTTACATGGACTGTTTTGTCTTCCCAAATTGATTGGGCATAGAAACCATATATTATTGTATTTCCTCCATCCACATGACACAATTATCAATGAATACTTATTGATTTTGAAAAGATTATTTTGTTTGTAGAACCATCTTGGTTTTGTTCTGAATGGAAGAGCTATTTACTTTAGCAAAACTTACCTGGGCTTTCCCCTCATTTCTGAACATATTACCAAAAAAAACTCTAACCTAATCTGGAATTCACATCAGACTTCTTAGAGGTATAGGAGCATGGGGTCAATATTTCAGCCCACAGGGTAACACTAGAAGCCTAAATTTTGCAGTGGAAAGGTAGAATGAGTAGAAGCTTTGAAATCCATAAAATCAGATTGGGGTCCTGGGCCTGGTTCTTATTGACTATGGGGCTTTAGGATTCACTTCCTCTCTGAGCATCAGTTTGTTTATTTCTAAAATATTGATAACAACATCTATTTCACAGGGCTGGTATGAGCATTAAATGAGATAACATACAAGAAAGCACTTAGCATGATGCCTAGAACAGAGTACGTACTCAGTAAATGTTAGATAATTCTCAAGCTGAATAAGCCACTGATGTTGTTTCAGGGAACGCCTAATGCTGTAATCCTAGGACAGAAGCATGGGAGTGGTTGTGAGAAAAAGAGGAATAAAGAACCCCAGTGATTATACCTGAAGTCAGATGCCTGGAAAGGAGTATGGTAAAGAATAATAATCCTGAAGTTTGAATTGGCTTCTCTAGAACCTTTCATGTTAAATGCAACCAGTTATAAACTGTATACTCAGCCTGAAAATATTTCGGTGAATTTGGGAAACTACGGAAGAGCATTTCCCAAAGTTTGGTCCATGGAACACCAGTCCTAAGAGTTGATTCATGAAAAATAGTTCTGAAGTCAAGTGAGTTTATTAAATACTGCATTCTATATCACTCTCTTGGAGATAGCCATGTATATTAACATATTAAAAACTATGAAAAAACTCTGCATTAAATAAAACTGTTTAGTTTTGTTTAACCCAGTGTTTCTCAAACTTATTTGATCATGGAACCCTTTTCATATAACATCTGTTTACAGAGACTTTACTATTTCAAAAAGTAAATTTCAGGAAATACTGCTTTAAAACAGTGGCTCTCAAACTTTAGCACACATCAGAATCACCCTGGAGGGCTTGTTAAAATACAAATTGCTTGTACACATCCTCAGAGTTTCTGAGTCAGTAGGTCTCAGGTGGGGACCAAGAATTTGTATTTCTGACAAGTTTTCAGGTGATGCTGATGCTGCTGGTCTGGGGACCACACTTTGAGAACTACTGTTATAGAATATAGAAATTTCATCAAGCTCTTTCACGGTATCTTCTAGAACGATAACTTTCAAACTTGAATGTGCACGCCAAATATCTGGCATTCTTTTAAAAACAGGGACTCTGATTCATTAGATCTGGGGTAGGGCGTGAGATTCCACATTTTAAAGAGATGCAGATGCTGTTGGTCTGTGGACCCAACTTTGAGAAGTAAGTCAATAGAACATGATAGTGCCCAAGCTCTTTTGCTCTCCAAGTAATGAGGCATCCTTCCAGAAAAACTTCTGGTAAGGATATCTGTAAATTCTGAGTTAACTAGAAAAGTAAACTGATTTCCTTTGTCTATCTGGATAAGTACATACAAAATTTCACACAGGATTTGTGTGGAGGAAGTTTTCACTGACATTATCTATTAGGCTAACACAGAATTGAGTAAGAGTCTGTAATCCTTTCTTCACAGGATTTACCCTACCTCGTAGTCATCTGAATGAAAGCTTGTGTATGACAGAAACTCAAAATAACAATGACTTAAATAAGATTTCTCTTTCACATAAAAGTCCATGATGATATGACCAGCTCTACTCTAGGAAATCATCAAGGGCCCAGGCTCCTTCTCTTGTGTTGACTCACCGTCCCTAGAGTGTTACCTTTATTTGCATGGTGCAAGGGCAAGACTCATATGTTGCACATATTCTCTCTGCTCATATCTCATTGGTCAGTCTAGTCATATACCAGAGATGGCTAGGCTGCCACGTGAACAGTTAAAAATTGTATTTCAGTAAAAGAAGGGAAGGGACAATGAATAGTCTCTGTTATAACAACAATGCTAATAACAAATTGTGGAAGGAGTGGGAAAATGGGGGCATGGGAATAACAGTTTGCTTGAGGAATAATCACTTAAGGCATTAAGATATGTTTGTGTGTTACTGTAGACTTGGTGGAAAATTCTGTTGTAGAGCACACCATTTAAATGTTTCCTGGTTTATATTTTTTTCGCAACAGTAAAAGAAGATAGCTATAAAGATGGTAGATATTGCAGCAGCAAATCTTTATAAACACAGTTAAATGCATTTCAAAAGAGTCCTGCAAGGAACCAATCCCTGCGACTAGCAGCAGTTAACACTATGCGCTTCTGTTGATTTGGACTGCAGTGTACAGGAGAGCAGCCTGTTTTTTGGAATTCTTTGACCATTCAGTTGTGACAACCTGGAATTCAGCCCAATCTGGGCTAGAGGCTTCATTTATTCCAGGACACACCTAGAGAAATCAAGCTGTGGAACACGTATAGCAATTGAGGGGCACGATTTAGTACAGCGTGAGGCTGTAATTTATGGTCAACTTCAGGAGGCACTCTGTTAGGCATGGAAAATCTATACCCCCACGAATGGAAAGCCTACTCTGTTCCCATTCCTACCATACTAGTCCAAGTCCAGAAGGTATGAGGCCAGGCAAATTTTACCCATGGAGCTCTATATTTGAGAAACAAGTTTTGGTAATTGACATGAAAACAAAGATAAAATTAAGAGCTTTATTTTTAAAAACCTAAATGTCGTGGTATAAATAACTTTGGTTTTGATTTCCTTAAAGAGTCATATTTGAATGATCACCAATGAAGATAAGGTCAAACTTGTTAGATGGTAAAGAGTCTCTTGACACAACTAACGGAAGTACAAAGAGCTGACTAGAGGATGAATTAGGAAACTTCTGTATTACACAAAATGAACGATATTCCTTGGTCAACTTCTCACTTTTCTGACTTAATACAATGGCCTATCTTTAAGAAATCAATCACTGATCTAATTTATTATAAAATGGATACAGTCTATTGAGAAAATCAGGTTAAAGTGCTTAGCTGTTTTCATGAGGAAAAAAATCAGACAATGAATAATTATGTTTTTGTCACTGAAAAACAAAATTGACAGGAAGGGTATTATACAAATGGAGCCTAATGTGATTGGCTACCAGCCTGGTCTTAAAGGAAACAGGTTGGTGACATTTTCTTTTTAAAATAGTAGCTTTTTTTTACGGACTCCTTGTCTTAAAAACTTCTGAGGACATGAGCTGGAATGCAATCCTCTAACTAGAATGTCTCCTTCCTTCTGAATGGAAGCTTTATAACTTACATGCCACTACCTTTCATTACCAACAAGTGGGTTATGTGTTTGTGTCTATTTCTTGTAATGAGGTCTACTGGGGATCGGCATCTCTTAGGCAGATTTCCCTAGTGATGTATGGTTCTGTTCCTTCCCAATGTGGCTGGTATCACTCAACAATGTTACAAAGTTGTGAGCAAGCTCCTCGAAGTGCCATGGAAAGTGTTCCAGGTAGCAGGATTCCAGTATTCCTTACGCATGACATGAGTCTGGGGTGACCTACTTACCATAAGCAAGTCTTTCACACACTCCCTTTGAACTATGATGAAAAGTAGGCTACACAAAAGCTGACAGGTACAGCCTTTGAAATCAAATCCCAAGCCAAACTTTGATGCTAAAATCCTGAAACAGTAAGGACTTAGCAAATTAAATTTATATGTGAGGATCTTGAATTCTTAGTGCCCAGAGAAAACATAGACTTTTGTATTTGTCACCATAATAGTTTCATCAGAAGACAACACAAGTTAAATGATTTCCTTGTAGGTTATTGTTTAACCAATACATAATGCTTAAAATGGAAAGAAGCAAATTTTTGAAAGTACTCTTCCTTTTGAGCCTTTTGAAGTATACTTGGGATTTATTTAAGTACAAACTTTAAAGCCTTTTTACCATTTATGTTAAATACCAAGAGGAATAAATAACACGTAGGAAAATAAGTGTGTGCTTCCTACTACTTGCCATAGGTTGCTTTTTGTATTGCCCTTCAAAGAGTTGTATTTTCAGAGGACAATGTTGGATATGTTAATACTGACACGGCAGAGTTAAGCCCCAGCATTGAAGTCCAATTATTCGAGTTCATGATGATTTTCCTAATCTTTCATTAGCTATATGAGAATGGATAGACAGACGTGTATGATGCTCTAATGACTAAATCACCCCACTAACCAGTGATCAGCAGTGTGGAATGGCATCCCCAACCCACCAGCTCGGAGCTCAGGTTCTCATGTAGCTAGAGCACATGTCCTAGAGGTGCAATCAAACTTGGTTTCCAGCTGTGGGACTTTGGGCAAGTTGCTTAGTATGTCTAAGCCTCAGTTTTTTCAATTAAAAAATGGGGTAATACAACACATACCTCATAGAGTTTGTTGTGCAGGATAAACGAGGTAATGCTGAAATGCACTTAGCACAGGGCCTGGCTCAATGAAAGTTAGATTTCCTTGTTATTATATTTATTACTATTACTACTTTTAACAAAATTAACTAGACCATCATGATGTGAGAACTCATTTTCTTTTCGATATGACTAAGAGAAGAAAAGGTAAAGAGCAAGAATCTAGTTAAGGGGACTAAAGTAACCTTGCTCTTACCATTTTACCCCCTGTTTTTAACCCCCATCCCTAACCCCACTGCAGACAAACTGAGCCTCCATGGACCATTTTTCCAGGATAATTTACAATCTGATGGCCCAGCCCTAGGACAGTCTATCCTCAGTAGGACCCTCCTGGGACTGGACAGGAGGAAGGGAAGATGAGAGGAGGGGTTTGCAGAAACTTCTGTTCCCAATTTAACAGCCCTGAAGAAAGGGGAAGAGGCTGGAGATGACAGATGGATAGGCAGAGTGAGTGACATATGACAGGGGCCCTCACTTGGTACCCATGTACCACTCTATCCAGTATGCTTTATTTTTTTGGTCAGAGGCCTGGGTGTTTAGCCAAAATCACGGTAACAGCTGCTTCAGTAACTGCTGTCCTCTGACTTGACAATTATTGGCCTGTATCAATAACCATGCTCAACAGAGTTATTGAAGCGCTAATGAAAGCCCCTAGGATTCCAGATTTTTGAGAACTTTCTGGGATGTGATTTTCCATTGCCCGAATAAATGTTTCTAGAGACAGAACAGTTGAATTTTGGCTCTACTACTGGATTTTGAGCAAATTGCTTACCTTCTCCTAATCTCAGTTTCTTCATTTGTAAAATGGAGATAATACTTGAAGTTTTCTGGAGAAATAAATGAGATTATGCATGTGCATTCATAAGGGCCTCACTAGGAAAAAGATGGCACACACACTCACACAAACCGCTAGTTGAAGGTGGGCAGGTAGAGGAACTACTTACAATGGTATGGGCAGGTTTTTAGGAAAATCAACAGCGGAAGATGTAGTACTCTAGGGCAGGCAGTGGGCAGGAGGAACAGTCCCACTGCTAGGCCTGGACAGGCAACGGGAAGGGGAAGGAGTGTTTACAGGAATCCTGGAGAGGGCTGCCTGACAGAAGCTGTGGCTTTCATAGAGGAATGCAACCAGTCTGTAGTGACTCAGTAAGGAGGGCACCAGGGGAATGAATTCCTGACCTATTTCACCTCTGTCCCTTGATCACCTCCTTCCACCTCCAATTGTCAAACCTAACTGGAAGCCAGAGCTCAAGGGAGCTCACTGAAGCATTCTATATGGGCTAGCCTCTGGGAGTCCAGAGCAAGATGGAAAAGGAGGGAAAGCGGATCTGGAAGGAAAAATAGAAGACAACCGGAGAATGTTATCAGGTACATAGTATTTTGCCTGGCACATAAATAGCAGTTATAATTATTACAATAAAGAAAAGAATCCACAGACTAGTTTTCAAGTTCTCGCTCCACCTTTGGGGGGTCAGTGGCAGATAAATCAAGAATTGTTCCCTTCTCCACACTGTCATCCACATGGTTCCATTAGTACCTACCACAATATATGACTTTGTTCATCCTTCGCTTTGCCCAGTCTGGAGTGGAAACCCGATCCAAGGTGATTCAATCACGATTCTTCCCTGGGAAATTTTTAAACTGGAACTGAGAAAAAGACACCAGTATCTTTCTGGACACCTGAACTATAAAATATAGAAACTGAGAGTTTTGGGGAACCACGTTTCCTGCCAGGTGAAGCTGAGAAGCAGAGGAGTTCTGCAGTGAACAGCTGCACAGACGCATAAGCAGCGGCACACAGAAAAGCAAGGGCTGGCGGAGATCGAGTCTCAGAGGCATCAAAATCAGCTGTGCCCAACCCTGAGCACAAATTCTCCTTTTGGCATAAGCTAGTTTAAGTTGGCCTCTCTCTCTATTGCAATAAAAAATTCCTAACTAGTATGCTCAGTTTAATCGATGCTTTCTATGAACTAGGCAATGTACTAATGCTTTATATACTTTATCTCATTAAATCTTCACAACAACCTGTGAGGTTGGTAATATTGTTTTACACATGAAGAAACTTTAGAGATCTAACTACTGTATAATAGAGATCGCTATCTAGATGTTCCACATGTTAAATCAACATGTCTAATACACAACCATTTTTCCATCCATGAAATGGAGAAGGCTGTTCTCACTGCCTGAACTGCTCTTCTCCCTACATACACCTAGCCAATGCCTTCTGACCTTGAGGTGTCAGCTTAAATGTCCTCGGAGAAAACTGTCCTGCCTACCCAATCTAAAGTAGGTTCTCCGGTAGCTATTCTCCTATTATTTTCTTCACCAAAAACTGTAATTACATAGTTAGTATTTGGTTTAGTTCTTTTCTTTTGTATGCTCCTGTACTTGACTGTGAACTCCATGATGGCAGGGACTATACCAGTGTTGTTTGCTTACAGCCCTTGCATCTAGCACAGTCCCTGATACAGGGAAGGTGCTCTATAAATGTGTTCGGATAAATTAAAGATTTCTAAATATTTCCTTTAATGTATCCACAAGGCTATATTTAACAACTTTTAAGCCCTATTTATTGAGCAAATAGTACAGGCAGGGCACTCTGCTAGGCCCTGTTGAGACACAGACACAAAGATACAGCTTCTCTCCTGCAGGGGCTCACAGCATAGCATAAGACTCAGACAGGGAAATAATTATAAGACAAGGGGAGAAGTGTTATAACAGAGCTATGAACAAAGTGCCATGGTTACAAAGAAGGAAGTAATTGAGATATGATTCAGGAAGTTAAAGTGAGGAAAGGAATTGCCAGGGTTCAAACCGTCAGATTCCTTACAATGTCTCAATTCTGATACAGCTTTTCCCTATAGCCTCTTCCAATTTACATGACCTGCAGCAGAAGTTACAGTAAATGTCTTCTCAAGCAGTGATAGACGAAAACCATAATTTTCTTGAATCTTATGATTATCTCTATCATAGAGATTGGCTTATCTCTATCACTCTGCAAAGACACTGGGCCTGGCTGCCTACCTCAGGCCATGCTTCTCCAAAAAGAAGGTCAGGCCTTTTTTCCTTCCACACTACCAGATCTGCTTTTCCTGATGCTGACATTAGAGGACAAGGGCTTTTAACACTTAAAGGATAATGTTCCTCTTTCAAAACACTGTCCCAAGTGTTCTCATTACAATGGGTGGTTTTATGAACAATCACCTGTCTGATGCCTGTCTCCTCTCCCACTGATCTCTAACCAGGTGCCTCACCCCAACACGGGTTAGGGACCATTCCTCTACTTATGATCCAGCATAGAGTTCTTTTTTGTGTCTCCCCTGCATCTTTGTTACACGTCAGGAACATTTTAAATAAAACCTTCTTTGGGGTTTGCATGTGTATGTGTGTGAGTGATTGGGGTTGATCTAAGGGAAAACAAAGGGTTTTGGCAAACCATTATTATCATTAATGAAACCAACAAATGATGCAACAGGAGGAAAGATATAGATATTATGTAACTGTGTACCTTTTTAATCTTGGAATTTTAAATATTTAACACCATTATCATGTAGTCGTATCAGTGATCCTGGAAATTAGACATACCCCCCTCAAAAAAAAAGCAACTTTCCTAAGAAGACCCCACTGAAATGGAACGGACAAAAAGAAAAAGTGTTGTCTGGTGTCCCAACTTTAAAGAACTATGAAATGAAAAAAATGAAAGTAATTTCAAAATTAAAATATTTTCCTTTCTATCCAAAAGCTTGCTTCATCCATTAAGTCACCAAATATTTATTGGTTACCCACCTGAGAAGCCAGCTTTGCCTATTGTTGAGAGTCCCAGGTCTGGCTGCAGATGGAATTCCATCTTTGCATTTACTAGTTTACTGTCCTTGGACAAGTTACTTAGCATTGTGTGCTCTAGTTCCCTCATCTGTAAAATGGATATAAACATTAGAATTATCTCACAGGTTTGTCATCAGAATTAAATAAGACAATGCACGTATAGTGCTTAAGAATTTGACAACGCATCAGTATAATTACTCTCAACCTTAATTTTCTTTCAGCACTGCGGTTAACGTCAAATAACTTTGAAGGGCATCGATCCGTAAAGTGAAACTATTTAACTAAACTAAGTTCTACTTCAGTGCATCCTGAATATCTAAACAGGGGCAGTGGGAGACCCATAACCAAGGAGTAGCCAGAACTCCAACATGGGTGAGGCAAATCCCCTCCTACTTTGCATTCTCTAAGATGCCTTATGGATGTAGTAGATGGGCTCCTCAAATTTAAGTTCGTGGTTATCTTTGTAGATACCCCTCCATCCCCCTTCCTCCCCCGGGGAGCTATAGGCCTGGGTCTCTGCTAGCTCTAAGCGCCCATCTCTGGTGATCTCCAAAACGCCGCTGCTCTCCCATCATCCTGCCCTTCTCCAGCCTGGCCTCCCCTCACTCAGGTCCTCCACCTCTAGCGCCCCTCACCGCCAGCGCCCCGCCTCCACGCCCCGAGCCCCAGGCGGGCCCCCGGCGCCCCAGTGCCTCGGCGGGGCCCGGCACCCTCACTGCGCACGCGCCTCGCCGCGCGGGTGGGGCGCGCCGGCCCAGGAGGCGGGGGCCAGGAGGCGGGCGCCCGGCGCGGGTCCCGCTTGGCTGGGGAGGCCTGGGCTTAACGCCGGACACGCCGCCGCGGGAGAGCGCGCACCCGGGCGGCGCCGTCCTGGAGACCCCGGAGAGATGGAAACGGCGGCGCCGGCGGCCGAGGCGGCGGGGCGCGAGGAGCTAGGTGGGTGCTGCGTGCGGGCAGGGGCGCGGGCCGACGTGGCGCGGGGCTGCGCGGCCGCGGGATGCGCCGAGGCCCCGGGCCCGCGCTCGGCCCCGGCCCGGGAGGCCGGCTGCGGGCTCCGCGAACGCCGCGGACCCTGCCCCTCGCGCGTGGCCCGGCCGAATCGGGGTTCAGGTTGCTTGTCCATGGACAGGGAGAGACGTGGGATGGTTTTCTTGTTATTGGGTTGTTTTGGGGGGGCAGGGTCCAGGCTGTTGGGGTTGTGGGTCTGGCACGGGTTTGAATTTAAAACCCAGCCAAGCAAACCTCCCCGGGACTCTCGAGATGAGCTGAGGTTTGGGAGGTAACTGGCCTCGGGACCAGCCCCGGCACAGGAACCGGTTGTCTGACCAGAGAGCTGCGTCAGGCGAAAAGCCAGGGCCGATAAAGGGCGTCAAAATGGGCGTGGGTGTGTGTGTTTGGGTGGGTGTTTGTTTGGGTGTGTGTGTTGGGGGGTGGGGTGCGCAGTGTCCACAGGTCAGAGGCAAGCGAGAGCCTGCGCTGTGCCTCCCACGGTTTTTTCCACTGTTGCTTTAAGGAAGTTGTCATTGTTGGGCTTTTCAAACGCGGCAGCCCCACTCGGAGTTCCAGGTGAATCCTTCATTTACCCTCTGATGCCCCAGGAGTGGCCAGCAGGCCGTGCTGACCAGACTGGATACCTGTAGCTGCTCGCTTGGCAAAGTTTGTTTTCCTCTTTCCTCTGGCCTCTTCTCTTGTTCGCGACAGGGAATGTAAAACATTGTGATTTCCAGCTGTCAAAAGGAAAACTAGAGGAAGGATATGCATTATATTTAGGAATATTTTTAATTTGATGCTGAATGATTAAATGATGAGAAAAGAGATTGAGCTTTAAAGAAATACTTTATTATAGTAACTAATAGGTTGTCATTCCTGTAATAATGTGTAGGGCACTTTGCAATTGATTTCTTCCAAGTCATAATAACGGTAGAAATCAACTTAACATTTTATTGAATGTTTACTGTGTCAGGCAGTGTGCCAAGTACTTTATGTATGCATTGTCTCCTTTAATCCTCACAACAGTTGGGTGAGGTAGGTGCTTTTATCCCCATTTTATAGATACAGTAATTTTAAGCTCATTAAGGCCAGAACCCAAATTTATCTGATTGTTTTAAATTCATTAATAACCCGTCTTCGGATGTGGGGAAATGTGCATTCTCATGCATTGCTGGTAAGAGTAATATAATACATTTATCTTTAAAAATGCACATATCCTTTGACCCAGCAATTCTACTTCTAGAAATATTTCTCCCATTTCCCAAGGGAATGAGTAATGTAACAGAAACTTATGTGAAGAGATATCATTTATTTATAGTAGAGAAAAGCTGATAACTATCTAAATGTTCATAAAGGAAATTGTTTAGGTAAATTGTGATATAGCCATATAGTCATATATTGAATGGCCATTAAGAGTAATATGAGATGTTCACCATGTACATTTTTAACTGAAAAAAGATTCCAGATTATTTTAATTTTTTAAGAAAGTTATGTCTGTTCATTAATTCAACACATATTCATTGAGCTTCTCCTATGTGCCAGGACCTGTTTTAGGCACTTGAGATACATGCGTGAACAAAACAGACCAAAATTCCTGCTCTCATGGAGCTTATGTTTTAGTAAGAGGAAGCAGACGATAAACAGTAAAGACGATCAGTTAATTATATAGTGCGTTAGGTGAAAAGTGCTGTGGAGAAAAAGAGCACAGTAAGGGAAATCAGGAGCGAGGGTGGGGCTGGGCAGTTTATAGTGTTTTATAAAGTGGTCAGGATGGATCTTATTGAAAAGTGAGATTTGAGCAAAGACTTGGAAGAGGTGAGGGAATTAGTCTAGTGGATATCTGGGGAAAGACCATTCCAGGCAGAAGGAATGGTTAGAGTTAAGTCGGGAATAGCAAGGAGGCCAGGGTGGCTGAAGCAGAATGATAAAGGTGGTGATGAGACCAAATTCTGTAGGGTCTTGGGGGTCATATAAAGACTTTGGCTTTTATTCTGAGAGAATGGAGAGCCAATGTAAGGTTTCAGCAGAGGAGTGACATGATCTGACTTAAATCCTAAAAGGATTACCCTGGCTGCTGTGTGAAGAATAGACTGGATGGGGCAAATTTAGAAGCAGAAGAGTATTTCAGCAATTCAGCAAAGAGATGTGCATGTCTTTCACAGCAGTATGGTAGTAGCAGTGCGAGTGGAGAGAAGTGGTTAGACTCTGAATGTATTTTGAATGGAGAACCAGAATCATTTCCTAGCAGACTGGATGAGGGGCGAGAGTGAAACAGAGGCGACAAGGATGACTCCAGGGACCTGAGTATCTAGAAGAATGAAATTGCCATTATCTGAGATGTTATGGTGGTTTTATAATATGTCTACAAGTTCTTTGATGTTTCTCTCTTCAAGAGGAGGAACTTAATTTCCTTCCCTTTTGAGTGTGGACTGGATTTAGTAACTTGCTTCTAAAGAATAGATTATGGTGGAAGTGATGTGTGACTTCAAAGCTACGTGCTAAAAGGTATTGTGCCTTGCTCTCTTTTGTGGATCACTCACTTGTGGGAAAGCCAGCTGCCATGTTGTAACGATACACAAGCCTTAAAGAAGGGGCCACGCTGCATGGAACTGAGGCCTCCTGACAGCAGCTGTAGATTGTTATACAGCGATGATAAGCAGTACACATGGATAAAACCGCAGGAGGAGCAGGCTTGGTGGTGAAGATCAGGAGTTCAGTTGGAGATGTCTATTAGACATGAAAGTGCAGATGTCAAGTAGGCAATTGGATGTGAGAGGTCTGGTCTGGAAATATAAATTTGGAAGTCATCCCCGTATAGATAGTATTTAAAGCCATGGGACTGAATGAGAACGTATGGGAGTGAGTGTGTGTTTGTGTATACTCTGAAATGTTACCAGTGGTAATTTCTGGGTGGTAAGGTCATTTTAATTTAAAAAATGTTGCTTATCTATATATTTTCTGATTTTCTACAATAACCAAATATTATTTAATTTAAAAAGGAATTTTAAAAATTGGATGTCTATGTGAAAATCACTGGTAAAGACATTAAAATACAGGTTTTCTCTAAATAGCTCCAAGTCTGCCCTTTATTTCATAGGCAGTGGAGACCTCTGGAAGGTTTCTTGCCATGCATATTGTCTCCACCTCAGAAATGAATAAAATAGTCACTATTCTCATCTTATATCACAGTATTTTATAGATTTAGGTGGCAACATTATGTTATTTTAGAAACGATTTCTACTTTCTTTTAGTTTGTCCATTGATAGAATATGAGTGATTTCCTTTATTTTGCTGTTATTAAAGTAATGTAAGTTTATTACTTCCTTCTTATTTTTTACATTTTCCAGAGAATGACAGAAAAAGGTGCTCATGATCCCATCCCATTGTCCACCTATATTCTTGTTAACTTATTCACATTTTGATATATTTATTTCCTTTCTTTCATTTTTACCTAACTTTTAAAAACATCGTTGCATTCGTAGTATGATTATCCAACTTTTTCCCACTCAGCATATGATACATTTTTCCCTGTTTTACTTAAACTTCAAATCCATAATTAAATGTAATACTTTATGAAGTGGATGTGCTGTAGTTCATTTAGCAATTTCCTGATTGTTGATTTTAGGTTAGGAAATTGAGGTTGAGGCAACTGTCTGGGCAGTATAAGAGAGCATACAAGCACTGCCTAATTTAGGAATGTTCCAGTTGTATGCACCATCAGTGATTACATATGGTGTATAATGTGTAGTGTATAATATTGAATGAAGCTAGTGTTTCTTATTCATCTATAATTTTTCCATTTGTAAATAGAAGTAATTATGTCTATCTAGGTTGTTTGATATCCATTGCTTAAGAGTGTTTTATTTTATAAGGCATTGTTAATTTTTCCCTATAGTAATCACATAGCATTTTTCAGAGCTGCCCAATTCAGTACTTGGCCAAAAGTTACAGCAAGACATTGGCAAATAATAGACTTTATGTGTAATGTAAATTGGATTTTGTAATTTTTAATTACTTTGCATGAGTGTGCCAATTTTATTTCATATGTTCTTAACTGTTAAAGCTTTTGCTATGTTAGGTTTTTAAGTATTTGTCTACCTCCGCTAGTCTCTATTTTCTTCTGGCTGGCAGAGCATATTTTGCCTATCTTTCATACTCAGTGTTATAGCACAGTTTATAGCTCATAAATGCTCAGAATTACTAATTATTAGTAGTAAATTAATTTCTTATCAAAGATTTAACTTTAAAAATCCTATACAGCATAATTTGCTTCTAATCATTATGTAGGATGAGGAACAAAACTAGTATTTATTGATTACTTATTATGTGTCAAGGACTAGGCTCTATGCTTCATATACATTATCTCATTTCATTATTACAAAACTCTTGTGAGGTAGAAGTTATTACTCTCATTTTACACATGAAAAGATAGGCCCAGTGGAATCCTGGTTAAAACATGAATCATATTGTGTCGCTCCTCTGCACAAAACTCTACTGCTCTGTTGTCCAGTACAGTAACCTTTAGCCTTATGTGCATTTGAAATATTTGTCTGAATTAAAAGTGTAAAATACACACTGGATTTCCAAGACTTAGTGTGAAAAACAGAATGTAAAATATCGTGTTAATCATTTTTATATTGATTAAATGTTGAAATGATAATATTTTGGATATATTGAGTGAAATAAAATATGTTATTGAAATTAATTTCACTTGTTGCTTTTTTTTGTTAAATGTGGTTACTAGAAAATTTTAAATTATGTTTGTGGCTCACATTATATTTCTTCTTCTTCTTCTTCTTTTTTTTTTTTTGCTGAGGAAGATTTGCCCTGAGCTAACATCTGTGCGGGTCTTCCTCTATTTTAGATGTGGGTCGCTGCCACAGCATGGCTGACGAGTGGTACAGGTTCGTGCCTGGGATCCAAACCCGTGAACCTGGGTTGCCAAACCGGGTGCACTGAACTTAACCACTACGCCATGAGGCCAGCCCCTCACATTATATTTCTATTGTACAGAACTGCTTTAGTGGCTTTCATGTCACTCAGCATGGTCTACAAGGCCATATACCTCTGTCATCTGTTACCTCTCTCGTCTCCTCTCCTCTCCTGCCACTCTCCCCCTTGCTCACTCCTCTCTAGCTACTCTGGCCTCCCTTCTTTGTAAACACACCAGGCTCTCTACAACCTCAGGGCCTTTGCTTTTGTTGTTCCTGCGGCCTGATTGCTCTTCTCCCTGATGTCCGGATATCCGTATTATTCACTCTCATTCTTCCTTCATGTCTTTAAAATCCCACTTTCTCAGTGAGGCCTACTTTGGCTATCCATTTACGATAAAAACTCGCAACAAAGTGGCTATTGAGGGAATGTACCTCAACATAATAAAGGCCATGTATGACAAGCCCACAGCTAACATCATACTCAACGGTGACAAGCTGAAAGCTTTTCCTGAAAGATCAGGAACAAGACAAGGATACCCACTCTCCCCACTTTTATTCAACATAGTATTAGAAGTCCTAGCCAGAACAGTTAGGCAAGGAAAAGAAATAAAAGACATCCAAAATGGAAAGGAAGAAGTAAAACTGTCACTATTTGCAAACAACATGATTTTTATATATAGAAAACCCTAAAGGCTCCACCAAAAAACTTTTAGAACTAGTAGACAAATTCAGTAAAGTGCAGGATACAAAATCAATATACAAAAATCTATTGCATTTCTATACACTAATAATGAACTACCAGAAAGAGAAATTAAGAAAACAGTCCCACTCACAATTGCATCAAAAAGAATAAAAACCTAGGAATAAATTTAACCAAGAAGGTGAAAGCCCTGTACACTGAAAACTTTAAGACATTGATGAAAGAAATTGAAAAAGACACAAATAGATGGAAAGATATTCTGTACTCATGAATTGGAAAAATTAACACTGTTAAAATGTCCATGTTACCCAAAGCAATCTACAGATTCCATGCAATTGTTATGAAAATTCCAATGGCATTTTTCACAGAAATAGAACAATCTTAAAATTTGTATGGAACTACAAAAGATCCCAAATAGCCAAAGCAATCTTGAGAAGGAAGAACAAAGCTGGAGGCATCACACTCCCTGATTTCAAACTATATTACAAAGCTATGGTAATTAAAACAGTACGGTATTGTCATAGAACAGATGCGTAAATCAATAGAAGAGAATAGAGAGCCCGGAAATAAACCCACGCATATATGGTCAAGTAATTTACAACAAAGGAGCCAAGCATATACAATGGGGAAAGGACAGTCTCTTCAATAAATGGTGTTGGGAAAATTGAACAGCCACATGCAAAAGAATGAAATTAGACTACTATCTTATACCATACACAAAAATTAACTCAAAGTGGATTAAAGACTTGAATGTAAGACCTGAAACCATAAAATTCCTATCCTCTTTAAAATTACGGGCTCTCCCTCCTAATTCTGTTTTTCTCCTTAGCACTTAACACTAGCATACTCTCTATTTTGCTTATTTATTGTCTTTCCTCCACTAGAATTTGAGATCCATGAAGGCAAGAATTTTTGTTAGTTTCAGTAATTGCTTTTTTCCCAGTATCTGATAGTACCTGACACATACTAGGGCTCCATTAATGTTTGTGAAACTGAATTGAAAAAGATTGCAAACTCTCTTATTGCATCCATTCAATCAGGAGGTGTAGACCTTTTGTGATGAGGGGATATTGTCCATAGATACTGGTGACAGGTGATGACAGTCCATTAATAGAGGCTCTTAAGAAGGACCAGAAACCAGTAAAATTTGTGAGAGGACTTGTGCCTCTGTACCAGCTCCTGTATTGTGCTCTACCTGCAATGCTGATGTGCATAAGAGCCATCTTAGTCCTTGCCACCCTCCTCACTAGCAAATCAAAAGATAAGCCATCGGAATCTGTTGTGCTTATGCACCTTGGGCTGCTGTAACGAAATGCCATGAGTTAGGTGGCTTAAACAATAAACATTTATTTCTCACAGTTCTAAAGGTAGGGAAGTCTGAGATCAAATGCCAGCTGATTTAGTTCCTGGTGAGAGCCCTCTTCCTGGTTTGTAGATGGCCATCTTCTTGCTGTGTCCTCACATGGAGGAGAGAGAGAGCTCTATAGTCTTCCTCTTATAAGGACAATAATCCCATCATGGGGCTCCACCCTCATGACTTTATATAAACCTAATTACCTCCCAAAGGCCCCACCTCCCAATTCTATCACATTGGGGAGTAGGGTGACAGCCTACGAATTTGGGGGGGACACAAACATTCAGTCCATAACATCTGGCTAACCACTTCCATATATGTGTCTTTCTGCGAATCCCGCAGGAGGTTCCAGGAGAGAGAATGGACACTAATTCTTTACCCCATACTTCTCTGACAGGGAGTGAGTACTCAGAGGAGTGAGCAAGGGGAAGAGTAGTAGGAGATGAGACCAGAGAGGCAACAGTGACGTGACAGTGTGAAATAACCAAGGGGAGGATATGGTAGTGGTGATGGGTGCTGCCTTCCTGGAACCTGAGCTATAAACTGCTCACAGGAAAGGGATTGTGTTTCCTGACAAGACTGATTTGAAAACTTTAATCTTTTGCTTACAATTTTAGATGCCTGTTGCACCAAACTAATGGAGGCTTTGATCATTCCTTTTCAGTTACCTCTGCCAACTTTTTCCTTGAATTTAAAATGTTAGTGGATCCCTAGGATTCTGGCTTCGGCTCTGTTCTTCTCCATACAATCTCTGAGTGCCCTCCTCCTGCCTTTTGGCTCCAGTTACTTATTTCCTTCATTCTGATGTAGTTCTCAAATCTTTATCTTTAGCCCAGAATTCTCTCGTCTCCAGACTCCATTCCTACCTGCTCATTCACTACAATCTCAAGGTAAATGATTTAAAAATTGAACTCATACTTCCTCCTTAACATGCTGCTTTTTCTTTCATGAATTTATTTATTCATTTCTTGAGCATCTACTATGTTCCAAATGCTGAGGATACACTACTAGACAAGTCAGACGTCATTCCTGTCACTCAGTAGAGAATGCAGACAAGTAAAATGGGCCGTTACAGTGCAGTGTGTTAAGCACTATTATAGGGGGATTGTAGGGTGCTGTAGGAATACTTAGGGGAGAGACTTAAGCCAGACTGGGTTTAAAGAAGATACTGGGAAGAGGTGGTGTCTAAACTGAGCCTTGAAGAATGAGTAAGAAATATAATAGTTAGATAAAGTTGGAAGAAAAGAAGAGGGAATGGGAGAACAGAGTATGATTCAGAAGGCCAGAAGCAAGAGAAAACAAGGCCACCAAGGGAAGAGAAATAATTTCCCATGGCTGAACTGAAGTCATGAGACTAGGTTAGATTCCCAGAGCTACTCCAGGTAGATTGGCGTTCAACCTAGGCGTTTAAATTTGTGATCATGGGCTCTTGACCACACGACAGTGCCCCCCTGTGTTTCCTTTCTCAATGATATCACCACCATTCCTTTTTCTCCATGACAGTAACCTAGGAAGCATCCTCAACTCCTTTACCTTCCACGTGTAGTTAGTCAACGAGTCTTGTTGTTTCTATCCTCTAAGTAACCATTCTTTTCTCTTCAACTGAACTTAGTTCAAGCCCTCGCCATCTCTTGCCTGGACTGTTTTCTAATTGGTCTCTGACTCTGGTGCTGCACCTTTTCTAACTGATCCTTTACACTGCTGCTGGGATGGTACTGCTCAAATGCAGATCTGATCATTTAAACCTTAAGTCCTTCTCTGACTTCTCACAGCCTATAAGATTAAGTTCAAATTCCTTAGCACAGTTTGTAAAATCTTTTCAAGCTTTCCAGCTTAATCTTCTACTCTATAAATGCACCTTCTGTTTCAGCCACGTTAAACCACCCTAAAGTGTATCAACCAAGCATGTATTCTCAAGCCTA
This sequence comes from Diceros bicornis minor, assembly GCF_020826845.1. Classification (NCBI taxonomy): domain Eukaryota; kingdom Metazoa; phylum Chordata; class Mammalia; order Perissodactyla; family Rhinocerotidae; genus Diceros; species Diceros bicornis. The sequence continues at coordinate 40,389,372 of NC_080746.1, forward strand.
GAATGCCCCACTTGGTCTCGTGGCTGATGCCATTGCTGATACCTCTCCTAAAAATTAAAGAGTTAAATATAAGAAAACAATATTGTTGCGTTTCCCTATACTGTGTGCCTAACTTTGGAACAAAAATACAAGTTTGCATTTTGTATTTAGTATTACCTGGAGCTTCTAAAAGTTATAAATGACTAATTGACGCTATTTATTAATAAATCTGATCCTCAGAGATCTAGGCTTAAATGGGTTATTACCATTTAAAGATGCAACTCCTTGGGTATATAAGTATATCACTTTCCCAGATATTTGTAGTTAGGTATCTTTTAATTTATCCTTTAGACTCAGGAACTATTTTGTATCATTCAGACTAATATAATCAGCCCTAAAACCTGATTGTTTCACCTACTCTTGGTTTACTTAGTGTAACAAATACGTATTTCTTAGTATGTAATGTTACCTAAATAGTGTAGACTAAAACTGCAGAGGAAGTCTTAGTTCTTTCTTTTTGTTCTTTTTTGCTGGGTAAGATTTGCCCTGAGCTAACATCTGTTGCCAATCTTCCTCTATTTTTTTTCTTCCTCTCCAAAGCCCCAGTACATAGTTGTATTTTCTAATTGTAGGTCCTTCTAGTTCTCCTATGTGAGCCGCCACCACAGCATGGCTGCTGACAGATGAGTGGTGTGGTTCCACGCCCAGGAACCGAACTTGGGCTGCTGAAACAGAGTGCGCTGAACTTGAACCACTAGGCCATCAGCATTGGCTCAGTTCTTTCTTTTTTAATGTAGTTTTTAAAAATATATTTAGGGATATAGTTAGAATTTGGCTAATAATGTGTCACATTGCTTTAATGGTAGAATTGAAACAATATATAAAAATGTACTTTTTAAATTCCTAACATTGTTAAGAAGTATTTTTCTCTGAAATCGTTTCAAATTTTAAAAATTAACTCTTTTTAATCTCATTTCGAGAAGGTTAGTTAGAGAAACTTCTGGGAATAATTAACTTTTTGTTAAGGTTTTAAATGTGAGGGATGAGACAAATGTATTTAAAGCAAAGAAATATATGTGAAAAGCTATTTTTTCACAGTAAGTCATGTTTAATGTTTCCTAGACCACATAAAATTGAGAAATAATGAATTCAAGAATTAGGGAAGGGGCTGGCCCCATGGCTTAGTGGTTAAGTGAGCGCGCTCCGCCGCTGGCGGCCCGGGTTCGGATCCCGGGCGCACACCGACGCACTGCTTCTCCGGCCATGCTGAAGCCGCGTCCCACGTACAGCAACTAGAAGAATGTGCAGCTATGACATACAACTATCTACTGGGGCTTTGGGGGAAAAATAAATAAATAAATAAAATTAAAAAAAAAAAGAATTAGGGAAAAGTGTAAACCATAAGGCATTATGTTGTTGACCAAAATTAAATAAGACAGTTGCTGCACAATATAAATTTGTTAAGAGTATTGAGAGCCCCGTTAACTTTTACTTGGAATTTGAGTGCACATTGTAATACTATTTTAAAAACTTCATTCTGTGAATTATAGAGCTAGTATTTATAGATCATTTTAATAATTCCAGATATTCAGGTTTACCTAAAAAGATATTAAAAATAAATTCTCTTATGATGCCATTAAAAGTATACTTATCATTTAGAGCTCATATTTTTTAAAGTTATGAGAAAATTTACCTTTTTCCTGACTTTCCATTTCTGCTGTGATCTCTTGGGCAGTGTGCTTTATTTATTTATTTTTATTAATTTTTAAAATTTTATTGTGGCCACATTGGTTTATAACATTGTATAAATTTCAGGTGTACATCATTATACTTCTATTTTTGCATAGGTCATATCATGTTCACCATGCAAATACTAATTATAGTCCATCACCACACACATGTGCCTAATCATCCCTTTTGCCCTCCTCCCTCCCCCCTTTCCCTCGGGCAGTATGCTTTAAATAACAGATTGTTCAGTTTTTGAAATACTGGTAGTGATAGTTATCTTTATTGAGAACTTAATTAGTATACTTAGTACTACATGCTGTATAAAACATACTGTACAGCCCCTTGGCAGAAAGAAGAGAGTTCAAATAATTGACAATTTGGATAGCTGATAAATAAAAAATGCAAATAAACTCAAGAGTCAGCAAGAGCAGTGGAATAAATTTAGAAATGAAAATACTAACATGTTTCTTTCTGAAGCTGATGCAACTATTAATGATGGTTGGTATGGGTTAAATTCATGTGTTGAAGTAATAACACTCAATACCAAAGAATGTGACTTTATTTGGAAATGGGATCATTGTAGATGTAGTTAGTTAAGATGTGGCCATACTGGTGTAGGGTGGGCCACTAATCCAATATGGCTTGTGTCCTTATAAAAAGGGGAAATTTGGACACAGACAGGCATGCATAGAGAATGCCCTGTGAACTTGGAGGCAGCCATCTACAAGCCAAGGAGAGAAGCCTGGAACAGATCCTTTTCTCCTAGCCCTCAGAGGAACCAACCCTGCCAACACCTTGATTTCAGACTTCTAGCCTCCAGAACCGTGAGACAATAAATTTCTGTTGTTCAAGCCACCCATTTTGTAGTATTTTATTATGGCAGCCCTAGCAAACTAATACAATGATTTTACAAGGTGAAGTATCCATTTACTTTGTATGGAAAAGGATATAGGATCTGTTCAAGCAAAAGATGAACATAATTTATAATATTAATAGATATCTAGGGTAAATGTGAGGTAGTAGATATCCCAGTAGACCTAATACTGGGAAACACTTAATTTACTTAATTTTCACTGGGCACAGGTCTGGGTTGAGCCATTTTTGGTACTGGAGAAAGAGAAACAAGAAATTCCAACAAAATAATCTATAGAGAACGTCTCAAAGATTAAAGGGTTAGAAAAACCACCCAAAGACAAAAGTTGGGGACTTCGAATTATAGAAAATCCTCATTTATTTAAACTCCAGGAATTTGGAACTTTTGATAATTCAGTGGATTTTTCTTTACACATATCAGTAACATTATTAGAGGAATAATATTTAAATAACTTAAGAATAGACTAATTTCAAACATCTTCCAATATCTTGCTTTTTAAATTGTAGTATGAACACTTAACATGAGGTCTACTCTCTTAACAGACTTTCAAGTGTACAATACAATGTTTTTATCTATAGGCACAATGTTGTACATCAGATCTCTAGAACATATTTATCTTGTATAACTGAAATTTTATACATGTAAACTAACAACTCCCCATTTCCTCCTCCCACCAAGCCCTGGCAACCACCACTTTCTTCTTTGCTTCTATGAGTAGGACTGTTTTAGATACCTCTTATGGATAGAATTATGCCAGATTTGAATTTATGTGACTGGCTTATTTCATTTAGCATAGTGTCTTCAAGGTTCATCCATGTTGTTGCATATTGCAAAATTTCCTTTTATTTTAAGGCTAAATAATATTCAGCTGTATATATATATACCCTATTTTCTTTATCCATTTGTTTGTCTATGGACATTTATAGGTTGTTTCCACATCTTGGCTATTGTGAATAGCATTGCAGTGAACATGGGAGTGCTAATATTTCCTGAAGCTCCTGATTTCAGTTCTTTTGGATAAATATCCAGAAGTGGGATTGCTGGGTCGTATAGTAGTTCTGTTTTTCATTTTTTGAGGAATCTCCATACTGTTTTCCATAGCAGCTGCAACATTTTGCATTCCCATCAACTGTGTACAAGGATTCCAGTTTCTCCACATCCTTGCCAACCCTTGTTAACTGTTTGTTGTTTTGATAATGGCCGCCCTAACAGGTATGAAGTGATATCTCATTGTGGTTTTGATTTGCATTTCCTTAATGATTGGTGACATTGAGTATCTTTTCTTATACCTGTTGGCCATTTGTGTGTCTTCTTTGGAGAAATGTCTATTCAAATCTTTAGCCAATTTATTAATTGGATTATTAGTTTTTTTGCTCTTGAGTTGTAGGAGTGCCTTGTATATTTTGGAAATTACGCCTTATTAGATATACGGTTTGCAGATATATTCTCTCATTCTGTAGGCTGGCTTTTCACTCTGTTAATTATTTCCTTTGCTATACAGAAGCTTTTTAGTTTGATGTAGTCCCACTTGTCAATTTTTGCTTTTTTCGCCTCTGCTTTTGGTGTCATATCCATGAAATCATTGCCAAAACCAGTGTCTGGAGCTTTCTCCCTATGTTTTCTTGTAGGAGTTTTACAAGTTTCGATTTTACATTTAAGTGTTTAATCCATTTTGAGTTGATTTTTTGTGTATAGTATAAGATAAGGATTCAGTTTCATTCTTTTGCATGTAGCTATCCAGTTACCAGCACCGTTTGTTGAAGAGACTGTCTTTTCCCCATTGTGTGTTCTTGGCACCCTTGTCGAAAATCTGTTGACCATATATGCATAGATTTATTTCTGGGCTCTCTATTCTGTTCCATTGGTTTACATGTCTGTCTTTATGCCAATATCATACTGTTTTAGTTTTAAAAGACTCCAGGTAGCCAAGACAATCTTGAAAAAGAAGAACAAAGCTGATCACAATTCCTGATTTCAAAATATATTACAAAAAATATATGACAAAGCTAAAGCATCTTCCAATACCTTAAAGCATAACTTATGAAAAACTGTTGTGCTGAGTTCCAGTTAGCACTGGGATAATGTTGTTGTTAGTGCCGAAATTTGAATCCAACTCCTAGGGACGCTGTATGCAGCAGAGTGCAACCCTATCTGATCTTTTTGCACCATCGTCTCACCTTCCAGCGCTGTATCAGACAATGCTCCACTGCTATTCATAGGGTTTTCATAGCCAGTCTTTCAGAAGTGGAAGGCCAAATCCTTCTTCCTAGTTTGTCTTAGTCTGGAAGCTCTGCTAAAACCTATCCGCCATGGGCGACTCTGCTGGTATTTGAAATACCGGTGGCATAGCTTTCAGCATCCCAGCAACATGCAGCTGCCACAGTATGACAACCGACAGATGGGTGGTGTGGTTCCCTGACTGAGAAACGAACCCAGGCCGTGGTGGTGAGAGTGCTGAATCTTAACCACTAGACCACCAGGACTGGCTTTCTGGCATAATGATGGCTGCCTAAATCCTAATCTCTCCATATATTCTCCCCCAAAACCTGTTAATTCAACAAGGAGCACAACTGAACCTATTCGTGAAATTATTCTTTTAGCATTACTAGGAGACCAAGAATACCACAAACTTCAAATTATCTATAAATAGAAAAGTAAACAACATAGAGAGTGAGAGAGGGGTCTTAGAATCTCTTTTGAACAGAAGAGAGGGGAGCAGGAAGCTTGGAAGAAGCACAGTGAAAATCTCCCTCACAAAGAGAAATTATAAACTAAAATGTTAAAAGTCTAAACAGAGGTCCGGTCTGGGAGTTGGTGATTCACAGCACTGAGTACAGGAAAAGAATTTGAACATCAGCGGGAATAGAGGGGGCAACCTTGGCAAAACATTACTTCTAGAGGAGGAGGAGATAAAAAGAGCAGTGGAAATTCCCATCAGATACCTGGGAGTGAAGAGGAAGAAGGAAGTAGTGGGGAAAATTGAAGATCATGCAGAAATGAAAGAGAACCAGAAGACGAGCCAGTTTCTCCCTATCACCCCTAATGACTCACATCATCAAAATAAACCAAACTTCACTATGTTGACAGAAGGGAATACTCTCAAACTAGGATCCCTGTCCATGAAATGCCTAGCAATAGGGAAAATCATAAAGAATAAATTACAAGATGTCCAAGGGAGAATATATTGAAATGACAATTTAATGGACTCATTGAATTTCAAAGAAGAATTTAAATGAGGTAAAGAAGGACATCAATAGGGTCAAAGAGAAAGTGGTTGAAATGGGATACAGTCAAGGAAGATCCGACGTGTAATTGGGGTCTCTAAAGAAGAAAAACAAAATATTTGAACTAAAATATTTAAAGCTATAATCCAAGAAAATTTTTCAGAATAAGAGAAAACCTAAATCCACATATCAGCCGTGTCCCTGGGAAAATTGACTCAGAATGCTCAACGCCAAGACATATCACAGTAAAAGCATTAGACTTTAAAGACAAAGAAAAAGTCCTCAGGACCTCAAGCAAAAAGAATAGATTACATAATGGCTGAGAAAATTAGTCTGGCATCAGACTTCTCAAGAGTAGCATACAAAGCCAGGCGATTATGGAGCAGCATTTTCAAGAAACGCAAGCACAGAAAGTGTGAGCCAAGGATGTTATATCTAGCTGTCCTTCATATCAAGGCTATAGAAAAACAGTTTAAAACATGCAAAAACTCAGGGAATACTGTGCCCATGAGCCCTTCCTGAGGATTCTGCTAGAGCAGTGGTTCTCAAAGTGTGGTCCCCAGATCAGCAACATCAGAATCACCTGGGAACTTGTTAAAAATGCATATTCTCAGGCCCGTCCCAGACCTGCTGAATCAAAAGCATTGGGGTAAAGTACATCAATTTGTGTTTCAGCAAGCCCTACAGGTCATTCTAATGTACCTTCTACAACAGAGTGAACCTCCAGTCAAGGGATGATTGAGGAAACTTTGGCAGAGGACTGATGTCAAGCATTTAATATATTGATTAGAGATATAAGTCTAAGACATGGGTGGGGATATGATTGGAATAACAGTATATAAAGCATCATAAATATTGCCAAAGTAGAAAGAATACTACTAAAAAATGAGAGAATAAGAGAGAGAAAGGCAAAAGTAGAATAAGACCATTAATTGTTGTATAGGTAATCAGTGGAATTCAGAGGATACCATTGAAAACTAATAAACAAGATAGTAAAAGATTAAGAAAAAAAGGGGATTAAGGGCATCATAAAAGATATAATGGCAAAGGTAACCAGCAGAATAACTCAAGTAAAGGCAATACCTGATCCTGCACTGAAAAAAAGTTGCTAAGAGAACTTTATTGGTACAGTTGATGAAGTTGGAATATGGAATGTAGGTTAAATAAAAGTGTTGTATCGATATTAAACTACCTGAATTTGATAACTGTAATGTGAATATTCAAGAAAATATTCTTGTTCTTAGGGAATACGTGCTAATGGTAAGGAAAAGTGGCATGATATACGTAACCTACTCTCATATAGTTCATAAAAAGTGATACACATTTGAGAGAGAAAAAGCAAACGTGGCCAAGTGTTAAAAATTGGTGATTCTGTAAAGGATAACATAAGAGTTTTTTTGGTACTATTCTTGCAAATTTAATGTAAGTTTGAAATTATTCCAAAATAAAAAATTTTTAAAAGTTACATGTCAGTTAGTCATTCCCAACTAAAGCATTTAGGTTACTCTAGTTCCCTGTTACGTAGGTTTGTTTTATGTATTTGAATGGAACAAACTTTCATTTCTTTAAAATATCTTGTACTTCAGCCCTTACTGATGCTTGTCAGTCATCTAATAAATTTGAGTTAAGTGAATTTTGCTAGAACAAGACAGACAGTGATGTCTAGTGTTGTCTTTTTCCCTGAAAGGAGCAAAATCATGCCAGAAATTGTCAGATATAAGAGCAAATTTTGATGCTAAAATTGTAAAATTGGCATCGCTTTATAATTTTCATAAAGTATTTAAAAATATGATTGCTATTTATGTGTGCTGTATGATTTGAGCTAACATGAGATGAACATTCGATTATTTCTTCACATTTTTTCTCCCATAATTCTGTGATCATTTACTATAAGCCTCATGTAGACAAAGCAGAAAAATTTTGCATTGAACACTTATGCTTTCACTTTGCACTGCTTAGACCAAACAAAATATCCAGCAAGTAAGTCTAGTTGTTTCTTTCTTTTTTTGGTATGTAAGACTGGCCCTGAGCTAACATCTGTTGCCAATCTCCCTCTATCTGTTTGAGGAAGATTGCCACTGAGCTAACATTTGTGCCAATCTTTCCTCTATTTTTTTTCTGTGGGACACATCCACAGGATGGCTTGATGAGCGGTCTGTAGGTCTGCGCCCGGAATCCAAACCTGTGAACCCTGGGCTGCTGAAGTGGAGTGCGTGAACTTAACCACTACGCCACCAAGCTGGCCCCTAGTTGTTTCTTTTTAAATATAATAAAATTCAGGGTATTAATATGTATTAGCTTAGGGTGAAAATAGTAAAGGTGAGTACACGTGGTATGTCCTACTTTTAAAAAATTCATTTATACCAGCTTTAACCCAATTTTTTAAATGATAGTGAAACAATGACACTTTATTTTTCTTTTTAAAGATATGGATGTAATGAGGCCCTTAATAAATGAGCAGAATTTTGATGGGACATCAGATGAAGAACATGAGCAAGAGCTCCTGCCTGTTCAAAAGCATTACCAGCTTGACGATCAAGAGGGTATTTCGTAAGTGTTACGGTTTATATGACTCCTTTTCTTTTCATTCAGTACGTATTTTGTAATTGTCTTCTGTAGGCAAGGCACTTTACTAGATACTACAGAAGACAAGAAGATGAATAAGATGTAGTCCCCACCCCAAGGTGTTTATAGTCTATTTAGGAAAGAAGAAATATATCTAAATTACAGAGCAGCGTATAGGGGTTACTACAGTGATGATACATATCAGATGCTATGGATCTTGAAAGAAGAGAGATCTGATTGAGAGGAACAGAAATTTTACAAGAAGAGGCTTCTGAAATGGTTAGGAGTTAGACAGTGTGAGGTAGTAAACACTTCTTTATGTGGAGTGAATGGTATGAAACAAGTCATGGTGGTAGAAAAGCAGTGGAACCCTTTTTAAACCTTTTTTGTTTTTTTGTCATCGTTAATGATTTGAGTAAGTTCTTATTCTAATAGTAATTTAATGATTAAGCAAGGTAACATTTTAATTGATTAAAAGAATAGTGTAAACTAAAAAACGTTTTTAAGCAAGCATTTTTGTTTCATATGTTTAAAATTTGTGCTATTCTTCCTAGTTTAATTTATTTTTTCTTGGTTGAGAGACTTCCTTCAGGTGTCTCTTGGTAACTTTTCTTAGGTGCAATCCTTTAGGGAGTTCATGATCTCTAAAAGTTAATTAGTATTTATCTTACCTGATGATACATGTAGTTTTAAAACGTGTATGTTTTTTCTTTTAATTAACTTCCTGTAAGGTTTATAATTATAGATCAAATATCTTTAGTATCATGATTACATAGACAGTGTCAATAAATTGCTCTGTCTTACATAGCCTAGCCATATACATTCTTCACCATTGTTGTAAATATCATAGCAGCAAAGAATCTTATGAGAAAGTCACCTTTTCTATATTACTTTAATATGTACAAAAATACTTTCACGTAAATATCTCATTTAATCTCCATAATAACCCTCGATGTTTTACTTTTAAGTGGCAAGGATAGGACTTGAACCAAATAGGACTTCTGGCCCATTCAACTTCTGGTTGAATGAAATGTTATTTGGTTCCTTGCCTAGATTAATTTTCAGTTCCCTTCTAATGCTAAAACCATAATCATGTGATAGTAATACCTTTGTTCTAAAATGTTTGTCTTACAACTTTTACTTTTCAGATTTGTACAAACTCTTATGCATCTTCTTAAAGGAAATATTGGAACTGGCCTTTTAGGACTTCCCTTGGCAATAAAAAATGCAGGCATAGTGGTAAGACTTATCTTTGTAATCTCTAGTTAAGGTACAGTTATCAGTCTTTTTAAATTTATTTTTATTTTTTATTTTATTAAGGTCATATTGGTTTATAAAATTGTGATTTCTGGTGTACATTATTATATATCAGTTTCTGTATTGACTACATCGTGCTCACCTCAAATAGTCTAGTTTTTATCCATCACCATACTTATGTGCCCCTTTACCCCTTTCTCCCATCCTCCCCCACCCCCTTCCCCTCTGGTAACCACTAATCTGTTCTCTTTATCCATGCGTTTGTTTATCTTTCACATATGAGTGAAAAATATGGTGTTTGTCTCTCTCTGTCTAGTTTATTTCACTTAACATAATACCCTCAAGGTCTATCCATGTTGTGGTGAAGGGGACGATTTTGTCTTTTTTATGGCTGAGTAGTATTCTACTATACATGTATACCATGTCTTCTTTATCCATTCATCAGTTGATGGGCACTTCGGTTGTTTCCATGTCTTGGCTATTGTGAATAATGCTACAGTGAACATAGGAGTGCATAGATCTCTTTGTATTATTGATTTCATGTTCTTTAGATAAATACTCAGTAGTGGGATAACTGGATTGTATGGTTTTTCTATTTTTAATTTTTTGAGAAATCCCCACGCTGTTTTCCATAGTGGCTGCACCAATTTGCGTTCCCACAAGCAGTGTATGAGGGTTCCCTTTTCTCCACATCCTCTCCAACACTTGTTATTTCTTGCTTTGTTAATTATAGCCATTCCAATGGGTGTGAGGTGATATCTCATTGTAGTTTTAATTTGCATTTCCCTAATAATTAGTGATGTTGAACATCTTTTCATGTGCCTGTTGGCCATCTTTATATTTCTTTGGAAAAATGTCAGTTCATATCCTCTGCCGATTTTTTGATCAGGTTGTTTGTCTTTTTGTTGTTGAGTTGTATGAGTTCTTTATGCATTTTAGAAGTTAACCCCTTGTCAGATATACAATTTGCTAATATTTTCTCCCAGTTAGTGGGTTGTCTTTTGTTGATGGTTTCCTTTGCTGTGCAGAAGGTTTTAGTCTGATGTAGTCCCATTTGTTTGTTTTTTTCTTTTGTTTCCCTTGCCCGAGTGACATGGAATTCGAAAAGATGCTGCTAAGACCGATGTCAAAGAATGTACTGCCTATATTTTCTTCTAGGAGTTTTATGGTTTCAAGTCTTATATTCAAGTCTTTAATCCATTTTGAGTTAATTTTTGTGTATGGTATAAGAGTATGGTCTAGTTTCATTCTTTTGCATGTGGCTGTCCAGTTTTCCCAGCACCATTTATTGAAGAGACTTTCTTTCTCCATTGTATATTCTTGGTTCCTTTGTTGAATATTAACTGTCCATAGATGAGTTGTTTTGTTCCTGGGCTTTCACTACTGTTCCATTGATCTGTGTGTCATTTTTGTGCCAGTACTATGCTGTTTTGATTACTATAGCTTTGTAGTATATTTTGAAGTCAGGGATTGTGATGCCTCCAGCTGTGTTCTTTTTTTTCAGGATTGCTTTGGCTATTCTGCGTCTTTTGTTGTTCCATATAAATTTTAGGATTCTTTGTTCTATTTCCATGAAGAATGTCATTGGGATTCTGATTGGGATTGCACTGAATCTGTAGATTCTGTTAGGTTATATGGACATTTTGGCTATGTTTATTCTTCCAGTCCATGAGCATGGAATATCTTTACGTTTCTTTATGTCTTCTTCGATTTCTTTTGGTAATTTCTTAAGAATATGATCCCATTTGTAATCGCAACAAAAAGAATAAAGTGTTTAGGAATAAATTTAACCAAGGAGGTGAAAGACCTATACACTGAAAACTATCAGTCTTAATTTACAGCAGAAATTACCACAAGTTAACACCTGGCCTAGTCAAATATAACCTGGTCAGATGTCAATTAGATAATCATTTAGCCATTGTATTGATAAAGTTATGTGAACTATGATAATATCTAACAAAAAACAAGAATTAATTACTATTTTCATTTCTACTTAATTACTTATAATATCCTAAAACAGTATTTGGTTTTTCCAGGTATGGTTAAATCTTATTATTCTTTTGGATTTTCAGGGATTTAAGCAATGTACTCATATCAACAAATATATTTATAGAGAAGGTTATTTGTATTGGTGAAATTTTATAGTTTTTTAGATTTAGAACAAAATATGTATTTTTCAGATTTAAAGAATAATAGTTAAGAAAAGGCTTAACAATATCTTTTGAAGACACGTATTCAAGGTATGGTTAGAACCAGTTATTGCAATTACAGAGAATCTTGATGGGGAGAAAATTCACTTATGAAGTAATGAAATTATATTTACCTTTTTTTTTTTTTTTTGATGAGGAAGATCTGCCCTGAGCTAACATCTGATGCCAGTGCTCCCCTTTGCTGAGGAAGATCGTCCCTGGGCTAACATCCATGCCCATCTTCCTCCACTTTATATGGGACGCCACCACAGCATGGCTTGACAAGCGGTGCATTGGTACACGCCCGAGATCCAAACCTGCGAACCCTGGGCCGCCGCAGCAGAATGCGCGCACTTAACTGTTGCACCACCAGGCCGGCCCTTAACCTTTTTTTTTAACTGACCAGTTTTCTAGAAAACAGTTTTAATATCACCTTTCTCTGCATTTGACTTTGTCCATGCAGAGAAACTAATTTGGAGAAACTTAAAAATTTCTGATTATAAAAATGAACTTTGACAATATTTTGTCTGTGTCTCAGTAATCCAGGCATCAGTTTAATTTTAGAGTAAATACTTGAAATTTTTTATGTGCCACCTTTTCAAACAATTATTTTCCAGGCACAGTTCCTCACACATAGTAAGTGCTCAACAAGCAATCTGTAGAAGTGGATTGCCCACAATCCCAGATTGATATAGTGCTTTTTAGTCATTTAGGTAATGATTCATAGTTGCAAATAGTTATAATGGTGGAACACTGATAGTCTTAAACTTGCCATCTGATGTTAAATATGGTGTTGTATTCTATCGTACTTTGTTGCTAATCTATACTCTATATTTATAGATTTGGATAGCCAAGTTCATAAGATGGAATTATATGTGGTTGTCTTAAGTATTACTGAAAATCTTTCTGTGTCAAGTTTATTCCTTTTCCCTCATGCAAATGACTGTTTAATCATTTTGTCTAACAAATATTTATTCACTGCAAGTGAGTGTCCATTGTCTCATGGCTTATAAGACAACTTAATTTTTGTTAAACTCAAATATTTAAATTTTATAAAATTTTTTCCCCTACAGCTTGGACCAATCAGCCTTGTGTTTATAGGAATTATTTCTGTTCACTGTATGCACATTTTGGTACGTTGCAGTCACTTTCTATGTCAGAGGTAAATGTGGATTCGTTAAGTCTATTTAATTTATTTTAAAGCTATATATTTATTGAAAGCATCAGATGTCCTATATTTCTGCTGTGCTTTGCAACCAGCAGTTGTATTTCCTGTAATCTATTATATAGCCAAGTCTAAGATAGTGAATATGGAAAAAGGTAGCGTTTCATATGGTCGAAATCTGGTCAGAATGTACTTATTTCTCTTAAAATATAGCCTTATTAGTAAAACAGAATGGTTTCTTTTATTCAGTGTAAGTGAAAAAAATAGAGAAGGATATATGGGGGAAATGGAGGCAGCAGTGCTACGTGTAGTTATAACGTAATGGTCTTCAATTTGTTAGTAATTCAGTTTTGGATATAATGCCTTTGATGCTCTTTGCTGATATGCGGGTTGGTAGTCAATAAAGTAATATTCTTTTTTCTTTATTTTTGTATCATGAAATGATTCTACCGGACAATGGATCAACTTTTTGAAAATAAATATTTCATTTTCTAGTAAACTAATCTTCTAATCTTAACTCTTTTTTTTTGTTGTTAAATGTTCTTAAAACTTTGGGCAAGTCATTTTATGATCTTTAAATAACAATGTTTACTTGAAAAAAAAAAGTGGGAGAGAGAACATGGAGAAATACTACTTACCTCATGGGGCTATTTTGAGGCTTAAATAAGATAGTTTATGTGAAAATGTATCGAATATATCATAAAGCCCTATACAGATATATTAAATAATGCTATTCTAAGAATGGAATAATTTAGACATGAACAATGTAGTTGATGTTTTTAGGTAATTGAAATGTTTAAATCAGTGAAGCACAAGTATTACGTTATATGAATTCTACAATTATATAAACTTTAATAGTAGATAAAAACTTATATATTGGTAAAAAGGACAAATTTAAAATTTTAAAATTTCATGAGACGTGCTATAGGAGTATGTGGATCTTGAAATTTCGAAAACTGTCAGTTCATAGCCCTGCATTCATTAATTCCTATTTATTTGATGTTCTTTTCAAGGGATAGATTTATGGACCAACTTAAAATTTTTCCTTTTTGTATGCATGTATGTCATTAAATTACAGGTTTAAAAAGTCAACATTGGGTTATAGTGACACTGTGAGTTTTGCTATGGAAGTAAGTCCTTGGAATTGTCTTCAGAAGCAAGCAGCATGGGGACGGTAAGTACTTGCTATGTTATTAATATCTGGTTATCTAAATTACATTAATTTTAAGTATTTGACAAGATACATGAATAGAAGTATGATAAAGTTGAGGGAATAAACATAATCTTTAGAGTTAGACAAACTTGGGTTCAAATCTCAACTATACCATTTTTCAATTTTATCACCTGGGTCAAATTATTTATCATTTTGTTTTGGTTTTTTCACTTTCCAATGAGTTTTTAATACTTCACAGGATTATTATAGTAGTTTAAATAAAATGATATTTATAAAGCACCTGGCTAACCTATGACATAATCACATTCAATAATTTTTTAAGTAAAAGAAACAAGTTATGATCTCATTATTTCACATAAAATTGTGGTGTTTAGCTCCATGCTCATAAGACATCTGAACTATGTATTTTACCACCATCTGATTTTATTATCTTATTGTTTATGTAACTGTATCATTGATAGATATGGCTAATCAAAGTCGGATGAATACAGGACTAGAAAAATAGCCATAGGCAGTCAACAAAATGCTGACTATGGTACAAATGATATGTGTGGTGGAAATTAGAAGAAAAAGAACAGTGTTAGTAGAGTAGTTTATGGTTAAATAGGGCTTTTCTGGGGATTTTCGGGAAGTTAGGTTTGTTTATGAACTGCTGAGAGTCCGTGAGTTGCTGAGCAGGAAAAGGAAGAAAACAGGGCCTAATATCCTAGGATTTGCCCCCAGAACCTTATCTTCTTCCTTCTTCTGTCCCAGTCTAGAGGCAGCTCTGTCTGTTTTTTTCTGTCAAGAAGAATGGCTTTGAGATACAAGTGGCTGGAAAGGTTGTTGGCAGGATACTAAAATCAAAGGTGGATGAAGAGATCTTAAAGGAATAATTAAATGTAATTCATCAGAGAGAAGAAACTTAGATTCATTTTAGGGTACCAAGAATACTTACAAATGAGATCCCTGGGGTACCATGGAGAACTGTAGGGTTATGGCAAGAATGAAGATAGGCAAGGGCCCTTCCAGTTTCAAATGGGAGAAGGAGGGTCTATAGATTTGTAGACTAGATTTTTCGACAGTTTGACATTGATGGTCAAACAAGAGACTATAATGAATTAGTAAGTGCGTCCTATTGTAGTCACTCAGTGTTCCCAGAACAAAATGGAGAAGTATGGGCTGTTTATTAATAACATGTGGCAAATTTGTAACTTGATTAACCGCCATACCCAAATAATGCTAATTTGACTGGTAATATCCCTTCCCCACTCCCATACACTATTTTATACAGCTAGAATTTTCTAGAGTATTTCATTAAAAAATAAGAACAGAGCTAAGCTACTGGAGAAGTCTCTAGTGGTATGATTTATAGCCAAGCCACCAGTCCCTTCCCATTCTGTAGTCTTATTAATGATTTGGATAGTAGAGAGCATGCTCATCATATTTGTAAATGACATGAAACTGGGAGGGCTGGGAAATATGCTAGGTTAATCTGAAAAAGATCTTGAGCAGTAGGAGAGATGGGCTTAATCTGAAAGAGATCTTGAGCAGTAGGAGAGATGGGCTTAATCTAAAAGACGAAATTTTTAATGAAATCATTTTATAAGCAGATACTCTTAAACTAGTGAATTTCAGAAATAAACAGGAAAATTTTAGCCTTTTAACTTAATGGAACATCCTTTTGCTCAGTAATAATTCTAGTGACATACTGATTATAAATGTGTGATCTTTGTAGAAAATAAATAATTTAAGTCTGTTTCTTATTTTAAGGAAGCAAAAAGAATATACACTATTATAAAATGTTTTAAAATAGTTAGAAAGAGAAAATATGTATTGACATTTCAGCCACTCTTATTGATACTTATTTGTGGGTATCTCTTTTCAGGAGTGTGGTTGACTTTTTTCTGGTGATAACGCAGCTGGGATTCTGTAGTGTCTATATTGTCTTCTTAGCTGAAAATGTAAAACAAGTAAGTATTTTTCTCCAGTAATTGAAATAATTTTCTTCCAATGCCATAGTTATGGCATCATATTTCCTCTGAGTAAACCATGGTTGAATTGAAAATGTGTTCCTTTCATAACTCAAGTTCCTTTGTAGATTTTCCTTTAGTCTTCTTTTTTGCAAGTTGGATTTCTGCTATTATTGTTGATTTTACTTTTCTTGCCATTGTATCAATAATGCTTATTCTTTTTTCAGAATAGGACATAATTTGCTGATTCTTAGCTATTTGAAATTTAGATCTCAAAAGCAGATACGCAGATGTTTTGGGCATATTCTTCACATTGACGTTTTATAAAGGGATATATAAGGCTTTAGCCAGCAGTCTAAAAAGTGAAGTAAAAAAATGGGCGTTACTAAAATCCAATAATTATTGCCGTTGTCAAAAAAGATATTATGTCCAGAAATGTACAATGTTTATAGTTCTCTCCATGTTATAAACGTTTGCTTTAAGAGGGAGTGGTTTGCTGTACTGGTCACGAGTGACTGTCAGTTTGAACAAACATGCAAAGCACTGAAATAAAAAAGCTCCGCCATCAAAACCACCACAGCGTGCCTCTTGGTGTGCTTTGACGAGTACTCTGCCTTGTTATTCCTGCTTTACCCCCTTTTCTTCTTTATTATTTTAATCAGTAACATTTATCAATTACCCACATGTGCAGGGTGCAGTAGTCAGTATTATGCATAGTAATATGTAGTACTTGTCTTGTAGATATTTTAATGCAAAATGATGATGTGACTATGTTTTCTGAAGAACCTATATGTATATATATAAATATATATTTGACTCACTTTTCTGAGTGTAAATTATGCTTCATTTTATATTTAGACTAAAAATTGGCAAACTTTTTCTGTAAAGGGCCAGATGATAAGTATTTTCAGTTTTGCAGGCCTTGTGGTCTTTGGCTCAACTCAGCCATTGACAACAAGACATAAACAAATAGATATGGCTGTATTCCAATAACATTTTATTTGCAAAAATAAGTAGTAGGCCGGATTTGGTCTGTGGGCCATAGTTTGCTAAAGCCGCTAGCTTAGATTTTTAATGTTGGAAAGGCTCATTGAATCAAACCTCTTTTATAGATAAGAGAGTTGATGCTTTCGTTAGCATTACTCATTATAGATGATGTGCTTTTGATTTTACAAGTGTTTAATTCCACAAGTTGCATATTCCTAGGACTACTAACTCAGTTAAGAGGCTGTTTATTGTCAAGAACTGATAAGACGTATCATCTTACCAGTCATTTACATAGAAGACAATGGAAATGATGCTTTTCTAGGATTGTGCAGCATGGTGGTACTGTATCTTTTCTATTATCTCCTAAGAGAGCTACCAACAAGCTCGATTTTATGAATAATGCTAATAATGCCTTATAATCTTATATTTATAAGCTATGACATATCATTTAATCTTTACAGCTACTCTGTAATGTAAGTACTATGCTCGTTTTATGAATGAGGAAACTGAGTCTCACAAAGCATGAGCAGTGTGTGCTAAGTCATGTGAGTTAGGCTGAAACCTAGGTCTCTGACACAGCCGCCACCCAGTATGTTAATTGTTCAGCACTGAACAGGACATTGTCTGATTTTAGTTGTGTGTGTATCTGACATAAAGAGCATGTAAAGTGTTTGTGACGTGAAGAATATATGAAATGCATAAAATGAATGTCTGTAAGCTTAGGATTGGTTACTTTCTCCTGTGAAATATTATCAGTTGCTTCCAAAGTTGAATGGAAGAATTTAACTCATTTGCACATATCCTAAGAAGACACGGTAGAAAAAGTGACTCTCTGGAAGGTAAGGAGAATGCCTGCTGTAGACATAAAGATAAAAGTCCTTTTGAGGCATAAAGAGCGGCGTGGAAGAAAGAGGACATTCAGTCAGACTTGAGAGAAGTGGAAAGCAATGATAAACCCATCATCTCGGCAGAGCAGACAGGTGGGCACTGAAACAGCATCATCAGGGATTTTCACCCTTTCTACAGAGGTGCTCTCTCACATTCGATAGCACTCTCCAATAGCAGACACACCCGTTGATTAAACTTCACCAATTACCACTACTGTTACAGTTAGAAACTAAGATTATTACTGCCTTCATCTACATAAAACTGAAGGTGCAGTATTTCATCAAATCAAAGAGTTAGGGATTAGTTACCATACAGATGTGTGAATCTCCTGCTCTGTAGCTACTGCATGTCTGTTCTTGGTCCCATGAGGCCACTATAGAAAATTGACAGAGGAAAAAGAAGCGTAGTGCTTCCGATGACTCTAGTTCATCGTGGTTTTATAGTAGCTCCTCTCTGTTCTCACTCTAAGATACTGTAGAAAATTTCAGATAGATAAATTCTGCATGAAGGGAAGGAATATTAAGTAAGAGAAAGAAAATGGAGTAATGCCAAAGACTATAGTCTTGAGAGATCTAAATGGACAGAAGATCTGAATTCAAATCCCTGCTCTCTGCTTTAAGTCACACATTGGGCAAGACCCCCTTATCCCTGCTCAGACCTCAGTTTCCTTATTTGTATAATGGGAATAGTAACAAAATCTCTCCTCGTTACTCATAAACTTATTGTGAGGCTCAGGTGACAAAAGGTTTGTGAAAGCCTTTGTGAAATGTCAAGCATATACAAATGTAGGGTATTATGGCTTTAATTCTACATTTTAGCTTTGCTGAAGTACATAATCTGCCTTGGGAATTTTAACCATTAAATTACTGAAACATTGAAAAGTGAATAAGTAGTGGGTTTTCGTAAATTTGAGCTCTAACTGGAAACAACTGAAATTAGTAATTTTATTTTATAATATTTATTTCAGTGTTTTGCATTTTGGTAAACATGTGAGATCATAGGAAGTCCTATTAGATAGCCAATCTCTGTCTCTAGAGGGCACCAAGGGACTCAAATGTTTACCTGAATCTTGCTCTGGGTATGTATCTACATTTTCATTTTATTTTATTTTTTAATCCTGAGAATTTATATAACCATCTTTCTGCCAAAGAATACTAAATTATTATGAGAGATTTGTGATAGAATTAATTTAAAATTTTCAAACCCCTAACAATTCAAACAGCCGTTTTTTAGATTGGTTATTTACCTGCTTTTCTCTTGCCAGGTATCCTAGTTAGAGCTTGACTTTGATCATTACCTAATCTGATTATTGGAGGTACTTCCTTGATACAGAAGTATTTGACTCTAAATAATTTGGTTACTGAGAAAATTGAGCCAACAAATAAAATATGTCTTTAAAAGCCAAGTAATCTGAATTACCAGTTTTGCTTCTGTTTCAAGTTATAGAAAATAAAATGTAAAGTTTTGATGACCAAGTACAAGACAAATGCGATCTGTGCATTTCTTAAATGGTGCATGGTGTAACCTGAGAGTTTGTTAGTCCAGTACAAGTTATAAATTGCCTATATAACCTAAAACTAGCAGATATATTCCATGCAGTTTAACATGATGTGTATATTTGTAGTGACACTAAACATTGCTTATCGTGGATTATAAGTGTAAAATTAAAGGAAATATTTGAATTGTGAATCATATCAGAATTTTGTTCTAAACTCTGACTTGTTGGCCTCTTAGTACTTACTCTATTCAGAGAGAGATGTCCACCTGGAGGCTGGATGGCTACTTGGGCAGGGCCCTTTCAGAGTTGTGGTATTTGGTCAGGTTAACATGTAGCCGTCACAAGCTAGATTCTGGAGTCTCAGGCCTGGGTTTGAATCCTGGGACCACCACCTACTGATTTGATT
This sequence comes from Diceros bicornis minor, assembly GCF_020826845.1. NCBI lineage: Eukaryota > Metazoa > Chordata > Mammalia > Perissodactyla > Rhinocerotidae > Diceros > Diceros bicornis. Next base: position 40,409,258 of record NC_080746.1, read on the forward strand.
TTATGTAATTTTTGTTTACCCTCCCTAAACCTCAGTTTCCTCAACTATAAATTGAAATTAATACTACCAGCCACCTCAGAGAGTTGTTTTGAGGATTCAGTGAGATCTGTATAACGTATTTAGTTCAGTACCTGACACACAGAAAGTACTCAAAAAATGCTTGCTATTATTACTATAGGGCCTAGTTCTTAAGAATTTGTGTATCCAGAGACTTGATAACATCATTGTGTTCAAAGGAGGGTACAGTGTTTGGGGCAAATAGATTCTCACTGGTATTTAAATTATGATATGCTCTACCTCTGCTGTGAGGTTTGTTATTTTTTTTGTGTGTGTGTGAGGAAGATCAGCCCTGAGCTAACATCCATGCCAGTCCTCCTCTTTTTGCTGAGGAAGACTGGCCCTGGGCTAACATCCGTGCCCATCTTCCTCCACTTTATGTGGGACGCGGCTACAGCATGGCCTGACAAGCGGTGCGTCGGTGCGCGCCCGGGATCTGAACCCCGGGCCGCCAGCAGCGGAGCAAATGCGCTTAACTGCTACACCGTGGGGTTGGCCCCCTGCTGTGAGTTTTAAAGATTTTTTTTAAAGTCCTCTATAATTTCATTTCTATTTTAGTAAATTGAGTTATGTGATTAATTGATCAGAGACAATTTTTAATATATAGAGCTATAAATCATTGTATCTCTTTTGAAAACTGAATATTGGTTTATAGAAGTGGCTGAATAAATTTTAAGGTAAAGTTGATTTATCCTGTAGAAATTTTTTGCTCTAGCAAAACTTTACTGTCTAGCATATGGCCATGCATGAGTGTAGTGGATTCATAATAAATATTTATTGATAGTGATGATAATTTAGAAAAAATTGCTTTACAAAACAGTTTGAAAATTAGGCTATGATTTCTAAATTTTATTTTGACTGCTGTACGCTTCTGAGAGGTACTTAGAGGTTGTTTCCTACCCTAAGAATGTAAGTTGGAGTAGAGTACCCAATGGCTGTTCTAGACAAGTGTGCTTCCACTTTTGATTATCTCAAAAGCAGATTGAGCCTTGGCAGGGATCATGAGCATTGTAGTTAGTCACAAAGCTTCAAAATAAATTAGGAAATCCATCCTCATAATTTTTTAGTGAACTTTCTTTTCACAATATGATAGACGTTATCTTGCAAAGATGATTATCCTATTTTAATTATCCTTAAATTTGACATATATATTTCTAGGAAGCTAGAGTATCTTGAAAAAATCTAAATTTTTTTTTATTGTAAAGGAATTTATCATAGAGTGTATAGACCATAATTTTTTTATATTTCTATTTTATAATTATAAATTAATGGAAGTTTTTTCCCCTTCTTTCTTATTCTCCTGCTAATCCTATATAGGTTCATGAAGGATTTCTGGAGAGCAAAGCGTTTGTTTTGAATAGTACCAATTCATCACATGCATGTGAGAGAAGAAGTATTGACCTAAGGATATATATGCTTTGCTTTCTTCCATTTATAATTCTTTTGGTCTTCATTCGTGAGCTAAAGAATCTATTTGTGCTTTCATTCCTTGCCAACGTTTCCATGGCTGTCAGTCTTGTGATAATTTATCAATATGTTGTTCGGGTAAGTATAACATGTTTTTAACTGAATGTCATGTTTCTTAATAAGTAAATTCTTTGTTGACTTTGGAGGTATAAGTAATGATATGTAAAGACCCCTACTTCGTAGGTGTCACACAGGAGACAATCAGTAAACTTTGGTTTCTTTTTGGGGGTTCTGCTTAGTGGGAACAGTATATGACATAGAGATCGAAAGCACTCTGATTGTTGTCAGATCTGGTTTTGATTCTTGAGGAATATGCTTCTAGGCTTTGTGACATTGCTTGTGAAGACGGTAATACCTACCTATTAGAATTGTGAGATTTAGGATCGCGCCTTAGTACACTGCCTGACACGAAACAAAAAACTCATTTGTGTTTTGTTTCTTACTTTATGATTTGAACCAATCGCAAGATATGGGAATATAGATGTAATTTTATAATTTTCTTTCACTTCTGAACCTTTATTTGCTGTCACCACTTCAGTCCCCTGTCACTATACTAGTCTCGAACCTCTTTGTCTGAGGTGTGCAATAACCTCAGCTGATTTGATTGCCCATAGTCTGGGGATTCTTAACCCAGTTTCCTTAAAGAATTTATTGGTGGGATTCAGGGGATCTGCAAATCCCTTAAAATTATTTGCAAGATTTAGTGTTTCTATGTGTATATATGCGTTTTTGTACTGAGCAGCTGTATAGCGTGCATCTCTCAAAGGGCCAATGACTCAAAAAAGGTCGAGAATCTCTGTTTTATTCTTTTCTGATCCAGTCCATCTTACATATTGCTGCCAAAGTAATTGTTCTAAACTCTCCATTAGCAATCCATTACAAACTCTCTTATGATGGGTCTGTGTTTCATTTCCCCCGCTGCCTGAATTCCGAAACCCGTAGACTCTTATAGCACATAAGAGTGGAAGGGGACAGGCAGGAAGATTTCATGAGGCTTTCTGGAGTTCATGACCCCTTAGCTGAACATGTAAGAGTTAGTGGAGCAGAAAAGGAGGTCCCTTAGGTAGAGGGAGCAGTGTGAGCCTTGAATAACAATTTAGTGTTATCGAATAATCCAAATACTTTAATACCCTTTTCATTCTGACCCTAGTTTATGTTTTTAGTCATGTGTCACCATTATATCACACAGTTCTACCTATGCTTCAGACATTCTAGACCTCTCTTGTCCCCAAATTATCTGTGTGCTTCACACTTCAGGTTCTTTGTTCATCCTCTTTCCTTAGCCTTGAATTCCACTTCTAATCAGGTAGGGCAGAGACCACAGGATGGTGAGGAGAGTAGGGACCAGACTTGGGTGGCTGGAAGAAGTGGCTATTGTGGAGCCAGAGATCTTGAAAAAGATATGCAGTTTGTGAGTTTCCAGAAAGTGAGAATTGGAACAAGGATATGAGTTAGGACGAAGTAGTCAAAGCCAGAGTCAGGGCGTGTGCACAATTAATAAGGGTCATGGCAACTGTCAGGTCAAAGAGTAAAGCACTGAAACCAGGAGGAGACCGTAGCAGGGAGCAGCACAGAGTTATGTGTTAGAAACCCAAAGTCAGGAACCAGGTATCTTAGAGAGTGAAAGAGCAGTGGAAGTAGAGTGGAGAACGAATTTCATTAGACACCATCAGCAGTGATTAATAACTGATTATATGGCTCTCAGCTCAGACGCTGAGTATGCTTATGTCTTCCTGTTGTGGCAGGAGCCATACCCAGTGTGAACAGCCTGGGACTTGCAGGTGGAAACAGGTAATCAGGAGCAATTAGCTCAGATGGAATGTGTGGGCATGAGGGAAACAATTGCTTTTGGCAGTGAAATCCTAACAGCTTGGCTACATTTAACGTAGGATGCTTAAAGTGTTTATTGGAAGAATTATTCACTTTTATAACACATATTTGCTGTTGTGAAGCTCAGAAGTGTATGATTTTGCTCTTTCATTTTAAATTCTTTAAAATAAGTAAAGATGTAACTTGTCTTATTTTTTTTTTCTTTCTCCAGAATATGCCAGATCCCCACAACCTTCCAATAGTGGCTGGTTGGAAAAAATACCCGCTCTTTTTTGGTACTGCTGTATTTGCTTTTGAAGGCATAGGAGTGGTAAGGATTTAGTTTTTCTTCTTCTTCTTATTTTTTTTAATTTTTTTTGGTGAAGAAGATTTTCACTGAGCTAACATCTGTGCCAATCTTCTTCTATTTTGTATGTGGGACGCCACCACAGCATGGCTTGATAAGCAGTGTGTAGGTCTGTGCCCATGATCCGAACCCGCGAACCCCAGGCTGCCAAAGTGGAGCGCATGAATTTAACCACTACGTCACTGGGCTGGCCCCTATTATTATTTTTTAAAATCTTAAGTCAACACAAAGATTTATGTAGTCAAGCTACATTAAAAAACGCATGTTTTTCTTTTTTGTTTCTATTTTCTTTATGCCTAGGACATGATTTGCAGTTTGGTATGATAGACTTGAATTATAGTTTAGTTGTTCCACTAACCAAGAGTTTAATCTTAGACATATTGCTTAAATTCTCTAATTCTCTTTTTCTTAATCTGTAAAATGGGGATGTTAGAATAAATGATTTTTAACATTTTATTATGGAAAATTTCAAACCTGTACAAAATTTAGAGAATAGTATGATGAACTCCTGTGTAAGCATCACCCAGCTTCAAAAACCATTAACTCATGGCCTATTTTGTTTTATCTATATTCCATCTACTCTACCAAGCCCAAGTTATATTCAGACAAATCCCAAACATCATATTTTATAGTCTCGATGATTTGACGTGAATTGAAATTGTTACAAAGTTAATATTATGTAAGAAGAGTCAAATATAAATTCTCCCTTTGGATTTGTGCATATCGTATTTATTTTGAGAAATGACGTTATCATAAAGCTAATACCAAGAGATACAAGCATCCTGAGAATTCTAAGATCTTAAATATTTCCATTCAAGATGCTTCCAGTTTGTTTAAAGCCTAGAATGTGTAGGTTTGGGAAAATAGAATATTTCTGTGTGTTCCATAGCTTATGTTTCATAGTCTGATGCTTTGGTATGAGAGCAAAACTGCTTCTAAACATCTGTTTGTATGAACCACAAAGTATGAAAATAGATGTAAAAGACAATTTTATACCATTTTACTTGAATTTCTACTCTCTTTGAATTCTGCTTTAGAAAATTCTCACAAGTTCTTACAGCTCTGCTTATCACTGTTACATATCTGCAGATTTTCATTTCTGTCTTGAACTAGTAAGCTCTAGCTAACTGTTGGACATTTCCAGTTAAGTGTTGTTTCTCTGACATCTCGAATTCAACAACTCGAAAGTCTGACACTCTCTTAGCCAAAACCAGCTTCGCTTTCTCGTTTCCCTATTTCTTTTAGTTTTACTTTCAGTCACTCAAGCTTGAGACACTGGAGTAGTTCTTTTCATTCTGTCCCTGGTTTCCCTATTCCAGTCAGTAATTAAGGCATGTTTAGTCTTCTTTCACGTTTCCCCAAATCTATTTCGTAAATGAGATTATATGTAAAACACCTACACTACTGCTTGACACAGGAGAAGCCTCCATCAATGTTCATTTCCTTCCCTTTCTCCTTTTCTAGCTGCACTGGCCCCATTCGCGACCATATCCCCTTATTTCAGGTCTGGATTATCTCCAGAGCATCCTAATTATTCTCTCTTCTCTCTTCTATTAAGCATTAATATTTCCATACGGACCTGACTTACCTGAAAAGTGGAGATAATATTAGAATTATTATCTCATAGGGTTATTGTGAGGACTAGATGAGATGCTGCATGCAAAGCTTTTAGAAAAATACCTGGCACATTGTAAGCGCTTAGTAAATAGTTGCTGTTATTATTACTTAATGTCTGATATGGTCAAATCGTATGGCCAAAACCTCTAAATTTTGCCTAAAAAACTTAAAGTTTTCAGTTAGTCTTTATTTCTTTTCATTAAAGGTTTTTTTTTTTAAATAATGAAAATAAATTATTCATCTCACTAAATTGACAGACAATAGATAAAGAGGGATAGACATGGAAACAATTATAAACATGTATATACATGGGTGGTGTACATACATATATTTCCTAGCACTGTCTGCTGAGAGGCCCTATAAGCAGTGATACCCCAGTAGCAGCAAGCACACCCAGCACCTGGATCTTGATTTCTAAATGCCATTCTCCAACAAAGGAACCAAAGTTCTTTGGAGAAATGGCTGATTTTAGGGCTGAAACAAGGAAATCCAAGATGAGCCTGGAGCATCTTGTAGTGCCAGAACGTACGGAAGTGCTCAAAAAACAGCAGACTGGAAGCATGTCAGAGGGACACAGAAACCAACCTGATAGAATTCACAGTGACCAAAGCTGGAACAGTGTGAGCAACAAAATAAATAACAGTGTTTAGGATTCACACGCAAAGTACAAAACAAAGACAAATGAATCCAAAATAATATAAATAAATGATTAACAATTAAGTACATAGGAGGGATTGCCAAATAATTTATGTAGATACTCCTCCTCCAGGAGGTGTAGCTTAATGCCCCCAGTCCCTGGAGTATGGGCTGCATTTGGTGACTTGTTTCCAATGAATAGAGTATGATGGGGGGGGGAAGAAAAGAACTTTACAAGCAGAGAAACCTGGCAAACACTGCCTTAACCAAGTGATCAAAATGAACTTCCCCAGTGTGGTATCCTAATGAGAAGGCACTTCCCCTCTGTGGTATCCTTGTCTAAAACCTGTAATCTCAGTCTAGTCATGAGGAAAATATCAGACAAACCCAAACAGAGGGACATTATACCAACTACCTGATTAGTACTCCTCAAAACTGTCAAGATAATGAACAATAAGGCAAGATTGAGAAACTCTCACAGACCAGGGGATACTAAGGAGACATGGCGACAAATGCCATGTGGTATTCTGGATGAGACCCTGGAACAGAGAAAGGACATTAGTGGGAAAACTAGTGAAGTCCAAATAAAGTTTTGAGTATAATAGTAATGTACCAATGAATGTTCTTAGTTGTAGCAAATGTACCTTGGTTGTGTAAAATGTTGACAATAGGGGAAACTGGTCAAGGGTACATGGGAGTTTTCTGTTTATCTTTGCAACTTGTCTGTAAATCTAAAATTATTCCAAAGGAAAAAGTTTATTTTATAAAAAACTGACAGGGTTGCCTGCTAAGAGCTGATTTCAAATCCTTTTACTTTAAGAAGTTAAAAATCTATAGTGTAAAAAAATATATAACATCTAGAAAAGTACTTCAACAATTAAAAGTGTTGTTTTAAAGGAAAAAAGATTTGCATGTAAATGATAGAAAGATTAATTTGTGTAGATTAATTTGTGTATATATAAGACAGTATACTAAATTGTTTTAAATTACTTGTATTACTTGCATTCTCTTCTTAGGTCCTTCCACTGGAAAATCAAATGAAAGAATCAAAGCGCTTCCCCCAGGCATTGAATATTGGCATGGGGATTGTTACAGCTTTGTATGTGACGTTAGCCACCTTAGGATATATGTGTTTCCACGATGAAATCAAAGGCAGCATAACTTTAAATCTTCCCCAAGATGTATGGTAGGTATATATGAGTCTGTTAATCTTCATTTATGTATTTTATAGATATAGTTGACCAATATTTGATGATAAAAGTGTATTCTTGGATTTATGGTTTAAATATTTAAAATTTTTACTGTGATTTCTTTATTTGTGTAATCTAGAATTTTTTTATAATCTTCAGAGGAGACCATCTATGATTTTACAGATCCTTGTGGGTTTTTTTTTTAAAAGATTAAAAATTATAGGATGTTCCAAATTGGAATAAAGTATAAGAGTAAAGCATGGGTTGTTTTAATATGGACTCACTTTGATAAAAAATTTAATACTTATCCTTGCTGCCAAAGAGTCCAGCACTCTGGGTTCCTGATAAAATAATATAACCCATCACTTAGGGCCATGGCCATTTTTTGTTGTTACTAGTGCTGTCCAGTCGATTCCTACTCCTAGCGACACTGTGCACAGGAGAGTAGAACCCTGCCCGATCTTTTGCACAATCCTCTTACCTTCTGGCGCTGTATCGAACAGTGATCCCTGCATTCACAGGGTTTTCATGGCCAATTTTTTCAGAAGTGGGTGGCCAGGTCCTTCTTCCTAGTCTCAGTCTGGAGCTCCACTGAAACCTGTCCAACATGGGTGACCCTGCTGGTAGTTGAAATACTGGTGACATAGCTTTCAGTATCACAGCAACATGCAGCTGCCACAGTATGACAGTTGACAAACGGGTAGTTTGATTCCCTGACTGGGAAACTAACCCAGGCCATAGCGGTAAGAACGCTGAATCTTATGGTGAATGGTAAGACCATTCACTATTTTACTGGTCATCTTTAATATTTTATGTACCCAAGTCCTTTCAGAACTCAGGGTACATTATAAATAAATTAAATAATATGGTGCATCTTAATATGCTCTTTAATGTTTGAACCATGTTCTGCTAAATGAAGCAATATATAGGATTTTTCCTTTTTTCAGAGATTGGTCTTTGGAGATTTAAAATTGTCAGTGATTACTGTACAGACTTGCTCCCTTATTTATAAAATGGAAAGTGACTCCTTAGTTTTGATGAATAAACTAAATGGCTGATTTAATTAACATCACACTGCTCCTTTAGCTGCTTGGATAGAAGTCTGTGAAACCTTGAATGTTAAATATTATATCTTCACACTGGCTTCCTGTTGAGAATCTGTCTACCATTCAGTAATCATTTTAATCCTGGGGCTTTGTTGGAGTCAAAAATGTTGTTAGAACAAATGTATGTAGGAAGCCATTTATGATAGAGGGAATGCACCTAGAATAGTTTGTATATTTTATAAATGTATTTCAAGATGGAAACATTTTGAATGTTATACATTTGTTTCAAGTGGAGATGTGACTGCAGACAAGATATACAGTTGTTTAGCATATATTTCGTTATCCTGTGTTATAGTTGATTATATAATTTTGTTTCCTTCAAATATGCTTTTTTTTCTTTTTTGTAATAGTTTAATATGGACTAAAAGCTTAAACAGCTTAATATAAGAGAATCAAGGCTCAAAATTATGGTAGTATAGTTCCTCTTTTCAAATACTATACAATGTCTAGAAAATAGAAGGGTATTTTTCCCCACTTAGAATAATATTTAGACTAAATCTTAAAAGTAATGTTATAAATAAGTTTGACAAGTACTTTTAATGTCAAATATAAAATGTAGATGGAAACAATCTCAGAATTCTTGCCTACTCTTAATTCACAAAAATAGTTAAAGAAGATCTTACTGGAGGAAGAACTGAAGTGGGAGTAGGCATGCATGTCAGGTTAAGATGTTCCCATCCCCAGCGAGTTAAGAACATGTGAAAGAATAGTGGGCAAGGATAAGTAGGGAATGCTTTTGGTGTTCACAATGAAATCTGGAGGAGGGGATACTGTCCCTGCAGTAGCCCTGGTTAATCCTTCCCTTTTTCTATATCCCCTTCCCAGCTCTCTTGCCTTATCCCTAATTGCCATGGCTCTCCAGTTAAAATGGAACTAGTTGCAAGTCTTTGTCGAAAAGGAACTATCAGATCATAGTTTCTATTCAAGAAAGCCTAGCTAGACACCTGCTTTTCATTTCGAGGAAAGCCTAGTACAAGTATCCTAAGAAACAAAAATCTGGAAAAAACAGGAAAGCAAGTTAAGATAAATATTCTCCTTTAGAGAACTTCTGTTGGGTAATTCTTTTTCATGGTGGAGATATGCCTCTTGTGGCCTATAGTCTATTCCTTTATGGTCTCTGCAGCTGGGACAGTTAAAATAACAGCCACGACTGATGGATACTGGAGAGGAGATGCTTGTCTTTCTACAGTGATTGTTTTCTGTAAAATGAGAAGTTTGAACTAGAATAATCATGGGATTATAGCTAAGATTCCTTTATGGATATACTATGTATGAGTCTCTTCTTCCCTTTTCTTCTGTGCTTCAGGCAATAGGCCTAGGAAGTCATAGAACGTGCAGCATACCCTGGACTGGCTAAGTATGAAAGCTGACGACTGTCACAGGATCCTAGGGAACTAATAGCTACCAGCTAGGAGAAGCTGTAAAGGTCTTTTGATGCCACATTGACTTAAAGTCTCAGAGTTCATAAGGATTATTTCTACAAGAAAAGATTGAATTAGAAAGCAGCCCCAGGATAAAGCAAGAATGGATTAGAGAGGCTCCAAGTTATTATTAGTTGTTTATTACCCTCAGTCTTATTGAGGCATCATCTTTTAAAACTAGTTGTGAGTAATATTGTTCAATGTATTACGTTTAGCTTTTGAAGTAAAGAGTCTATTTTAAAGATGATAATGAAGTAAATTCACAGTTCTGAGCTAGAACATTAACATCTTGAGGGCAGGAACCCTGCATCTTCTAGGTTTATGATGCATCTCCATAATCTGGCACTTTGCTCAGCACTTCAGAGGCCGTAAATGTTTGTTCAATAGTGTTCTAGGTTTAAAAGCATTTCCCTTGTTACCTGATAATGTAACCAAGGCACCACTGCTAGTCCCAGCTGAGTGATGTTTTAGCAGTGTTTTTCCGAGATTTCCCCCAAAGTAACCCAAATAGCAAAGGAAAGAAAAAAAACATTCCCTAGGCTTCTTGGGGCAATACCTCAAATAGCCTACCTCAAGTACAGCATCAGTTCATGCTCTATTAAAAAAAGTACACATTTTGCATTCTAGTTCATAATCTCTATGTTGCTTTTTATCTAAAAATAATTCCCCCTCAAAAAAACCTTTGAGTAAAATTGATGCTTCAGCATGATCCACCATGTTTATTTTAGCCTATAGCTTTGAGAACCCCTAGCAACTGCCACACCCAAGGAAGGAGTATGCGCTCTGAATGAAAAGTACAGGCACAGCGCAGTCGCAAGCAAAAGAACCAAGAGGAAATAATGAACCGCTTGAATACTGGATTTCAAAAATCTATACAAGTAAAGTCATGACAGTAACAACACAGACCATAAAATGATGTTCCTTTTCATCTGGGTTGATTTGAAGAATTTTTCATATCACTCTATGTAGATTCTGTTCTTTCACACAAATGGTCTCAGGTTCTGATGTAAGTTTCTATGTATTACTTTAACTTAGAGAGTCTCCTTACCAACAAGGAGGTCCTAAATAGGAAAAGTTTGCAGGAGATCTGTCTGAAGAAAAAATGGATGTGGAGTTAGGCAAGCTCACAGCAGAGGCTTTAAGAGTAGAGTATTGTCTTTTGATTTGTGTTTGAGAGTGAATGTCACATCATTATAAAATATTCTAGGTGACTGTGTTTAGATTACATCTCTCTCCGACTCTTCTAATAGTAATTTATGGAATTTAAACTAGAAGATGAAGATTTATAGCTTCACATATTGTCAGGGAAGGTTGAAGATGTGGAGACTTGACTGTAATCATTGAGTATCAATGATGACATAAGTTCTTAAGAGAATTTAAAATAGCAAATAATATTTATTTGGGTTCTGTCCTCTTGAGTATATACATCATAGGAACAAACATCTTTCTTTTTGTTGTTAGTTTCATGTGCTCGGTTTTTTTTTTTTTTTTTGGTGAAGAAGATCAGTCCTGAGCTAACATCCCTTGCCGATCTTCCTCTTTTTGCTGAGGAAGATTAGCCCTGAGCTAACATCCGTGCCCATCTTCCTCTATTTTGTATGTGGGATGCCGCCACAGCATGGCTTGATGAGCAGCGCGTAGGTCCGCGCCCAGGATTCAAACCTGCGAACCCCAGGCCGCCAAAGTGGAGCACACGAACTTAACCACTATGCCACCAGACCTGCCCCTCATTTGCTCAGTTTTGTTTTGTTGCTTACTTTTCACCCATGTGAAATGCAAGGTCTGTTCCACATCCTTTCACCTTTTTCCCATCACAGTTACTGTACCTGCTTATTTGGTTTCAGTTAGTGGCTTTTTAACTTTTTTAACTGCAACCCACAGTAAGAAAGGGAAATGTGTTTTATAGAAAAACTCTTACAGAAATAAGTGTGTATGTATCTGTATGTATCTGCATTTTTGTGGTACACACCACCCACACACATATACATAACTGAAATAAGTAAAAGATTAAATAAAAACCCTTAGTTTTTCTACATACAGTGTTTCTTAATATTCTCTACTCCAGTCTATACATTAGGAAAAAAACTTCTCACAGTCCACTCAATTGCTATCATAACCCACTAATGGGTCATGACTAGAGTTTGAAAAATACTGGCCTAGACTTTCACAAGTTACTCATTAAATAGCTCACCTGCACTTCTATTAAGAAATATCAAGGGCATTAGGTTTTCACACAAACAAACATTGAGAAGCAGTAAGGTGACTTCTGCTGTCTCACATGTGGCGTTCTTTGTGAATGAAGCGTGTAATGGATGGGAAAAATTCAATCAAAAAATAGCAAAGAAGTATGTAAGAACAGGGATGAGGTAGGCATTTTAATTTATTAAGATAATTGAACTGGGATTTCATTTCCCCCAAAAAACAGAACAGCCCCCAAGTCTAAGGCCGTGTTTGTAGCAAATTCAGGAGCTAGGAGCCTGAAGAATCCGAGAAGTAAAGCTGACGAGTAGTGGCAGGTAATCGAGCTATGTCTTCATTGATCCCACAGGCAATCAAGGGGTTGACCTCTGAGGAGGTTGTTGCCTAAGATGAAAATGTTGAGGCAAGAATTGATTCACCAGGAGGCACAATAAATAAATAGAGAAATAAATTTAAGGAAACTAGAAAAAAGAAGATTCATATATACTGGACTGTTTTCTCTGTCCTCTCGCACAAATTCTTAGTAATCTTCTTCCAATACTAAAGTTGCCTGTAACTAGGAATCCTGGCCTAAACTGCCTCTACCTTTCCTCATCAGAATGAGGGTTATTAATTAAATTGATTCCAAAATGAAGGGCATCTGCCAAATTCATTTATTCGTTTAACAGATATTTATTGTGTGCCTTTTATGTACTAGGTACTGTTCCGGGCACGAGAGATACCGTGCTGAACAAATGAAAATGTCTTCCCCATAATGCTGACATTCTAGTGAACATGCTGCAAACATATAGTGGTTCAAAGCAGTCAGTCTCGTGATGAATGCCAGATAACCCTGGTTGTCTTATTTTTTAGTAGAACGAAGTGAGGTTCTTGGTAAGGATTGTAGCTGGTCCTCAAAAAGACTTCCTTTCTTCTTAACAGAGCTTCAACCCTCAAGATTCTTAACCCGAGTATCATGAAGGGTCCATGAGGGAAAGTGAGTTATCAGATTCTGTCCAGAGTAGCTTCTGTATTCAACCTGAGAGAGAGAGAATCAGTCAGCAACTTATTTCCCAGGTTGGCTTTTAAAAAATTTTAAGATATTCGTATCTGTAAATTTATGTTAAGTATTGATTTGTTAGCCAATGTGGAGAAAAGAATAGAAGAATTAAAAATTTTGAAATCCTATATTTTCAAAACTAACGTTTTCACTGGAATATTAGATGTTTTTTCCCCATAATCTGATTCCATATATTATTTAAAACATACATTTCTACTCTTTACTAAGATATTAAATTTCTTTGCTACCAGTATAACAGATTTTATTTTCAAGCAACAATCATTTTATTCTTTGAAGTATTTTTATTTGTGATATTGAATGGATGTAGTTTCTAAGAATTACCTATCTATACCCATTTTGATCATTAATATTAATTTAATTAATATTTAATAAGTATCACCTACTAAGTGCATTGGGGGTATACAGAGAAGAATAGAACATAATCTCTAACTTTTGAGAACCGTGGCAGTGATTTTAAAATGCCTTTAATGTGCACTAAATGTTATTTAAAAGTTATTTTATGTTCTTATATATCCTCAAAACAAATTCCTGTGACTTTAAGAAAGTTTTTTATTTTTTGGAGAAAGAGTTTACTGGGTAGATTCTTCTGTCAGCTCTTCATTTCTAAAACTTAGACATAAAGCAGCCTACCATAGAGGCTTGCTTAAACCAAAATGAGATCAAAGGTTGATATTATCTGTAGAAAAGTTGAGTAGAGAAAAATGGTTTAGAGTGATTGGAAATTTAGATGTCAAACATAGAAATTAGTAGGTTCTTGAAAAGAAAAGAAGTAAAAGTGGAACAGTTTATTTTATAAGACTGTAGGCTCTTCTTATTTTATTTTTTTTATTTTTATTTATTTATTTTTTTGTTTGTGAGGAAGATCGTCCCTGAGCTAACATATGCCAATCCTCCTCTTTTTGCTGAGGAAGACTGGCCCTGGGCTAACATCCGTGCCCGTCTTCCTCCACTTTATGTGGGACGCCGCCACAGCATGGCTTGCCAAGTGGTGCGTAGGTGCGTGGCCGGAATCTGAACCGGCGAACCCCGGGCCACCGCAGCGGAGCGCGTGCACTTAACCGCTTACGCCACTGGGCTGGCCTCTGCAGGCTCTTCTTAAACACTCTTATTTCTATACTATTGTTCTTTTGTTGATGATTAGCAAGTATACCAGCTTCTCAAAGACCCAAACCATTTATTTCTGATTTTTACTCTGTGTAACAACAAATGATAGTAATTGCTATAATTAATGTTATTGAATGGCACTAATAACCAGATTCTTAGTCTATATAACTTGTTTTATATCAGTAGAAAAGTAATTATACTTATATGCATAATGATATATTTTTAGATATATTGTTAACCATATTTTAAAAACATGTAAGTTAAAATATAATTAGAAAAAAAGGAATGTTCTAATAATAAACTAATAAGAATATTCATTTAATTCTCCACAGTTACATATCAGAGTATATAAAGCAGGAGTCTTTTAGTTATTTTGTACATTTTAGTAACTTGACCGTTTATGTTTAAACTTGGAGCCTCAAGCTGAGAAATATATCCTGAGATCATTTTAAAATTAAGGTTTTATTGTTGCTAGCCATAAAGAGTTTCTTCTTTCCTTAATTATGATGTTCATAGTATTTTCAAATCTATTTCTACTCAGCTTTTTAATTTCCTCTTACTCACTCCTGTGATGAATACATTATAGGAGGAGACTTAATGAATTCCTTCTTGCTTGGCCACAGTTTAGAGAACTGATTATAATCTTAACTACTTTAAGTCTTCGGATATCAGAAACAAGCTTAAAGCTTAATTAATGTTGAGGGCTTTCTTTACCAAAAGTGGAATATAAAATATGCCTTTAAAATGATTGCAATTTCTTCCTAAGAAAGACATACTTTTCCTGCACACAGGCCTCTAGGTGGGAAAGTAGAACTCTTAAGTGGAAAGACTGGCTGTCAGTGACGTTTCTGCTGAAAGAGGAGGTCGTGTTAATCACTACCCCTAATGCTGCGGCACATTCCATTCGTAGTCCCCCCTTTAGTTTTTTCCTTTTTTTGTTTTTTTTGTTTTTTTGTGGGAAAGACCAGCCCTGAGCTAACATCCCATGCCAATTCTCCTCTTTTTTGCTGAGGAAGACTGGCCCTGGGCTAACATCTATGTCCATCTTCCTGTACTTTATATGGGACACCGCCACAGCATGGCTTAACAAGCGGTGCGTCAGTGCGCGCCCGGGATCCGAACTGGCAAACCCCGGGTCGCCGCAGCAGAGCGTGCGCACTTAACCGCTTGCGCCGCCGGGCAGGCCCCCTCGTTTGCTTCTTAAAGAGTGTAAGAGTGATTGAGATTTTCTGCTGATTGTTGTAAAATATTCAAAATTTCAAAAAATACAACACATAATTTTATTATCTGTAACCCAAGGGAGTAGGTTCTGTAATGTTCCTCTGAGTCCTACAATTCTACATTTTCTCTGTCATTATTTTAAAAGTCTTCTTTTGCCAGACAAAGGATGTTTATCAAAGTCTTCATCAAGACATGCATGTGGAGTTTTGACAGGAGGCTGTCTACAGTGTAGAAATCTAAAGATATTTATAAAACCTAAAATTGCTGTGCTGTCTTGAAGCACTGGGCATCAAAAGGATAAGTTTACTTGGACAAAACAACCACCCAACCCAACAACTATATTTCCCTTATTAATGTAACTTGAACATAGGTGGAATTCGTATATAATCTAGAGAACTTTGCAAGTTGAAATCGTTTAGATGCCTTCCTTTTAGATTTAAGAATGATGACATTTCTGCAACTAATGACATACCTACCAAGATTTTCAAGCAAGGAGAACTGCAACTCAGAGTTCAATATGAAGTTTTTCTTCTATATACAGATCACTGAGATATCAAAGACATACAGTAGGCTCAATTTTTTTTAAAGAAAGGTGAGAAAACATTAGCTCTTCGCGGGGCTCAGCTTACCCTTCAGAACATTGGCTTAGCTTAAAATGAAATCTTTCCAACAACATTTCCCAAACCTTTGCACACCATGTTCAAGCTTTCTAGGCTTGTCAAAGTGAATTGTCCATCTGTCATCTAGAAATTTCGTAGAGATGAGCTGGCTTTTTTATAAGCAAGCATTTAATTGTTAGATATTGGCCTAAGTTTGTGTTGGATTTCTTGTTAACATTAAAAATAAAGGAAGAAAGCTAGATTCATCTTAAAACAACAACATGGATGAACCTGGAAGGCGTTACGCTGAGTGAAGCAAGCCAGACAAAGACAAATACTGCATAGTATCACTTCTGTGTGGAATCTAAGGGAAAAAAAAAGTCAAACGCATATAAACAGAGAGTAGATTGGTGGTTGCCAGGGGCTGGTGGATGGGGGCAAAAAAGGAGAGTTTGATAAAAAGGTACAAACTTTCACTTATAAGAAGAATAAGGTGTGAGGATCTAATGTATAACATGGTAACTATAGTTGATAACACTGTATTGTATAATTGAAATTTGCTGAGTAGATCCAAAGTGTTCTCATGAAAAAAAAAATAAAAAAGCAAATATGTGAGGTAATAAATGTGTTAATTAACTTAATTGTGGGATTCCTTTCGCAATGTGTATGTATATCAAATCATCACATTGTACACCTTAAATATATTACAGTTTTATTGGTCAGTTATACTCCAATAAAACTGGGAAAAAAAAGAATGACTAAATTTTGAAATTTTTTTTAACAGGTTATATCAATCAGTGAAAATTCTGTATTCCTTTGGCATCTTTGTGACATATTCAATTCAGTTCTATGTTCCAGCAGAGATCATTATCCCTGTGATCACATCCAAATTTCATGCTAAATGGAAGCAAATCTGTGAATTTGCAATAAGGTCCTTCTTGGTTAGTATTACTTGTGAGTATCGCTATATATTTATATCATAATAATTTTTATTATTGAATTTTTTATAATGAAGCTACTGAAAGTGTATTTTTTAATATTTTTAAAACAATTTTATTCACCTAGCTAGGATACTTTTTGGTTTAAAATTTTGTTATTCTACTACTATATAAGAAAATCACAAAGCAGATCTTATCACCCTTAAAAGAACAAATCAAATTATTATTTTGAAAATGGCATCAGTGGTGATTAAAATATAAATGTATATAAATCAGATGCATAAGGGACCCTTTATATTGTTGATACACACTTTACTTTGGTTCTAGTTTTCCTCAGGTTTTTTATATCTGCTAACTTTTGTATATTTAACACTCCATAGCTACCTACAGGAATGGGTTTTGTTTTGTTTTGGTCTTTAATAATTTCAGTGGCTAATTTTACTTATTATTTGGCGGAGTGTATATAATCTCTTATTAAGGTTTTACACTATGAAATGCCTCCACAAGGTAGCATTATAATGGAGACTTGTGGACAGGGAGCTTGCGTTTGGTATAGTGGAAAGAGCGTGAGTTTTGGAGTCACACTGATCTGACCGTTCAAACTCAAACGGTTCAAACTGACTACTTACTTACTGGTGTCTTGAGGCAAATTACATACCATCTTTGAGCCCCTCTTTCCTCAATTATGAAATGAAGCTAAGACTTCCTCATGGCATTTTTATAGGGTTTAAAAATATTAACAAAGTGGCTCGAAGTTATTATTGTCACCATTATTATTATAACCACAAATATAAGGATGACGGCAACAACTGAACATGGGATCACCTAGAATGATAGCAGGGACTGGATTGCTGGTGTTGTGGGGAACAAGCAGCTTCGGAAATTCTGTGGAAGATGCTAATAAACATCTTGGCCCGTTGCAGGTTGGAGAATGGTGGAGCTGGCAATTCTGGGCAGCTCTGTAAATTGCACTCAGCAGCTTGGGGTGGAGCTTCTGCCTAGATTTAAAGAACTTGGTGTATTACATTTTCTTTGAAGAAGCAACAAAGCTGGGAAAAGTAGATAAAACTTATTCTTCAAAGTAATCATTTACATGAATTATATCAACTAATAAGGGAAATCATATTGAGGAATGAAGTCAACAAGCCCGTTCTCTGATGACCAATGAAACATTCAATAGGAAAAAGTTACTTTAAAACGTTGTGAAATATTTTTTTATACATTGCTTTTATTGAAATTTTGACTAGACTGAATAAAAAGACTGATTTCAGTAGAAGTCCTTTTATCAACAGATGTAAAACAGTTCTATTCTGAAAGTCTATCTCTTTTTGAAATTAATTACTGAAATTCACTTAAGTGAGCTTGAGGAAAATGTTCAGGAGGTCAGGAATTTTAATAATTTGATCCGTTTCTACACATCGGCTGCCGTTGTGATGTTGCAGCTACCTGTCAGCTGAGGCACAGAGAGTTGCAGCTTTTTCTCTGCTGCTTCTTTCTTCTAGTTGAGAGTAGTTGAAGCTGCTCAGCCATGTATGAGGGCTATATGTGGAGCATGCTTTGGACAGAGAACACAAACCATGCAGTATTCCCTTCTACTCCACTGGGACACTTCACTGGACACTGAACTTCATTTGAGTCTTTGGCACATCCTTCCAAATTAAAGTAAAACCAACTGATATTCATGACAAACTGTTTTTTATCTGTTCTCCAAAGCACTTGAAAAGATGTGGGGGCAGGCTCTTTACTAGTGCCTGTGTGGAGAGCTGACAGGACCTTGTAATGTCCATAGAGCAGACTGTGCAGCACCAGCAATGAGAATGGAGGCTCAGCTGGGTTTGCATTGAAAGTTGAGTATCTTTCAGTGTTCCATAATCCTTTCCAAGCACTGAATCCAAGTTTGTGGTGTTGGTCTTCAGAGTGGTGGGCTTATCAGCTTGGATTATATTGGTTATGTCCAAGTCTCCACTTAGCATTTGAATCATTATTTCAGAATATCTTCTTAGTAGAGCTCCAAAGCTTGAAAAGATGGGTCAGAGTCTTCCTACATGTTCCCTGTAGGCACTTACCCGGCATATAGGCATCTCAGAGGTGAAGAAGAAGAGTGGATAGAAACTGGCCAAAGGCCCCCATGGACTACGATAAATAGCTTTTACAGTCATGCATCACCTAATGATGGGGATATGTCTGAGAAATGCATCATTAGGCAATTTGTCATTGTGAGAACATCATAGAGGGTACTTACACAAACCCAGATGGCATAGCTTACTGCACACCCTAGGCTGTATGGTACTAACCCTATGGAGCCACCTTTGTATATGCAGTCCGTTATTGACTGACACATTGTAATGCGGGTGCATGACTATTTTAAAAGCAAACCTATAGAAAGCGCTGTTAAATTTTGAGTTATAGTGAACATTGAAACCGGTATTTTGATTCCATGTTTGAGTTGAATCTGAAAAATATGTTAAGTACTGTTTATTTCTGTTATTGTCCAATTCACTGATTCTTCTATTTCTAATTTGAAGACTCCTTGGCTTTGAGAGTATGCTTTCTGCTTTTAGTAGACTATGACTACAGAAGTACCAAAAAGCATAAATCTTTAGTAGTTTGTAGAATACTAAAGACACTAAAATCCTTTGTTTAAGTTAGTTGCCACTGCAGATGAGCAAAAGTACCATTCTGTATCATAATATTCTGTCTTAGTCATTAGGTGTATGGAGAGCAAAATTAACTATTTGTATAATTAAAATTTATGTGCTAGAGTGTTTCCCATAGTTTTGTTGTTGATGTTGTAAGGTCAAGTATTTTATTTTTCTCTCTGATAAAGCCTCTTTCACCCTTCATATGCAAAGAATAGACTTAAAGTAGGCTTTTTTCCCATATCAGAGGAAACTTTGTGCCTTAAGGGTACATTCTTTTTCTCTATAATACAGTTTTGGGAAATACTGAATAAGCTTAATTAGTACTTAATAGATCTACTCATAATAACTGTCTCTAAATGACATAGAGCAACCTATTTATAGTAATCTTATAGTGAATATTTGTAATGAATGAACTATTCTTATCCCAGACTATCCTTTGACTTACTGTGTTTGTGATTTTTGAGGTTTTATATGTTGTTTTTGCCTAAAATATATACACTTCTCTTCCTTGTCTACTAATAATATTACCAACTAACATTTCAAGCCATTTTTACTGGCAAATATCTATTGGTTATGTAACATTTAAAGGATGGCTTTAGTTGATAAATTTCATGATTTAAAAATGTTTGATAAATGGAATTGTAGCCTGAATGAATAAATTCTAAAATCCTGTAGTGTTCCTTCATGTAGTTTTACAACAATATTTCACCTGATTTACTAGTGACAGCCTGGATTATTGAAAAAAATTGAGTAAAATGGATTCCAAAATGAGAGGCTCTTCAGATGGCAAGGTTCTAGTCATGTTTGTCTGGCTTTCCTTTTATACTGCCACCTGCTATAAGTAGGTGAAACATGTCTCCACAAAATGGATATATTCAATGAATTTTCAAAGGTCCTAATTGTGTTTGAGAGTTATGCTTTATATTATAGTTCCCTTGAGAGAAATGTTAAAAAGATGTAGCAAGCATCCATTAAACAGAGAATCCATTATGTAAAATATTTCTAGTTTCGAGTTCCAACTTCTTTAGAGTCAGGTATTTTATTTAGGAAGGTTTATTATACTTCAGTCCTGTAGGTATGAGCCTAGGTTTATACTTTCAAAATAATTTTTAGGGTTTTAGCTTTCATAATTTAAATAGAAAATGGTAAATAATAACTTGTAGTTCCGAGAAACATGGTGGTTCCAAATTAATCCCACATCCTCCTAAAAAGCATTGAGAGCCACAAAGAGAATAGAGGAAGGAAAAAAAGCATAAACTAAAAATTAAGAAGTAGAGAAACCAGTAGACTGCAAATTGAAGACTTAATTACAAAGAGCGCAAGTTAAATTATATATTTATATAAGTTCAGTAAGAGACAAAAAGGCTAGATATGAGAAAGGCAAAAGGGAGTAAACCTAGGAATAAAAGAGAGGGATAACAAAGATTAGAGAGAAAGATGATGGCTTTAGAAGACAAGTAAAGGAGAGCCAGCCCATGCATAACGAGTCGTCACAGCCAGAGCGGTGGTGGTGTAATCGTCGTGGCTGGCGCTGGCGATATAGTTGTCACAGCTTGCTTGTGAGCACGCTCAGTTGCTGTTTCTGGTGGCAACTCCAAACCCTCAATAAATCATTCACTAAACCGTTTAAGGACAATTTGAAGAAAGAATATGAGTCTTGGTTTTTGCAAACCTTCTGTTGATACCTTTTGGTAATATAAAGATAAGATCAAGAAAGTGCCATATCACAACTTGGAGAAAACTTGTCAATAGTTTGGAAGAAATTCTTATTGACCACAGTGATGCATTATTTTTACTTTAACTTTTTACTTTGAAATAATTTAGAAAATTTGTGCAAGAAAGTAGTTACCATAAACCCTTTACTCAGCTTCCTGTAATGTTAACAGCTTACATACCACAATACAATTATTAAAACCAGGGAATTAACATTGATACAATGCTACTAACTAATCTATAGACGTTATTCTGATTTCACCAGTTTTCCCACTAATGTCCTTTTTCTGATCCAGGAACCAATCCAAGATCCCACTTGAATTTAGTTGTCATGTCTCCTTAGTCTCCTCCGGTCTTGACAGTTCTTGGTGTGTCTTCACCTTGACATTTTTGAAGTGTCAGTAATTTGGTAGAATTTCCTTCAATTTGGATTTGTGTGATGCTTTCTTATGATTAGATTGAAGTTAAACATTTTTAACAAGAATTCCACAGGTGATGCTTTGCACTTATCAGTGCATCACGTCCTGGTATCAGTCTGTCTTATCACTGGTGATGTTAACTTTGATCATTCGGCCAAGATGGTCTGACAGAATTCTCCACTGTAAAGGTACTCTTTTTCCCTTTATAATTAGCAAGTATCTTGTAGGGAGATATTTTGAGACTACATAAATATCCTGTTCTCATACTTTTGCCCACTAATTTTAGCATCCTTCAGTGCCTTTTCGTGAAACAGTTATGACTGTGGTGTTTGCTTAATAATGATTTTCTGTTTCCATCCTTCCTTCTATTTTGGTTAATTGGAATTCGAGTGTAAGGAATAGCTATCTCTTCTCTGTCATTTATTTAAGGATTTATTTATATCATAACACCCCATGTTTTGGGCATTTTAGAATGAGCTATATGGCAGAGTAATGAAAATGCTTGGAAATAAACTATGCAAACTTCTTTGCCCAGAATTTCACAGCAAAAAATTAAGTTGTTTATATAAGAAACTCTGTTGACAAGTCAGAGTCCAAGAAATTTCACTCACTGTTTTGGTTTCTTTGCTCAGAACAAAATATGACATATTCTTTCACAAGCAATAGTTTAGTAGTGCCTACTTGCATTAATTACTTTTAATGTATTGAAAATATCTACATTTAGTATTCACATAAGTATTAGATATTTTAAGTAAGAAAAATGTGTATTTTCATTTTGCAGGTGCTGGAGCAGTTCTGATTCCTCGTTTAGACATTGTGATTTCCTTCGTTGGAGCTGTGAGCAGCAGCACGTTGGCCCTGATCCTACCACCTTTGGTTGAAATTCTTACATTTTCTAAGGAACACTACAATATATGGATGATCCTGAAAAATATTTCCATAGCATTCACTGGAGTTGTTGGTTTCTTGTTAGGTACATATGTAACTGTTGAAGAAATTATTTATCCTACGCCCAGAGTTATAGCTGGTACTCCGCAGAGTCCTTCTCTCAATTTGAATTCAACATGCGTTACATCTGGTTTTAAATAGTACAAGCAGAATTATGAGTCTTCTGCCTTTGTCTCAATTCTGAAAATGCTTAAAATAAGAACTAGTAGAATACATTGCCATATACTTAAAAATAGAACCAAACTCTGTTTTCTTTTGGCACAGTATTGATATTTTGTCAGTAAATTATAATTCTTTACCAGTAGTGGTAAACTATGACAGATTCTTGGTTTTAAGTATTAGCAATAATTTCAAAAAATTTAGTTTTGAAAATTAAAAAAATTAAAATGTTAAAAAAATTAAAGAAGAAAAAGACTTCTATTATTCTTCTTCAATCAGAAACACTTTAACCAAGATTCTCTCTTTTACCCTCATGCTGTGCTTTTGCCACCCAGTTGAGGAGAGAACAGGATTTCGAGAAGAAGAGAATTAGAGAAGGACACAGGTGACAAAAATCTCCCGACCATCCCAGTGAATGTCGAAGTACACTTTTTGTACAATGTAAAAAATCTCGATTATGTTTTTGTTAGAGAGCCAAATACTTATGATTAGCCCCTGGGAGTATAGAAAACTCCATTAGCCATAATGTAAGCATCAGAAAATCCCAAAAACCAGAATTATTTTTGAACTATTCTATAATGGTGGTTGATTTTCATAATGAAAACCAACAGGCACTGTGCCAAATTCTTAGTGTTTCAACCAAATTCGAAAGAGACTTTTTAAAGATTATCCAATATAGTTCCCTTATTTTTTACCTGAGGAAATGGATGCCCAGAGAGGTTAAGTAACTTGGTCAAGACCGCTCAGCCTTGAGATCAAGAGAAGATGATCTTTTGATTCCAAGTTCAGGATTTTTTATTTTTCACATCACATCTAAGAAAAAGAATAAATTATGTTCAGTTTAACTTTAGTGTTAGTCTATTTAATTGTATTTTACTACTTTGAAAGCAGTGATGTTTGAATAGTGTATGTGACCTGAGCAGAAAATCAGGGACTCTAAAAAGCCTGTACTACAGTCATTTAAACCTCAACAAGGGAAAGGAGCAATGTGTTTTTTAAACAGAATAGGAACCACTTGCTGGTTTAACCGCTGGCTGGTTGAAGGGGCCCAGCTGTCCTGTGTGTGGCTTGAGCTCTCCTTCCTCTTTCCTCCCTTTCCAGGTGTTGTAGGCACTGTCTTTCTTAATGGCAGAAAACAGATATCTGACAAAGTACAGGATATGTGCACTCTTTCCAGCCTGTGGCTTCCTTATATAGCCTCTTAGTGATCTGAATGGGTAGAATAAAAGAACCATAAAGAGATTCATGCTTAGGAAAAATCGAGACAATAATAAACTGTTTGCTAAATATTGAGACACTCCAGCCTTCTTCCAGAGAAATACCTTCTGTTACTCCATATTCTTGAAGCCCAGTTATTCACCGAAACAAGGAATCTCACCTGGTGTGGAAGATTTAAAACATTAAGAATCCTGATTTTTTTTTTTAATTCATAACTTTAAAACATGTTGACCTTTTTAATCAGACTGGTGGTACTCTAATCTGTAATACTGCAAGATATCATCAGGATCGCTGTAATGTATATATTCTATATTTTTATATGTAAATGTTAACTTACTTCAAGTATTTTATGCTGAAATCATTAACAAGTCATCAAGTACAATCCTAAAGATATATAAGAAGCTTTATTTTGGTACAAAATCATAAGAATCAAAACTTTTTTTAAACGATTGCATTAGATATCACCAATAATTTAGTACTTTTATGTCAAATCTGTTATGTTGAGCCTTTAGTCATATTGAGAGGATGCAGAAGTTATAGGAAAAGTAATCGTCATTGAAACTAATGTTATGAATCTATGAATAAATTAGATATTTTTTAAAAAAATGTATAACAGTATAAAATGACTTGAAAACCATTATTTAATAGAAAGCACTATTAGGTTTTTGTCAACTGCCTGCAGATAACATTTCTAGTCTAGATGTGAAATTTTATTTTTGTACTTTTTACCTGTTGTTTATTTTCCTTATGGAATTCATCAAATTCAATGAAATTTTGAATAGTTGATCATAGCAAAAAGTACATTTTAAATTCAGCATGAACCAATGCTGAGCACATTGTCAATCAGGCTTCCTTATGCAGTGAGCGCTGAATCGACCTCCAGTACTTACTTCACTGCATTATCAGTGCTTTAAATGCAGGAAAAAAGTTGAAATGCAGAAAGGAAGAGGGGCTAAAAAGGGAGAGGGTAGTTTTAATTCTGAACAAGAAACACTATTTAGATGTAAAGTACAAATGCACTCTTATTTAAGGATTTTTTATAATGTATTTTATTTGCAAAAAAAATCAGTGGAAATATTTTTCCTCTGAAAGTTTCGTTTTAATGAGTCATAACATTTTCTAAAGATTTTTGGAGAAGATATTTTGATTAGACCAACTGTTGCATTTATTTTGGGGCCTGGAAAAATGAGAGTGATTGCACCTGTCAAATTTTGTATCCGATATCTTTGGTCCATTACGTTATGGCTAAAATGACTTTAGCATTCCGCCACAGTGTAGTACCCTCTTCTCTGAAAACTAATCAAGTGCCTGAGAGCCTTTTCTACTACTGGGGCAAGGAGAGAAAGGAAAGCGTTATTTACCTCTGATGACCTCTGATCTAAGTCAGTGATCACTATTCCCTTACATCCGAAAGGATTTCATTAGTTTCAGAGTCGACTTGTCAAAACACTGGGTCTCAGACAGTTTTTTGTCAAACGATCTTCTTTTCCTCACATGGCCAGATTTCTCCACAATTAAATAAGAACTACTTTTTTCTTGGTTGAAGACCAATTTGTGTGGTGTTACCAAATGAAAAAACTACTGTATTAGCAAATGCCACATTATGTTTTAATTCTGTCCTCACTGGATTCTCCTTTATTAAAACCATTTCTGCCTCTTGCTTAGGCAATGCATTTAACATTTTTATAAGAGTTTTGTGCAGTGTGTGTGTTGTAAATGTCCTAACAGGGCCTAATTTCATTCAGTATTTTCATAATAGTTATAGAAAAGCTCTCTAACTGCAAAGTACTGTGAAAATATTAATTAAAGTTCTACATTAGTGCCATTTTTAGCTGTGGCAAAGCGCAGGTCTTACTGTAGCTTCCCTGTGGCGTCTCTTCACCGTAGATGTTAATACAGCGTCTGCATAGTGCATTTGTTAACTAGGAGTGTATATACCACATTAGGTCTTGATCTCAGTTCTCCTTTCTTCATTTGAAAGGGAAAAGATGCAGAATAGAGCTAATGGAAATAATAAATAAAATTATTTAAGACCAGTGGCTCAGTGAATATTTTCTGTTGAGGAATAAAATAGTTTGGTAAAAATATTGACCATTGATGATGTAAAATGAGTTTTAAAAAAATTAGTCTATTTTAACTTTTTGGCTCAACTAGCTTCCCCTTCATAAGAAAATTTTCATAAGAAAATTGAGAAACTTTGATCTAAATAAAAGGTGTAAGAAGATGCTTCCTGACATGAAATGGCTGACTATAATAGTTAGTGCTTTGGCAGTGTTACGGTTAATCTTGTTTATGCCGCTAGTGCTCACTAGGTTGACCACTTTTCTGAAAGTGGTTGGTTTTGACCTAGGAGATTAAAAAACACACTTTAGAAATGCTATTTATTGCCCTATGACAAATGACAAATTACTCTCATCCTTAATATTTCATATTAAAATTAGCTAGTTCTTATGTACACACACACACCCCAGTAATCTACATGAATTAGATGCTGATACTAATTTACGGTTTAAATTGTGTCCAGAAAGATGATGTGTTGAAAGATCACTCTGAAAATTATTCCATTAGAATTTTCTAGATAACAAATAGGAAAATACGTGTTTATACCATGAATAAATTAAACTGTCCATTTTTATGTTTTTCAAGTGATTTTGTTAGTTTGAATGAAAACTGAGTATCATTGCACTTGTCAGTTCTTTTTCTTGTAACTTATTTTTCTTTATCGTATGAAAACATCTGTTTTAAAGTACTGTAACTTCTGAATTTTCAATAAAATATAATTATTTTGCTTGCAAATGCCTTTTCAAATAAATTTATCTTTTATAAGTTTAAATGACATTAACAAATGTCATAAGCTGAAAATAGCACCAGTATAATAGTCTCATAATAACATTTTAATGTCTTGTGGTTAATTCTTTGTCATGTGGTCTTCACCCTTGGTAGTTGATATTATGTACCTCTAAGACTTAAGAGCAGAAGTTGATTAAACATGAAAGGACATACTCAAAGCCATGACCTGAGCTTCCTACGGAGTGAATGCGGGATGAGCAGCCTGCAGATGCTGCATCCGTGATTTAATTTACCACTCTCTTGAGGTCAGGAACGTGTATCAGTCAGACTTCAATACATTTTGCTTGCATTATGCCAACCCCATATCAAAGACCATAAAGATATTTATACCTTTACGTCAGTAATCCTGCTCTTGCAAGCTGCTCTTGCAAACTTAGTGTAAGGACATACCATAGTTCATCAGAAGAGAAAAACTCTACACCTAAAGACTATGCATTGGCAACATTATGTTTTAATAGTGAAAAATTTGAAACAATTGTTCAACAATTAGGAAATCGTAAATTGTATTTTAACCTAGAATGCAATGAAGATTTCGAGTTAACTATGCTAATGTTATACTGAAGATTAGTAATTTAGGAAAGAATAAATACATAATATTAATTTTTAACTGCAGCTCAGTAAAAGTATGCTTTTGGACCAAGACAAGGAGATATGCAAAAATTGGAACCATAGTGTTAGGAAAAAGAGATGGGTTTCACTATATTTAAACGAGTAGTCAGGGGAGGGCTGTGAGAGAGATAAAGGGAAATAGCTTTGGGGAAGGGAACAGGAAGTTGAAAGCCTTAGCAGTGGTACGTGCTTTTGGCAAGCAACAGAAGGATCATAAGGACCGAAAGGGATAAGACTACGTACACAGAGATGTGAATGCAATGATGAAAAGCCCTACAGAGCACCTGCTGGAGGACAAAAATTCAATACGGCCTCTCAATATTTCAGGTTTTTTGTTTTTCAATGTAAAAGATTTAGTGGTTATTCTTAACAGATATACAGATGCTCTCAAAATTTTGCATATAGAGTGATGAGGTTCACGTTTCAAGGGGTGCACAGACCCCAGGGGACGGGTGCGTCAGTTTTCGAAGGACAGGTTGGTTCAAAGTCTCCCGATAAAGGTAGATTTGTTTGAAGGCTTAAAGTGGAGCGAGGGAATCAGGTCTTGCGGTCTTCACGGTTTTCTGGTGCCGTGAAGCACAGGACTGCCTGGTACAAGATGATAGATGGCTTCTTAAGTGAAAACTGTATGTTCATCCTGCTGAGGAATTAGGGAGTAATTTTGTTATCCTCCATCCTAGATCTTGATGTGGGCTAAAATAAAGGAGGAGGATTGGACACTGACCACCCAATCTGCACTGAGTGGAGAGGAGAGGTGCTCTGGGTGTAGATCAAGGTGGAGCAGGTCCAAAGTAGAACAAGAAAAGGGCCAAAAAAACTGGGCAATGCAGAAGCAGCACCTTCAGATCACTATCATGTCATGTATCTTAGTAGCTCCAGCACCTAACACGACAAGGGCATGGAATAGGTGCTAGCAAATCTGATCTTGTCACTCTCCCTTCATAACCCTTCTCTCCTTCCCCAATCTCAGCTGTACAAAGACCGAGCTCCTTAATGTGATTCCCTGGCAGGCCTCACTCCCCGCCTCCCCCTAGAAGTTACAGCAACACCAAAGTGCTGGTTGCACCACAAGCAAGCCGTACACATTCTGTTTTTCATCTCCGTGACTCCATCACCAACTCGTACTGAAACTATTTCCTTCTACTTCCCCAATTTTTTTCTTGGCCAATCCTTAGTTCTTGTTAAGGTTCAATTTAGGTGTTTCTCCTGCCAGGACGCCTTCTCATCCAGCCTCTGCCCTACCGAGAGTGAGTTGTGTATTCCTTCCTTCACACTAGCAAATGACCTTAGGTTTATTATCCCATTTTCCACACTGGTAGTTCAGTTTCTGTGTCCGTCTCTCCATCAAGTTGGGAGCTCTACAAGCATGCTATTTATATTCATTTTTTGGTTTCTTCTCTGTCTGTCCTCCCCTAGAGAATATAAGTTCCACAAAGGAGGCGATTTTGTCAGTTGTGTTCACTATTTAAAATCCAGTGCCTAAAAGAGTGTCAGGCACATAGGATATGCTCAAAAATATTTGTTGAGTGAATGAATGAATTGACAAAAATAAGGAAAAGCCCATATTGGAGTTCTGGTCCTCAATAAAATCTTCAAGCACAGGGGCAAAGTTGTGCTTTTTGTACTATCGCCTCCAGCCCTGTGCCTGTTCGTTGAGTCACTGCAGCCGACAACCCTCTTTTCCTCTCTCTGTGCTAGCTCAGCAGGCTACAGTACTGTAATGCAAAGTCTGAGTGTCTTATAGAAAATCCTATGAATTAGACAAACCTTAAAAAAACATATTCAGGAGCTTCTGGTAATGTGTGTGAAGTCTACAAGAGGAAAAGACTGAAAACCGTTCCTCACAAGCCTTTATGTCTTCACATTTTATATGAGCAGCTTAAGTTTTGTAGGAAAAAAGCAGAGGTTATACTTCTATTCTTTACCCATTGTTTAAAAAATTACGTATGACCTAGAATACAAATGGTCCATTTCTGTCTAAAAAGAAGTATCTGTCTAAAGTATAGCATCTAGCCCTGATATCTGAGACTATTTTCCTGAACTTTTGATGCCTAAGGGTTCCCTGCTTGTGAGAGTCATTCATTCAGTAGTTTTTGGGATCCTCTCACAAAGGAGGTTATTCTCTGGCTGCACCTATTGT
The DNA here is from genome assembly GCF_020826845.1 of Diceros bicornis minor. Lineage (NCBI taxonomy): Eukaryota > Metazoa > Chordata > Mammalia > Perissodactyla > Rhinocerotidae > Diceros > Diceros bicornis. Next base: position 40,438,747 of record NC_080746.1, read on the forward strand.
CAAAGTGCATCA